>NW_020455954.1:2440477-2604085 GCF_003342845.1 Nothoprocta perdicaria
CCGTTGTGCGCGCCGCGGCCGTTAGCGCGGGCCCCGCCCCGGCCGCGTGCTCGGAAGTCACGGAGGTGCCGGCGCCGGCCGGCGGGCGGGCACAAAAGGCGCGGGGCAGGGCGGCCCCGGCGCCGAGGGGGAGGTGGAAGGAGGCGCCGCCGGAGAAATGGCCGCGCGGCGCCCTCCCTCCATGGGGCCCTTGTGCCGCTGCCCCGCCGCGGGGACGGTTACTGACGCGTTGGGGCGCGCGGCCGGCATCCATGCGAACGCATGTACGTTATATATATATGTGTATATATACATATATATAATGTGTGTGTATATGTGTATATACGTGTATATATACATGTGTGTGTATATGTGTGTATATACGCGTATATATACATATATATACATGTGTGTATATGTGTATATATATACACACACATAGAGGCGCGCGGCGGCCCGGCGGTTTAATCTGAACGTTAAATGCCCAGGCGCAGTCTGCACAGCCCCTGCGAGGCCGGGTGGGCAGCGTTCCCGTGGGCTCCTCCACGCGCTGGGCGCCGCGCTGCCTGGGCAGGGTGCCCCTCTCCACAGCCTCCCCCTTCCTCCCGTGGCTTTTAAAGCCGAGCGATGTGCCGTCCTGGTACGAGGTGTGTGTTTGCCCCGTGGGAGGTGGCAGACCTCCCCTTTGCAGCCAAAGCGGGCTCCAGGCTGAGGGTTGGCCTGACAGTTCCCCAGCCGGCGTGGAAACATCCCTTGCGGAGCACGACGTTGTTATCTGATGCCTTTTTGGAGCTCAGCTCACAAGGGTGGCTGCTCTAATATCTTTTTTTTTCTGGCCATTATAATCAGCACTTTAGACCTCTGGAGGCAGAGGCCCGGGCGGGCCCTGTGTGGTCGTGCTAATGTACTCGTTAGCAGCAAGGAAGAGCTGATAAGACTTGATGGACTAGGGAGGTAGGGTGGTGATTTCAAGATAATATCGTGTCCCTCCACTTAGCTGGTGTGACAGCCTCCCCCAGCGCTGCTGTGCATTGGCATGAGGAGCTGCACCGGTATCGGGTTTCCCTACAGTCTTCTACCTGCAATAAAAAAGTCCCTAATTCATATCCTTTTTATTAAAAATAAATATTCGAAGGCCCTGGAATGCAGAAGTCAGGATTCTGACTTTCCACCACAATATCTAATTTTGCACTCTGGAGAGCAGAAATACCTCTTGGGTTGCTCTGGTGTGTGTGTATATTTGAAATAAACAAAAACACCCTTCTACATAGGTCTTTTTTTCTTCTCTCAAATATTTTGCTACTAGATACTGTATATTTGGGGGTGAGGTGTGATGGCCACTTCCTTGCCTTGCCCCTCTCTGCCCCCACGTGCACAGACACACACACTTTTTCTAGGAAAGCTCTTCTGTGCTTCCAAGAAGAGAGCATGTCCCTGAGGACACAGGCATACCCATTTTGCCCTCACTTGCTCGTTAGCACTTGCTGCTTATGGCTGTTGTGCATTTCCGAAACGCTGCTCAAATATTGATCAGGATGGTGTGGAGTCAGTCTGTGCTGTATAGCAGGGGCAATGTTGTTGGGAATGGCTGGAGAGCTGGGGACACAGCTGAAAGGGTAGGGAGCGGAGAAGGTGGCCAGAGCAGTGCTCCCTGCCACTAGCTACCCCTTAGCTCCTTGACCTGGTGTAACGTATCCCGATCTCCTGGGTGCTTTAACTGATAGTGGTCACTTGGAAGGAGCTGGCACCGCGCGCGGTACGAGGTCAGCCAGGAGATAAATATGCAGGGGGAGGGTTGATAAGAGTTCTGGATATTCTGCTTGATCAAAGCTGCCCTCGCCTCATCAGCGGGAGTTCAGTCTTGCTTCCCTTAGGATTCAGGCACCTTCTGTGTGCAGCAAGCAGTTAGCCCTGCCACTGAGCCCCCGGCAGGACGGGCACTGCACCAGTGCGTGGCTGCTCCAGATTTTCCGCTAGCAAGTCACGAGACTGGCCCGTTGAGCAGTGAGGGGGCACGCGGTCACAGGAACGCCCTGAAGAAAAAGTGGATGTGAAAGAGCAAGGAGCTGGACAAGACTCTGCTTGTGTTTGACTACAAAACTGAACAGCAAGTGCCTGTCCTGACAGGATGCCCACGGAAACGGTCTTTCATTCCCTGGGGAGCCAGGCGCTGGAGAGACAGTAAGCGAGTGTGTGACACAGAGACCTCTCCAAGTGTTTGCATCCATAGCTCTGAAGGGAAGCTGCCTGGAGCATCTGTTTTACTTTAAATGGTAATAGGGCTAGGGGAGGAGCCGGGATAGTAGCTCAGCTGGCGGCTGTGTGTAGTGGAGGCAGCCTAGAGCAGAGCACGGTTATCAGCCCTTGCTCTGATTTGCTCCAGGAAAGTGATATTAAACCCGAGTTAAGCTTATCAGCTGTTTGAAACTAGGAAGGCTTATTTCTTAATGGATCAACTGAGGGAAAATTATGCAAATCAAAGTGTGCCTTATCTAGTGCAATTAAGACTTCTTAATAATGGCCGAACCACCCCCTACCAAAGTCATCTTTGTTCCAGCTTTTATTAGTAGGGAGGAGTGAGAATATATTGCATTTGCCAAAGAAGTGTAATGGAATAGCAGGGTGTTGGACAAGCCTTGTGTACCTGTGGGCTTTGTCCCCACAGTCTGGTGCTTCCTGACATGTCAAAAAAAAGCACAGGATAACACATTTGGAAACCCCAGAGCCCTTCGAAGAGCAGCTGGAGCTGCTGGTTGCTCTACGGGAAAGCTGTGTCCAGTCTGATCCTGCATGTGTTTGATGACTATTACTAGAGATGTGTAAGTTAATATCCAGGGCACAGAGTTGTGGGAGGTGACACTTCGTAGTTGACATAGCTCCAAAACACACAGACACACACAGGGCTCCTCAGTCACACACCAGTCATATTTGCAAGGCCAGTTCTGCTCCTGAGCCTTCAAGAAGCAGAGGAGCTCTTGGTCCTGGTGCTGAGGAAACGTAAAGCACATGGATGGTCACATTTCATCCCGATGATGGAAATCCTTGCAAGTTTTCAGCTCCCCTCCACATGAGGGGGGCTGTCCTGGAGAAGCTTTGGGCTGTGATGCAGCAGCCTTGTGGAATCCCAATAAGCAGCGCTTGTGGTGAGAGGTTGCATTCCCTCAGCAGAAGGGAAGCAGCGCTGCCTTTGCTCCTGAGCATCTGCTCGAGTGATGCAGTCAGTTTTGGTTTTGATTAGTGTGGGAGGTTAAGCAGCGTTTGTGAAAGGCGGGGAGAAAGCTCCAGAGAGGGTATTTCTGTCTGTCGCTAAAATTGCGCGCGCTCTGTGCAAAGCAGCACATCGCATCCCAGTGAGTGATAGTCACTGCCGTGACTCATCGGGCCAAGATATTTACTCAAGTTTGACTCATGAGAGCGCTGGCCGCTAGTTTCCTCTGCCTGCCCTGTTCATAGCGACCTAAATATTCGAGCAGCCCGGGCCTCCGGAGCCTGCCTGACTTAACTGGGCTTTCTACTGGCCGTGGCTTGTGAGGGCAGGCGACACCAGAGACAGGGGCTGCGAGATTGTCCCACCGCCTGCCTCGACCCGCCCCATTTCCTCACTGCTCTTGGGACGCGGCTGAAGTGCCAGTCGGAATTGGCTCCATCAGCGCGGGGCGGAAAAGCACCAGGAAAGACAATAGGGCTTTGGGGAAGGGGCCGTGCATTGAGCGTCTTGCAGCTGTACGTCGGAACGCTCTGCTCCCACCAATGGCAGTAAAAACAAAACAAAAAGCTGCCTTCTGTGGCTTTTCCTGTCACAGTTTTGATGAGTCAAGAGCTCCTCGGCTAAGTGGAGTAGCAGAGGGGGCATTGCTGAGGACACAGACCTTCCTTTGTGCTCAGGCCCTGTGACGAGCTCTCCGGGAGAGGTAGGGCAGAAGCACCGAGTGTTCCAGGAAAAGGAGGGGAGGGCAGGGACGCCCTAGAGCCCCCGGGGCCTGGGGTGAGCGCAGAGGATCCTCCCGCCAGGACAGAGGCAGGGACAGGGGCCCTGCGTCAAATTCAGGCTTGAAGGAGAGGGCAGGAAGTTTCCATTGTGAATGAAACAACCCCATAGCAAGAGCTGAAGCTGGTGCCATTGTCTTCACCTTTGGCGGGGGGTGGAAAGGAAATGTGCTCTTTTTCCTCTTGAACTTGCCAAGGTTTTTTGGAAAAAGGATATGAAAATGAAGATGATAGAGTGCTAATCTATCTACCTAGCTTCATCCCCTTCACTAGAAGCCACTTAACATTTACACTTTACATTTTGAGAAGTAATTCATTTAAAATTTCATTTTAAGCGTTGCATGTTTTGTGAGGGACTGTCTGGGCTTGGCAGCTACTGAAGGTCTAAGGGACAGTTATTTGAATCTGAGGCTGAAGCCAAAAGGCTTCCCAGTGACTGTGAGTTGCCCTGTGGCAAATTCCTGTGATGCTGGAATGTGTGGATTGCGCTGTCTTAATTTCTGAGGTTTCACTTCTTTATTTTTGTTTATTATTTTTTGACAAAATAATGAAATAGGAATTTTGGTGCAGCAAAGAGAATGTCAAGAATGCTTGCAGTGTGTAGTCCTGTGCTTTCTGGAGGAAAAGAGGCAGATATCTAGGATCTACATTTATTTAGGAAAAAAGTTTCCATTGCCCAGCTCTGTGGCAGCATGCAGGGGTATGAGGAATGCAGAGTCTGCCTCCTGTTACGTGATGAGACTCCTCTGTCTGTGGAATGTATGGATATAGTTGCAATGTGCTGTGTGTGGAGCTTATGGAAGAAAATCCTTGTCTAGATGTGACTGACAGTTTTCTTAGAAGTTGTGCTTATTCATTTTGTGCAATTTTACATTTCTTTTGGGTTTCTGTTTCAGTAAATAACAACCACAAGAAAACATCTTCCCGTGTTTTGTCATTCAACAGGACAATTGTAGGATTATAGCGGTCGTTTGTGTCCTGATTGCTCTAGGGAGTGGGATTGGTGATTGGAGGCGCTGGCACAAACAGCAAGGCGGTGCCTCAGGACCCTCCTCTGAACCCTGCTCCTGGCCTGGGCTGCTAACTGCTGTTTCATCTCAAAACACTCGACACTTCTCATTGGGTGAAAGTGCCGGGGCATAAAACTTGGCAGGGACCTCGGGGCATAAAACTTGGCAGGGACCTCTATGTCTTCTGCAGAAGAAAAGGGAGGAAAAAATCTATTCTTGGAAGCTTGGGGGAGTCTGGAGATCTGTAGATGATTTAAATGAAAAACTGCATTGCAATGCCATGCTGGGGCCCAACTTCGGTACCTTATAGAGAGGATCTACACTCCTTTTGTTTAGGATTGTACTTAGGACTTACTATAAGATAAAAATTTCATGCAGAAATAATTTCAGTTGAAGAAAATCAGCTCCATCTGAATAAACATTCCATCTGGAATGCCGATTTGGGAATGAATGTGTGGAACCTGCTCCTAATTTCACTAAAGTCAGAGGCAAAGTGTGTAGCAGGGGGGTTGGTGGGATTTGTTTTATTTCTCCTCTCTTTGATAGGATCCTCCTCTCCTGAAAGAAGAGTTAATGCCTTGGAAGGAAAGAAGGTCCCTTTGCACCTATGCATTTGTTTCTTCTGATATTCTACTTTGAGCTTGAACTGGGGCTCACGTGTGAAAGTTGATTGAAGAATATATAATTTAATTTCCTCCTCTCTGATATTGTACATTGCCTGGCTGTAATATGTGCATCATGGGTGCTGCTGAACAGAGTTGTCTGTTTACTAGCTTTTTTTTTTTTTTTTTTAATTTAAGTGACATAATTTTATTTAAACCGTAATCATTTTGCCTGGCCTGCACAATACACAGTTATGTATACAATTGACATTTATGTCTCATACGCCCAGTTGACATTTACTGCTGCAGAGGTGGACTGTAGGTGTTTCTTATATATTATGTTTTTTCTTTTTTTTTTTTTAAAAAAAGGCTGGAAGAGACAAGTATGAGCCTACTGCTACATCAGAGCATGGCACGAAGAAGAAAAAGAAGGAGAGGGACATGGATGAGTTGAAAAAGGAAGTTTCAATGGTAAGAGCCTGAGGCAGGGAAAAGGAGCAGTTTTAAGACTGTTCCCATCCTTTAAAGCCCTGTGCATCACAACATTTGGAGGGAAGAGCTGCTGAGGTGACAGCATGGTGGCTTGCAAGGCAGTGGCCTTGCTTCTGATACCCTGTGTTTCCCAGCCAGACATCCTGCAAGTATTTTAGCATCACGATGAGCGCGCAGGAGGCCCTGAAAACACCACTTCTTGAAAGGCACTTGACATAAAACTCAAGCAGCCGATTGCCTGTGTTACACATAGCAAAGTGTCGATGCATTTCCACGCCAGGGCTGTCCAGATAGCAGCAGTCCAGGCTTGATTGTGCTGCTGTGTGGATGAGGCTGCTGTTCTCACTCCCTGTACAGCTCCATTTGCTGTTAGCCTCTCCTCAGGGAGAGCTCAGTAGCAGTTGTATTCCTTCTAAGCACATAAGATGCTGTGAAGAGATGTCCCTCCCTGTCTGAAGAGTGGGATGATGCTGTACATCCATGTGAGAGCAGTATCCAGCTTAGATCAGCTCTCCTTGAAGATGATAAGCTCTTGTTGCTGCTGCTGAGGATTTTGAGCTGCGTTCTCACTTTTTTCACTTGCTGGGGAGGGGGAAAATTGCAACTTGCTCCAAGGTCAGGTTTTCTGTTTATTAGCAACACTAGCTTAAAGTGTCTGCTCCCTCCAGCCCAAATGTTTATGCAGGGCGATGCTCTGCACCAATAGGAAGCCTGTTTGTGCTGAAAAATAACCTGGCTATAAAAAGGAGCCTCTTTAGGGGGAGAAACACTGCTTAAGCTGGTGGTGTTACTGGAAGCATGTCTGAAATTGCAGGGCTAAGCCTCTGTACACTCCTGCGTTCTTTCCTGGCGCCTCCCTCCCTGAAAATCCCGGAATCTGTGTGGGGGGAAGACTGCACGGAGCTGTAGTTGGGGGTTGTGAGAAAGCTGTTGTCTCCAAATAGCCGTAAGAATAGTGATAATAAGTCTGCCTTGAGTTGCTGAGATAGAGATTCTCTTTGGAGAGAAGATAAGCTAGAGTCTGGTTATCTCATGGAGCTGTTACTGATGGGGGGAGTGGGTGGGAAAGGGAGACAAATCACTGGGCTCTTGATGACCTATTCACAGAGACTGTTACCTTCTACCCAGTGTTATTCTTTTTTACTTTTCAGGATGACCACAAGCTGAGCCTTGATGAACTTCACCGTAAATATGGAACAGACTTGAGTCGGGTAGGTAGACTTGATTTTCCCTTCTGCTTTGTCCTGGTCTGAAAAGGGACCAGCTTCAGCTTAGTGTTTTATGAAGGGGAGAGCTGGGTGGTCTTTTATTTTTTTTTGAATCTCAACTTCTCCAGTTAAGTTTCCCAGGCTGTGGGAAAATAGATGAGCTCACAAATACTTCTGTCTCTTTCCACTATGTAGCCTGGCTGTTAAACTTCCATGACTTTGTTGGAAACAAAGTCACTGTTATCTGCATCTGGGTTGTTCCAAGGTCAAGTTGATTCTTAGATTTTCCTCCCCACCCCCCACCCTTGAAGCTTTTAATAAAGGCAAACATTTGTCTCCTGTTGCAAAGAGTCTAGTGTGCTAGCACGTGTCCAGAGACAAAATGGCAGTTAAAATTTTATTCCTTTTCTAAAAAAAAGCAAACAGATGCTTTAGCTAGCCTTGAAATCCAGTACAGCAGCACTGTATCGTGCCTGTGCTCACTTGCTTTATATTTGTTTATTTATTTTTAACCTGTTTACATATGGCAGCAGCAAGTGTGTTCTTACTCTCTAGCAGCGTAGAGACCTGCATCCTTCTGTCAAAGACTATGGCTTCTAAAAGCTCAACTTCATAGCAAGCCAACTGTCATCTTCATGGCCCCCGGCTTTCACTTGTCCTATAGTTTGGACTGAGCTTCTCAGAGCTTGGAAGTCTGCTGCTGTAGCCAACTCATCTTGCCTTTCCTCAGTGTTTGTAGTCCCAGGGGCTGCAGACCGCTCCACATCTGCTAGCTCCTCTTTTAGAATCAAGCTTTTGCATTTTGTAATTGTGCTGCAGAGCCCTGGCCACTGTGCAGACTTCCATTCCCTATTACAATCTCCCTGTTGCTGTGACAGGACTCTTGCATTTTTGAGCTGAAGATGCAAAACTTCAACTACTTTCGAAGTTCGCAACTACCTTCTCTGGTCAGTGCAATGTCAGCGTCAGTACAATGTCCCTGAAGGGAACCTCTCTTTTCACCTCCCTCCTAGGGTTTGACAACTGCACGTGCAGCTGAGATTTTGGCCCGTGACGGCCCGAACGCCCTCACCCCACCACCAACCACTCCGGAATGGGTCAAGTTCTGTCGGCAGCTCTTTGGGGGATTCTCACTCCTGCTGTGGATTGGTGCTGTTCTGTGCTTTCTGGCTTACGGCATACAAAGTGCAACGGGAGAGGAGGCCAATAATGATAATGTAAGTAAAAACGTCTGCCTTACCTCAAAGGCAGGCTCAGCAGCCCATTTTTGGCTCCTAGAAGATTGACTTCCTCCAAGCGTTCAGTCCAGAAGCTTTTCCCATAAGCACGGGAAATTTTGTGGGTGAGCTTAACATGTCTTGGAGAGCTTCCATGTAATGAAAGAAACAGCTGACTTCCTTCATACGTTGTGTTGACGGCACTAGCTTGTGGGCAGCCTTTGTGTACAAAATGTACAGAGTTTGCAAGTACTTTCACACTTTGTATTGGGGCACTTAATCACTAAGCAACTGATCTAGAGAAACTCCAGGCCTTTCAGACAGATCGTGTTCTCAGTCTCTCTCTTCTGTTCTTTGTAGCTGTACCTCGGCATTGTGTTGTCAGCTGTGGTTATAGTCACTGGCTGTTTCTCTTACTACCAAGAAGCAAAAAGTTCCAAAATCATGGAGTCCTTCAAGAACATGGTGCCTCAGGTATGAAACAACTCATTTGCTTGTCCTGCTGAGCTGTAGCTCAGCACTTGGGGCTTTTACCTGGTTTAAGCATGAGTTTCAATTGAAAAAGGCCTGCCTTGATGGCAAAGGTATGTGTTGGTCTTTAGCAGACAATATTCTCTTGTGCCGTGATGCCAGTGTGGGTAGCTTGCTCTTAATGTTGAGCATTAACAACTCCAATTACGCTTCCAGTGGCCGTGCTGCTAGCCCAGGGCAGTTCTGCAGGTTTATTAACAGTTGTAGACCCCTCCCTGGATAGTCTGTAGAGTAATTTGTGTGATCAGTAATCCTTAAAGCCCAAATTTCTTCCTAAAGAGGGCCAGTATCACACTTAACCATCTTACTTGCATCCTGGCAACCAGGAACTGTAGTGTCAAAACCCAGCTATTTTTCCTAAATCACATACCTATCTGAGGTGGAAGTAGAAACTCTCTAGAACCCTATAGCTGTTATTTTAAGGGATTCAGAGGTTTCATGCACCTTCCTAGGAGTTTGATTTTGACGTAGGTTCTTTCTACTATCTTTTCAGCAAGCTCTTGTAGTCAGAAATGGCGAGAAGATGAGTATAAATGCTGAAGGTGTTGTAGTTGGAGATCTGGTGGAGGTGAAAGGAGGAGACAGAATTCCAGCTGACCTTCGGATCATATCTGCTCATGGTTGCAAGGTACGGTGGTGACCATACCTCTGAAAACCTTGTGCCATAATGGAGGGTGATAAATCAGTCTGGTTTCAAAGAATGTCTTCTATGCTGTCAGTGAGTTGTGAAAGAGAAAGGTGGGCAGTGTGTAGTGTTAACCTTGATCCCTGAAGCATCTGCCTGCTTGTGTGTGAAGCAGTAATCTCTTCCGTGCAGGTAGACAACTCCTCTCTCACTGGGGAATCCGAGCCTCAGACCAGGTCTCCAGACTTCACCAATGAGAACCCTCTGGAGACCAGGAACATTGCCTTCTTTTCCACCAACTGTGTGGAAGGTATGTGATTATCCTAGTCTTGTGAAGTATTAACAGTGCTAGGGAATGAACAGCTTAGGTAAGCACTACGAGTGCTCTTCATGCTTAGTGCAGCATTTGGGAGCCCAGTCCTGTGGTACAAGAGCAGGTACACATTCCCAACAAAGACTTTGTCCATTCCAACTACAATGCTTGTGCAATGGGCAGAGAAGACTGTAACACTAACTGGTTTCTAGCTCTTTTCAGAGGATATGTAACTTTTACAACTCATGCTGGGGAGAGTGCGGTAAATGAGGTATATATTGGCAGCTACGTGGTGGATCTTCAAACCTGATTGTCTAAATACAACAGTGTTAAAGGACGGACACCAAGAATGAAACAAAGTCATGGGGCAGAGCTATTGAGAGTAACAAAGCTCCTGCAGAAGGCAAGAACTCCAGAACATCTCAGGCAGAACTTTCTGTAGCAGCTCGGAGTGTGGTGGAAGGCACTGCTTGTGCCAAAGCCCATGGAATCTGATCCACATGCACAAAGGCATCAAGCTGTGACTAGCCAGTGATGGTGTGAAAGTTGATTCCTTACATTACCAACTTCTCTCTTAACAGCAAACTGACCCCCAAATTAACACATCTGTAGTACTTGAAACTTTTCCTACTCTTCTTTCCCCTCTCCTTCTTTCGACCTCTCCCAACCTTGCAATAATGAGGCATATTCTTGATCCTCCTCAAGAGTCGTGGACAGGAAAAAAATGGGCCTCCTATTAAAGAAGGGAAGAGGGCACTGCCTGTTTCTTGGAGTGGCTTCCTCTAGCTTTCTGTGCAGTTGACACTTGAACCAAGTGGATTCGCGGTTCCCTAGGAGAGGGCATACAACATAGTTATGCAGGATTCCTGTGCTATCCTTTTAAGCAAAAGGAGCTGGAGCTAAAAAGTAAAGAAAAGCTATGCTGGCCTAGTCAAACAGCTTCCTCCAGTATTTTGGACGAGGCTTGCTGAACTCCAGGATGGGCTGAAGGAGCCCTAGTGCATCTGGTTTTAGTTTGTACCCAGTAGGTTTTAAGCCAGGTTTTTGGTTTCTAAAGCGTGTCTCTCTTGCAGGCACTGCCCGTGGCATTGTCATTAGCACTGGGGACCGCACTGTGATGGGCCGTATAGCGTGCCTGGCTTCTGGACTGGAAGGGGGCAAGACTCCCATTGCCATGGAGATTGAGCACTTTATCCACATCATCACGGGGGTAGCTGTCTTCCTGGGCATCAGCTTCTCCATCCTCTCACTCATCCTTGAGTACACTTGGCTGGAGGCTGTAATCTTCCTCATCGGCATCATCGTTGCCAACGTGCCCGAGGGACTGCTTGCAACTGTCACGGTGAGCGAAGCTGGGAGAGAAGGTGGCATGGGTGTTGTGTGTGGTTCTTCAAGAAACATTGCTCCGTGCTTGGTGTGTTCTCAGCAGTAAACCTTACACACAGTGCTGAATGCCTAAGGCCAGGTCTTGTAAACTTGCTTAAGTCAATAAGGTACCAAGGCCATGCGGATGACAGGTTTTGTAGCTGTTTCATTTAGGTGTGTCCCTAAGTTGCGGATCTGCACCAAAGATCTTGGCATCAAAGTGCTGAAAGGAGGAAGGCTAGGAGTTCTGGGCATGCCTTCCTTTACTTTTTTTTCCGCAGCAAGGAGAGGCCCTTCTGTTAGAAAAACAGTTGGTTTAAGGTTTTTCCTCCACACACACAGACACAGAAGGATTAGCAGAGCCCCCAGTGAGTTTCACTGTAGTCCAGCTCTCAGGTTTAATTTCCCAGAGAAGTGGTGGAAGTACATAGGCCTGCTCAACTGTAGAGAAGGGTGTGGAGGACAGGGACAGACATCATGAAGCTCTAGGGTGTAGAGCAGCAGCTGAGCTGAGGAATGAAGAGTTGAAATGGTACTGGAGCTGCCTACTTGCTCTTTTGGGGCCTCTTTATACATGGCCTGTCTCCACCTATTTTAAAAGTCTGTGATTACAGACCTGCAGCACTAGCTAAAATGTTAGTCTAAGGTGTGTTTCCTTCCTAATGCACTGAGAAGCAGAAGACTGGACCTTATTGAGTCCTTCAGAGCTAAAAGCCACTTAGCTCTGGGGCAGTGAAACCAGACCTCACTCCAATGAGAAATGGGTCTCTTGTGCAAGCATCACACTTATGATGCAGTGCCTGTGAACGTGCCCAGCTCTGGGGGGTTTTGTGGAGAAGCAGAGTATCTAAACCTAGCAGCTGGACCACAGTGTTGCTGCTTATCTTGCAATGAGAAGGGGGAGTGTGGAGAAGTTAAGGAATCTCTGCAGGACATACAAGTTTTATCATTCCATGTCTGCAGTGAGTTGGGTAGCAGTGTATTGGTGCACAAGGATGTCGAGTCCACTGTCTTCTCCCTTGCCTCCAGGTATGCCTGACACTAACAGCCAAGCGCATGGCTCGTAAGAACTGCTTGGTGAAGAACCTGGAAGCTGTGGAAACCCTGGGCTCAACGTCAACCATCTGCTCTGACAAGACAGGCACTCTGACGCAGAACCGCATGACAGTTGCACACATGTGGTTTGACAATCAAATTCACGAGGCTGATACTACAGAGAACCAGAGCGGTAAGACTATAGCTTTGCCCTTGAGGCATCTCATTATAAAGGGATTATGATGGGCCTTCCACTACACCTGTGCTTTTGAGAACTCCTCTGTCTGCAGCTCTCCAGGCCAAGTCTCATTTGCAGTGCAAGGATTTGTAACACGATCTAAAACTAGTATTAAAACACTTAGTGTGCCCTGTAGAAAGTTTTTTACATTAATTGATGAAACCATCCTGATAATGCCACAAAGGCTGCTCTTGCTTCAAATTTCTCCATTGGAATTTGGGCTTGGGAGTGGTCTGCCCCTGTAATTTATCCTGTAGGTAAAAATACTTGCTGTTCCTTTCTTGAACACCTGATTATTTTTGCTAAAATGTACCAAATGGACTTGCCCATCTTAAGTCATACACGTAGCCTTGAAAGTGCAAGGAGGAGAGGTATTGACCCTGATAATAACTGCTGGGCATATGCTGAAATCTGCATGTTGAAATAGTTGGCTGCCCTTGAGAAAAGGGATTTTCCCAGAATGTGCTGGCTGCGTTCGGAGTGGTAGCAATCAATGAAACCACTGTAAGACCTAACAGGAAGTTTCATCCAGATATTGGTAAGAATGCGGTATCTCAGCACACTGTTCTGCTGAGCACGGGGTGCTTATCTCTTCAGAATAAAGCTTAGTGGGCCAAATTGAGGATTTCTCTAGCTCTGTTACCTACCTTAAGAAATATTGTGCTTGTACTATGTTATTAACGTAATGGTTTTTTTTTCCTGTTTCCTCCCTCTGCCTCAAAGCATCGTGCTTTTAGGAACCTTTTTTGAGAGCTGCTTTGTTCTTAATTGGTGCTTTGTACTAATGGTTTTAGAGGAAAGAAAGAAGCTAAAAATATGAAGTAATATATGGAAGCCCTCAGATTTGGTTTGCTAATACTCTTCTCGGCTGCAGTAGAAGTAAACCTATGGCTTTTCCTTCATGGGAAGTGTATTAATTTATCGATTATCTGTCTTCTCAATTCATGTCCCTTTGAAGGCAGCATAAGAGCCAACACGGGTGAAGTCGGGTCTCTCTGTATTTAAGCATTATTCCTTTGGGAGTTGCTTCCTTTGAAGTGATGTTACTTGTCCAGATTTACTTGCTCCTGCTTTGTGTTGTCAGCCTAGCTTCTGCTGCTCCTGGATGCAGTTGTTATCTGGAATCTTGAAAGCAGAGGTATCTTCTTTCTCTGCAGCTACTTTATCCTGAAACTCTTCAGAAGAATCAACTGGAAAGCAGCAGGGAGGGGTAAAAAGTAGTGGGCTAACAGGCTCTAAGTGAGTTTCCTTTTCCTGTAAGCTAAAGAAGACTTCTCACTATTAAGCCTGTTTTCATGACACTCTTCCCCTGCTGTCAGGTGCTTCCTTTGACAAGAGTTCAGCCACTTGGTCTGCCTTGTCCAGAGTTGCGGGTCTTTGCAACCGTGCTGTGTTTCAAGCCAACCAGGACAATGTGCCTATTCTCAAGGTGAGTTGGGAGGCACTTGCCATATTCCTTCTCCCCACTCCACGTACTAGTGAGGCTGAACACCACGTGTCAGGAGCAGCTGTGGAGTGGACAGGCGTGTGCTGCTGTTGGTCTTTCATGCAGTCCAGCACTTTAATAGCCCACGTGCTGTGGGCGGAGTAGATGGGACTGGGAGGGCATCTCCCAGAGCAAGCTCCCTACTGTCTGCTACTGCCTACAATCTGTTTGGCAGGCAGGATGTTTGATAGATGGAGGTAGTGGGATTAAATCTTTCCTAGGTAGTTTTCACTGCCTGCCCCTTCCAAGAATTAACCTTTTGGTATTTATATGCTTAAAAGCAGCAACACCCAGTTTTGGGAGCTGAGAGGATTGAATACCAGAGGTGGGGGAGCAGCAGGTTGTGGAGTTGTTTGTCTTTAGCCATTCTGTTCTCACTGGCAGATCTTAACCTTTAAATTTCCTCTGCTTCAGCACTAGTGAAAATTCTGTAGGATCAGTCCAGGTTCCAGCACCTGAACTGTGACCTAGTCAGGGCTGAAACTAAAGTACAAAGAGAAAAAAAATCATCTGCCCAGCAGAGGGGACAGAACGGTGAGGAATAATGGATTGCAGCAGAAGAAACTTGGGCAGGACATTAAAAACGTTCAGATTTCCAAGGCTGGGAATTCTCCCCCACAGTCTCTGCCAGTGTTAACCTTGCTTTGGAGAAAGCAGGTTAAAACTTTTCTACTGGATGCTTTCTAAGCTGAATTTATCTTGAGGTGGAAGAGCACTTAAAGATGTCCCTTGCCACAAAGAAGAGCAGGTGGTTAAGAAATTCCCTATCGTAGTTCTTTTCAAAATTCCCTTATAGCCTCATTTTCTGACTGTACCTAATTATCTGGCTTTCACTGCCCTTTAATAAGGGGGTTGACTTTGGCATTTGAAGACTACAGTTCTTTCAGACTGGGAGGCCTGGAGTTCTGAAGTGCAGTATTTGTTGTCAGTGCTAGATAACAGAATTATGTATCTTTTGCTGCTTCTCACTGCTACTCTTTTGTTATTTTGAAGCTGGATTTGGGCAAATGGGAATAAATATAAATATGTATGTGTGTATATATACACTCTTTCAAAATGTCTGATCTTGTGGTGTGCCCATGAGCTGTGTGCTCTAGCTCATTCCTCTTATTATTTCTCAGAGGGCTGTGGCAGGAGATGCTTCCGAGTCAGCACTTCTAAAATGCATTGAACTGTGCTGTGGTTCTGTCAAGGAGATGAGAGAAAGGTACCCCAAAGTGGTGGAAATACCATTTAACTCCACCAACAAGTACCAGGTAAGTGAGAGCCTTCTTGAAGAAGAGCCAGCACTTGAAGCTTTTTTGTGAATTCACAATGCAGTGTCGCCAAAACTTGTTTTGGCTGCAAAACCTTATCTAGCCAGCACTACCTATAAAGTCCCCAAGACTATGAATTCAAGTAACAAGTCATGCTCACTTACAGTGTGTAAGTGGTTTCAGAGCTCTCTTGACACTGAAGTATCAGAAGTATCAGCTGTAGGAGGAGGAGGACTGGTCATGTTTTTTGCCTGTGCAGTCAGGCTGCGGGGAGAACAGAAGAGCTCAAATCTGGCAATCTGCTTGCAGAAGAGTGATCTTAAAGGCAGAAGATGGATAAAGGAAAGCCCCAGCCACACCTGAAGTTAGAATATAGTGTTAAAGAATATTTAGTAAGTCCCTGACTGCAGGAGTCTTCATAGTGCTGGTGAATGTGAAAACTAGAGCAGAATGCTGCAAACTGTTCTAAGCCACTGTAGTCACACACACACACACACACATACACACTACGTGCTGATACGATTTATTCATGTACTTTGGGTGTTTGTTCATGTACTTTGCTGCACATGTGTAGAAAACTGTTGAATTTCTTCTGCCCTAGCTGTCCATCCACAAGAATGCAAATCCATCAGAATCCCGTTACTTGCTGGTGATGAAAGGAGCCCCGGAGAGAATCTTGGATCGCTGCAGCTCCATTCTCATTCATGGCAGAGAGCAACCACTGGACGAGGAAACAAAAGATGCTTTTCAGAACGCCTACCTTGAGTTGGGAGGCCTTGGAGAGAGAGTATTAGGTGAGCAAAAGCAGCCTTAGTAAATCACAAAAGATCTGTCCCTCATACTTCTGTGTAGAGCCCTGCAGATTAAATGTAGGGTTGTGACCTGTTTCCACAGTGTAACCATGGCGCAGAGTCAAGGTCACCTCAACAATTCACATAGGAATAGTCCTGCCTTCAGCTTTTAATCCAAAAGACAGCCTGCGGGGTCCTTTCTTACCCAGCAAGTGGGTTGCCTCGATCACAATGAAGCTTTTGGGCCCTTCACTTTCCATGGGCTCACGTCATATTAAATTTGCCCCACTGCATGTGAACCAAGTTGTGGCTGAGTACCTGGCAACGGCCATTAGTTATCAGAGCGAGCAGGAGAGTGACTCCGATCGCACAGCCCTGGCTAAACTCCTGATGCCTGTTACTCTTGTGTAGCTGTTTGCAGAAGCAGTGAGTGTTCAGTGCTCTCCACCTCTACCTCTCAGTGTTTTGGAATTGAGTGAAAAGGTCTTTAAATGTGTTGCAGGCTTCTGTCACCTGCTTCTCCCTGACGATCAGTTTCCAGAAGGCTTCCAGTTTGATGCAGATGAAGTAAACTTCCCTGTGGAGAAACTCTGCTTTGTTGGGCTGATGTCTATGATAGACCCTCCTCGTGCTGCTGTGCCCGATGCTGTTGGCAAATGCAGAAGTGCTGGAATCAAGGTAGCTTCTTTGGGGGCTGAAAATAGCTGTGCTTTTAAATCTGTGGGTATAAAGGGCTTCACATTTCCTGGACAATGCTGAAACATGAGCAAAGGGAAGTATTGATCCGATGCTTTTCTAAAAATCTGGGTTTTTTTTTCAGCGTTCAACAACTGCTTTGGGCTTAATGTCCCTGAGTTAAATTCCAGAGATGATATTACATCCTGAAAAATGAGTCAGCTGCCAAACTTAGGGCCCTAACAGGGCAATGATAATTTGATTTGATCAGAGCATCTGATTTGGCTCAGGTGTCCCCTACAACTGACTGAGCAGGAATGAGCAAAACACAGATTGGAACTGGAAACCTGTTGGCTAATGAATTGGATCTTCCACTCACCTTAAGCCCTTGCAAACTGGCAGCGGGTTATCTTGTCTGTACCTCAGGCTAGCTCCTGCAGCAAAAGCCACCTGGCCCTCCGTGTGTAGGGACCTAATCTCCAGAGCAGTGCAACTCTGTGGTAAAGGCAGGGCCTTCACAGCAGATTCCCGTTTGCATTTCAGGTTATCATGGTGACTGGAGACCATCCCATCACGGCCAAAGCCATCGCCAAGGGCGTCGGCATCATCTCGGAAGGCAACGAGACCGTAGAAGATATCGCTGCTCGCCTCAACATTCCCGTGAGCCAGGTCAACCCAAGGTACTGAGCTCTGAGAAAGGGGGGTCCCACTGCCAGAGTGGCACGGAAGATAACTTAGCAAGACAGTAAGAAGCAAGTGCTCAGTCTTGCAGCATCCCTCCCCAGGCATGGAAAGCTGAACGTGTGCCTAGCTCAGCACGTTGTGGCTCTTCTTACGTGTCTTATGGGCTATGAGAAGAACGTGCCAAGCTGTCTTGAAGCTGTTTGTAAATACCAGTCGCTTGCACAGGGGGAATAGTTGGGAATAAGGCCCTCTTAGAAAAGTTGAGCAGTTTCTTTGCTTTTGCTGTTGCATGGCTCTCTGACCCCACATTAGGACAAGAAAACAACACCCCCCTGCCAAGCTGAGCATTTTCCCCACTGACTTATGTCACTCTTAAGCTCTATTTGTTGGCCCGGTGTAGAGGGCAGGAAAGAGTAGCTTTTTTTTTTCTTGTTTTTTTTTTTTTTAAGGCATGGGGGAGGGAGATGGCTGCCTGGGGACAGTTGAAGCAGTGCTTTTCCAGAGTCTGAAACCACAAGCTCTTGTGAATTCGAGTCTTTAAATAGAGGCTAAGTCTCATTTGGCCCCCAAACATATATTTAGTCAAGTTTATTTACTAAGAATTGCTTATAGGTTCATGGGAAAATTCTTACACAAAGAAAATGACTAGTGTGTTGGTCAGAATGCAAACTGAATGGGCCAAAAAGGGGTCAACTCGGGTTAACTGTTTTAGGTTGTTTAGAGAAAGGAGCCAAAATACTGCTTGCAGACTTGATCACTCAAAGCAGAGTGATCTGCTGTCAAACTCTGTTCGGGGTCTGTTTGCAGGTTGACAAATAGAGCAGATCCTGGGGCTGGATCTTGAGATGTTTAATGTGAAGATGGGATTTCCTTTCCTCTTAGGGGTTAATGTGTGCCTGATAGCCTCGTGTAGAACTGAGACATCCTAAGAAAATGTGGTTTGGCATAAGCAGGGCTGTCAGCGTTGCTTAGCTTGACCCAGCCTCTGTTTGGGCTGGAGGGTAGCCATGTAGCTTATGAACTGTGGATAGAGACACCCTGTGGACTGACTTGCTTGGAGAAGACAAATATTGTGGCAGAATTCCTCTTTTTTATGGAGGGTAATTTTATAACTTACTAATGTGGGCTGAGGATCACTGAGCTCTGTGACTGAACATTTTAGCAGCTGGTTGTAAGGGTGGGGAAGGCATTTCCCTGTCTGAACTGTGTGATGTCACCAGCTGCAGGATTAATTTATTGGACCTACAAGGGATGGTATGTCGTGTTAGAGAGGTGGTATTTGGCCATCGCATGCAGGGTACCAAACTAGCCTAAATATAAATGTTGTGTGCTTTTGTTGCTCAAATGCATAAAACAGAGACTGAACTGACACAGCAAGAGCTCTCTAGGGAGAGCCGAGTGTGGATGAGCAGCTGCTTGCAAAAAGGATTGCCTGCAGAAGACCACAGCATCTCCTCTGATGCTGACAGCTTACTAATTCGAATCGGATGTTCCCTTCTTGCAGGGAGAGCAAGAGCTGTGAAACAGGCTTTGCCCTGATGCCTTTAAAACCATAGAAACAATTGGGCCACTCAGGAGCTTTTGTCTGTTGCTCAGCACTGTTGTGTTGCCTTCTTCCTTGTGCTGCTTATCTGTTTTAAACTCAGAGCATCAAACTTCTGTGCAGGGGCTGCCTGGACTAGTTTTTGGTCAAGTGCAGCCAGGAGCTAGTTCTCTCCCTTACAGTACTGGAGAGTTCATAGATGAATAGGGGTAAATGCACCTAAAATTGTGCAAGTTAACTGGTGTTCCCCTTGTCTCAATCGCAGGGATGCGAAGGCCTGTGTAATTCACGGCACAGATCTGAAAGACATGACTAGTGAGCAACTGGATGACATCTTGACCCATCATACAGAAATTGTCTTTGCCAGGACTTCTCCGCAGCAGAAGCTTATAATTGTGGAAGGCTGCCAGCGACAGGTAAGGAGGAAGAGAGCCCAAGGTTTTGCATTAGAGAAGTCCTTTGACTTGCATGTAAACTACCAACCAGTCTTGCCTTCTGAAAAGGCAGGGTTTAGCCTTCTTGGTGTCCTGAGATTAAAGGCCAGACTAGACTTTGGCCTTTGTTGGCAGCCATGGCTGTATCTTGCAGAGTTCTGGCTGCTCTCACAGAATGGTTGAGGTTGGAAGGGACATCTAGAGATCATGTAGTCCAACCCCCCTGCTCCAGCAGGGACACCTGATGCACAGGGTGGCATCCAGACGGATTTGGAAAATCCCCAAGGAGGGAGACTCTACAACCTCCCTTTACTCCAGTGTCTTATAAGAGCTAATATTATTTATGTCTGTGGTACAGAAAGGTGTGTTGCAGCAATGCTTTCTGCAACACTTCCTGCAAAAAGCTAATGCACTTAGTCTCTAAATGCTCTGGAGATGCTTAGAAAAGAAAAGGATGCAGCAGTGCCAAAAATCATTCAAAATCTATTTTGGAGAGAGCAGCATTACTCTCTTACAAGCCTGATTGTCCTTCCTGCACCCATTTCCAGCCTTCAGAGAGAAAACTGTCTCTGTACTGCAAAATGAAGTAGGTATTTGCCTTCTTTCCTGGAAGACAGAAGAAACCTGTTGTCCAAAACATCTTGCACATGTTTTTCAGTCTTTCCTACCTCTTTTTTTGTGACTAGGGTGCAATTGTAGCAGTCACGGGTGATGGTGTAAATGATTCCCCAGCCCTGAAGAAGGCAGACATTGGTGTTGCTATGGGTATTGCTGGCTCAGATGTCTCCAAGCAGGCAGCTGACATGATTCTGCTGGATGATAACTTTGCCTCCATCGTCACTGGGGTTGAAGAAGGTGAGTTTAACTTGAGAGCAACGGTGTCCAGAAATGTGTGACTGTGCTTCAGCAATTCTACTTACTGATTCCATCTGATGTAGAGATGTCAGAAGCCTTTCTTTCATTTGAGTTTGTCACCATGACAAACAATCCCAGGGACGGGAGGGGAACATCTCTCTGCTCTCTTCGGAATCTTTTGCTTTTCTATGGGACCTGCATTGTTCCATTGAACTGGTAATGATGGAACAAGTTACCTAGGAGCTAGGATGGAACAGCTACCTATGAGCAGAAGGCAGCCAAGTAGCTCATAAGCAAGAATTGTATTCACTTTTTCCTTGTTCCAGGTCGTCTGATCTTTGATAACCTGAAGAAGTCCATTGCTTACACCTTGACCAGTAACATTCCTGAAATCACACCCTTCCTGATCTTCATTATTGCAAACATACCCCTTCCCCTGGGAACGGTCACTATCCTCTGCATTGACTTGGGCACTGACATGGTGAGTCTTCCCATCCTGCAAGAAATGTTCTGGGTACCCCTTGCAAAGAAAGGTGGAAGGAAAATGCTCGAATGTTCTAGTATTCTGACTTGAAATAAGCGATTGCTTCATGGTCTCTCCAAGTCAGAGGATTCTTTGGTCCTATCTGAGGACAAGCTGGGAAGGAGAGAGGAGTCCTCTGAATCCTGCAGCTGGGGCTTTTGAACAGTTCAGACTGAAAACAAGAGCTAGGGAAGTCGGTGTGCGGTGGAGAATAGCAACTGTTCTAACAGCTGTCCTGCCACCCCCAAAGGTTCCTGCTATCTCCCTGGCGTATGAGCAAGCAGAGAGTGACATCATGAAGAGGCAGCCCAGGAACCCCAAAACAGACAAGCTGGTGAATGAAAGGCTGATCAGCATGGCCTATGGGCAGATTGGTAAGCTGCTCCCTCCACCCCGGTGCTGATACAAACTTGGTGGTGGTGAGGCTTGTGCACCATCCTTGGTCAGTGACTGCTCTGCTTATTTTTTGCTTGGGCTGAGGCTCAGGATGTGTAGAGCAGAACCTTGGGCTATGGAACTTGCCTTGGTTCTGCCCCCAACAAGTAGCATGCAACAGCTTGAGGCACTGAATCGCTTGCACAGTAATTTTGTTTAATTGCTTAGTGCTGTAAAGAGCTGGCTGACAACCAGCTCTCCTCTGGTTCCGACTTGTTTAGCAAGAACATAGATCCTATTGTTAGTTTAATTAGAAGTAAAGGATTCTCTCTTGCATATCCCTAAACACACAGTCTTAGGAGCCTTGATTAAAGGCAGCTACAAAGACGTGGCCAGTTCACAGGATGGGAACTCATGCTTAATTGCAGCAGAGCTTAGGAACCTTCTTGACTGTATTTTGCAAGGAGTGGGGGTGGGTGAGGCTTAATGAGAACACAAAGGGAGTTTTATCTGGTGTCCTTGAGTTACCATGATGTCATGGTGCAGGGCAGAACATAGGTAACTCTGTATAAAGTTGGGAGAAGGAGCTGCTGAGCAAAAGGTCTGCAGTTGGGCTTGATCTTAATGAGGACTGTTTCTACAGCTGCTTCTTGGGGGACAGAGTCCCCCGGGGAGGTACTTATGCTGTGGCTGGAGTTTCTAACAAACTGCTTGTCTCTTATGACTACGTCGTGCAGTAGCTTTATCCATTTTATTCCCCCTTTCTCATGTCATCAGGTATGATCCAGGCCCTTGGAGGTTTCTTCACCTACTTTGTAATTATGGCAGAGAATGGGTTCTGGCCGTCTGGCTTGCTAGGGATCAGAGTTCAGTGGGATGACCGATGGATTAACGACGTGGAAGACAGCTATGGGCAGCAGTGGGTAGGTCTCAAGGCAGAGCTGGCCAGCCAGAGTGCTGGCCTGTCTGTCGGGCTTAATGTGAGCACAAGAGAGGGAAGGCAGTCCGTCAGAGCTAACACTCTTCCATTTGTCTGCTCCCTAGACCTATGAGCAGAGGAAGATTGTGGAATTCACTTGCCACACAGCCTTCTTTGTCAGCATTGTGGTTGTGCAGTGGGCAGACTTGATCATTTGTAAGACCCGAAGGAACTCCGTCTTCCAGCAGGGGATGAAGTAAGTAAGGCTGTCCTTGGAGGGTTGAGATACAGGGGCCCCGTGTTTTCTACGACACGTGGCATTGCAGTTCTTCACCCCTGCCTTGCTAGTGGATAAAAGACTAGGTGTCTCTTTCATAGTATTTACTGCAGTCTGTCAGGCTGGGACAAAGCCAAGGGCTGATCTCCTGGGGGGTCTTTGGGCCTGGCCCACCTCAAATGCCTGTGGCTGGGAGATAGATACTCCAGCACAGCAGCTTTGTGCAGCAAGCAGAGAGCTGAGGTCTCCAGAGATCTGGTGGCATTAATCCCAGCCTTCTAAACTTGTGATGCAGGAGGTGGCTACCTGACCTGGTGGTTAACTGCCTTATCTGCCTCTCTAGAGACACTTTGACACTGTGCCCCCAGTTTGGGCTGATAGCCTCAGCCAGGTGTGCTGCTGGGCTGGGTGGGAATGTCTGCCTCCAGTCACTGCTGTGGGGTGGCTAGGTCATTTGTAGGAGAAATCGTCCATGAAAGTGCTCTGTCCCTGACTGCTTTCCTCTTTCTCCTCCTAGGAACAAGATTTTAATATTTGGTCTCTTTGAGGAGACTGCTCTAGCTGCCTTCCTCTCCTACTGTCCTGGGATGGATGTTGCTCTAAGGATGTATCCCCTCAAGTAAGTTGTGGTTTTGTATTTTTGTGTAGCAGAACCATATGGTAGTGCTTGGGTGGGCAGGCAGGTAAAGGTAGATAACCTAGGTTTAAACCAGAAGATCTCAAGCTAGAGGAAGTGACTGAGCTTGCTGTATTCTGGCATGTCAGGGATCTGCTTTGCTGCTTGTAAATGCTTGCAAAGAGTTCAGTGTTCCCACTAAACCTGAGCAGCATCACCTCAGCTGTGCTTTGCAGCTGCCGTTGTGCTTGTGGGGGGGGGTTTGGGTCATTTTTATGAGACTATAATGAAAACAGTTGAAATGGTCTAAAATATAGACAGTTTGTCTGGAGAACTGGTGAAAATATCTTGTGGCTCTTTCTGCTCCCCAAAGAACTAGCATGGGCTGTGGAGTGTTTTGGGAAGATGCTGCATCTCCTCGAATGACCAGGGATGCATGGGAACTTGCCCAGCAGCTGGGAGCACTGAGCATCACCAACAGTGGTGCAGCGTTTCATGGCAAGATGTTTCACCTGGAGCAAATTTTTAATGGCTTAAGCTCCACAAAATTCTCATGGCCAAACGTGCTAGCACATGTGTGCTTGCATTCAGAAGGGAGTGAGTGTTCTCCAGCAAGAACCCTGGCGGCCGCCCAGTGCCTACAGCGCCTATATGTTAGCATGCCTAAGTCACGGGAGGAAGCGAGCGCGACTCAAAGGAGCAGTGCTGTGGGCACAGGGATTTCGTGTGCTTAGAGGAAATGTTGCTAGATTAACAGCAGGGAGGTGCAGGCGCTGAGCTGGTCAAAGGTGCTACAACGTACCTGTTGCTGGGATTATAATCTGAGAGCGGATGAACTGATGACAAAGAAAACTTGTGGTAATTGCTGGTTCATGAGATTCTCGGCAGAGCCACAGGCTTAGGGGAGTTGGCCCCCGGCAAGCTGGGACTAGCTTGGCTTCCAAAAGCTGCATGCTCTGCCATGGACCAAGCTCTGTTAGGCAGAGTGGTTCTGTAAGGCTGTGTCTCTGTTCTCACTGAGTGCTCTCTCTCAAACAGGCCGACCTGGTGGTTTTGTGCCTTCCCCTACTCCCTCCTCATATTCCTGTACGACGAAATCAGAAAGCTGATCATCAGACGCAACCCTGGCGGTAAGAACACGCTTAAAGGCTGCCCCTTTCCTTCCCTGGTCCTTCCTGTGGTCGTCGTCTCTAGAGACGCTGACCAAGCCTAAGGCCTCACAGTGCTGCACGCTGCAGCAATATAGGATGTCTCTTTGCCTTGTCCTTGTTCAGCCCTTGAGCGGGATTTTAGAGAGCAGCTGTAGGGTTAAGTGCTGTTGCTTTAGGAATCCTGCTGGCTTTGCTGGAGTGAGTATAATTAAAAGCAGGCGGGATTAAACTTGGAAAAGGAGCAGTGCTGCTAACTGTGCTGTCTGTCATGTCTGCTCTTCATCTGACATGTGAAACAGATGTTGGAAAATGTTCAGCATGCTTAGTCTTGTGCTGGATTTTTGTGTGTGTGTGCGCTTTTTCCTTGCCCAGTTGAGCTGGTTGGGAATGCAGTGAGCTGCAGGACAGTCCTCTTCCCTCCGCAGAGACTTGCTAGTGTGGCCCCAGCATTGGAGGTGGTTCAAATTCACGACATCCTCTGTCACCTTCGTGCCTTCTCCCGCAGCATGGGAAAGTACCAGTATGCCAAACTAGGTAGAAAAGATGGATTAGTGCTTGGGTAGTTCAAGAAAGCCAGAACAGGGCCTGAAAGCTGTGGAGCATCAACAGTTAGGCAAGATTTTCCATTGCGCAACCGGACGCTTAACTTGGCACTTAACATACATGCTAGTGTCAGAGCCTAAAAGGAGCACTCGTGACCTTCACACCCGGGCAGTCGTGTAAGACTAATCTTGCTCTTTTTGCTTCTCCTTCAGGTTGGGTGGAAAAAGAGACTTACTACTAAAAAGCAATTGTAAAACATTCCACGCACAGCCCACCGCCACCTCTCCACCGTCTCCCCTGTGTGCCTACTTCATCTTTGCGAGCGCAGACTTGTGCCTGGGCAGGAAGGAGCTGAGCCTTGAAGGAAACATGAAGACGCATGGACTGGAGGAGAAAGCAAGGGGGAGGGGGGAGGGAGTGTCTGACCATCAGTCCATGGGGACGAGAGCTTTGAGTAGTTTTTATGTGCCTTTTTGTTTTTGTAAAAGGAAAGAAGCCGAAGATTTTATATGTGGATTTTTACAAATAAAGATGGATTGTAAGAGGATGCCCCTACACAGTCCTAGGCAGCTGTTTTCTCAAGGCAAAACTCTGTTCAGGACAGTGGGGAAGCCAAGTAGAAGGCCCAACTGTCATCCAGGCATGAGAATGGCCACACAGGTTAGAACTTGGCTTCCCAGCTCCAGCAGAGAGAGGCAGAGCTGCTTGACTTAGACAGCAGCACATGCATTTCTGAAAGGGCTTTGTGCATCCTGCTTTGCAGGACAAACAACGTATGTTGCAGAGCCCGAAGTCCAGGAAGCCTCGAGCCTCTATAACCCTGTTTCTTGACTGCCTTCTGCAAAGTCTTCTTTGCAGAGATGAGAGCTTGTGGCTGCTCTAAGAGGCCGCAGCCCCCTTGCTGGCACCATCCCTTGGATCCAAACCTCGTCCTTCAAGTCCTGAAATTATAACATTTGTGGCTGTTTAGGAAACACTAGCCTCTGCTTAGCAAATGTCCTTGCGTGCACCCCTCTTTCAGAGCCTGTTCAGCAGAGTGTTGCCTCTGTCCTGCTGCCCTTGCCTCACAGCTGGACAGCAGCTTGCAGGACAGCACAGGCTCTCTCTCCCACTCTCCACAGTTTCCCTCCTCTTGCTTTCCTTTGCTTTGTTCTTGGAGTTGTCTGATCTCAGCTCTGTACCATACCCTGCCAGGGCAGACAGAATAAAGAAGGGGCAGGGACAGCGGGGCAGGGGGCTGACATCTCTCAAGCTTGTCGCTCACCCAGCAGCGAGGCTCAGGGCTGCAGTGAGGCCTCTCCCCTTGGCCATGGCCCGGGCTTTGGTGAGCGTGGTGCCAGGGCCCTGGGGCTGAACGCAAAGGATTTAGTCTGGGTTTTTGTTTTAAAGTGCTCACTTGTATGCTTGACTGAGGAAAGCTTTAAGTAAAACTTAACTTTATTGCAAGAGCACCCAGCACCTCAGAGGGCTTGTGCTGTTAAAACTGAAGGTACTCCAGGCCCTCGGTCCTCTTCTTGAACTGCCTGTCTTTGCTCTTCTTTGATATGCTCCTACCTCTGTAGAGCATCACTTCAAACCTGAATGCTGAAAGGATCTGCAGCTAAAACTGTTGTCATCCCTCTCTTTTTTTTTTTTTTTTTTTTAGAAGACCATATACGAGATCAACTAGTGACTGGTTTTCAGACGTGTGCTGAAACAATATTTAGTTAGCTACTTTTTTGATTGCTTTCCTCGCATTTAAAGCTGAGGATACTTTTATTTCAGTTTTATTTTTTTTTTTTTTTTTTTTTAAGAATTATTTTAAAGCCAGGTAATTTTACAGACCTTTCCCCGCTCTCCTGTACAATGCTGACTTGCGAACAGCTCTAGCAGTCCAACCCGGAGGCAGGGAGGGGTGTAGTGAGAGGTTGAGGGTGGGACCTCTGTAAACTGTCTCGGACACTCTGTAATGCGGAACCCCTAGCTGGAGGAATTAAAAAAAATAAAGTGCTCCACTTGTCTGAGTCTACCCATGTTAAAAGATGTTTTAATGCAACTGGGGTTGAGATCATCCCGCCTGGGAGGGGAAGATGAGTTGTGCTAGAAGGGGGAAGGAAAGAGATGGGATGAACTTCACTGGGTTAGAGAACCACGCAGAAGAAGTTACACTTGCTGTACCCAGAAGTGACGCTCGCTTGAACTTTCTGAGGGCCTGAGAAGACTTCCTGCTGCAATTAACTTGTGAAATCAACGTGCTGTGGAAAAATCCAGGAGTCTGTTCTTCTTTACCCTGATATTGGCTTTAACCAGCCTTAACTGCAGGCCTTTCTGTAGAATCACATGAAGATTTAGGTGAGAAGGGACCTGTGAAGGTCTCTAGCCCAACTTACCTGCCCAAAGCTGAGCAGTTCTTTATTTGACCAGGTTGTTGATGACCTTGTTGGAATGAGGCTTGGAACATTTTGAAGGCGGTTGGAGGTACCATAGGTCTGTGACCCCAGTGTGAGCACTGAACCTGTGTGCTGAGCTTCAGTGACGGACTGTGCTTGTGCTGGGGTAGCCAAGGCCCCCTTGCAGCAACAGCTGAGCAGAGCCAGGCCCAAGCTATTCCCAGCAGGAATGTTTCCCAGCTCTGCTGTCCACCTCGGAGTAGCATCTCACCTGGACGCCAGCCAGCTCAGGAGTCTCCCTTGTATTTTGTGCTATTGATTTTTCAGTGCGGTTAGTCGGTGATATAAAAGTACTGTGAGACTACATCTAGAATAACCAAATGACTAACGTCAGAGGAAAGCTTTATCCACCTGTGGACTGTCGGGTATTTATCATACACGGCCAGGAAAAGACACTGAGGATGCTGTAGCTGTGACAAATGAGGCTCTGGCAGTTGGGAAAGGGAGGGAGGCAACACAAGGTATTTTTTATTGGCTCTACATGTTTATCAATATTTACCAGCTGAGCGACACATGATAATTAAGAGGCCAAAAAAAGGAGTTTGGGCGAATAAAAGTTACAGATTTCCATAACGAGGTGTTCCACCTGCCTTTGTAGAGTGAGCTTGGGACTTGCTTGGGCCCAGGCAGCCACTGCCAAGTAAAGCTGAAGCTAGCCCAGGCCCTTGGTCCTGACAGAGGTTGCTGCCTTTGCTTGAATCGCTCCACGCTGAGCAGAGCTGCAGCTGAAACCGGCCAGGGTCTGGCGAAAGATAGGAGAGCACGTGCCTCTTCCTCATCGTTTTCTTTTCCAAGGGGAGCTTCATGCACTTGCAAGGTGCAGGCCGCAATGCAGAGTCCACATGAAATAAAGAGGGTGAGGGTGATGTCTTGCTACAGTTATAGCTGGAAACGTGGATGAAGAATTTCTAGACCTTTGGCATTTTGGTGTGAAGCCGGAACATCATTGCTCTTGAGGAACAGCGTGCTGGCTTTGCTCCCATGCCCAACCACTGCTTCCCTGCAGCCAGCCCACAGAGGCAGCGAGGTTCAGGTCAGCCCTTGCGGGGGCTCTTGTTTCATCACCTTGAGGCTGCTCTGGAGAGGACGGGGCTAGGCAGAGCTGCAAGCACGTGCCAGCAGCACAGAGACGAGGCTTTGACTCTGTGGTCCCTTATGGAGGGACTCGGCACCATCCTCGGAGGTGTCCTCGCAGCCCACCTGCTTCTTGCCCCCCTCCAAGGGGGCGAGATGGTCACCCGGCTCGGAGGAAGCAAGAGGACCAAGGTGGGCTGGCACAAGGACAACCGCGAAGAACAGGAAGGTTGTGTCCACCGTGATTAGACAACACAAGACCTTCAGTGTCCGTCGGCAGCCGGCTCGGCGTGGCTGCGCTGCCAAGGTTGTTTGGCCTGTGGTTTCATCGCCTTGCTGGGGGAGCTCATACGGGCGGCCTTGGGAGCCAGCTGAAGCTTTGTGCTGGCCCTTGCCATACACTTTCCTGGCTCCGGGTAAGGCTCTGGGGCTTCCTTTAGTGTCCCGCTCCCAGGAACCGGGAGCCCAGTGTGTTGTTGCTTCAGAGAGGCCTGCTGGATGAGTGCTGGGGTGTTCTGCTAAAGGCAAGAGGTCTTTCCTAGCGGGCAGTTTGGAAACCTCTCTTGCGTAAGACCTTCCCAAGCCTTGCAAGCAAAGAGGTGTTAGAGCAAACACCTGCTTGGCAGGCCTTGGGGTCACTGGGTCCTTACTGTCTGCCCTCCGCATTTCCCACGGAGCCGTGATCTTCCTTGGTGACATCCTCGGGGAAAAGCCCTTACAGCTCAGGTCTGAAGGGAGAGGTGGCATTCGTGGTGGCTGCTCTTTACAGCAATGAGCTTTTGTCACATGGCTGAGCTCATCCTCCTGACGGTTTTTTTCCACTCCCAGACAGCAGGATGCCCTCCTGGTGGTAACAATTTCACCCTCAGTTTAAAGCAACAGGGAAGACTTGCATGAGGTGTCCGTGATTCACTCCCTCTCAGCCAGAGCAGGGAACTGAAATAGCCATAGTCACAGAGGAGATGGACACAGAAAGGCTTCCAGATCACGAAGGAAAAGTTCAGAGAGGACAGAGTGACAGCAGCTGTGTACGCCTGGCCTGCACTTCTGCTTTGCAGAGGGTCGACTCCGAAGCAGAAGGATAAAGGTTGGATGAGAGGCCAGCCAGGACCAGCCCAGCAGGCTGGTGATGCCCACCAGGACGTGGGAGTCTCAGCAGATCCCTACAGAGCAGTTTCCTCAGGCTCTAGATGGGTCTGGGATCTCTTTGTTCTCTTCCAGTCTTCAGGAGACCCATCAATTAGAAAGGATAAAGGAGTCAATCCATCCAAGGGACCTGCTGCCCAAGCATCATTCCTCAAAGGATAAAGTACTTTTCTCCCAGAACTGACGGGAGGAGGTAGCACATTCCTAAGCCTCCACAGCCGTTCTCTCCTCTGACTCCAGAACCTGCAAAGGGAAGGAGGGAAAGCAACCAATCTGCGAGGCCTCTGAACCAGCAGATTAACCCAAACATGAAGCAGATTAACTCCATGTAGGTGGCAATGTGTAAGCAAAGACCCTCCGAAGAGCCAAGGGATCAGCTGGGGGCCTTTTGAGAGGCAGAGAGCCTAGGTGGAAGAGCAAGGAGTCTGACTTGAGACCTGTTTTTTACTCTCCTCTGCTTATGCTCTGCAGCCCTCCTGTCTGCCCCGAGCTCCATACTGTCCTGGGCTTTAGCAATGAAAAATTTGGTGGAGGGCCCATTTTCGTAGGAAGATTTGTTTCCTCCGTGTCCTCCTCACACTCAGCCTTCCCCCCAGTGAGATCATCTGCCCCTCCACCCCCTTCCTCTGCTTGCCCCAAACAGAGCAGCATCTTCACCCAGGTGAACTTTTGAACCCTCTGGCTCTTCAGGAGGGAGGAAAGCAAATACAGCGAGTTTGCCCAGCTCTAACAACAACATTGGCAAAGGGATCTTGCATTTCCATGGCTCCTTTCACTCTAAAAGGTCCCAGATTTCCTTCACGGTAGACCTAAAATGTCCCTCCACCTCCGGCAGGCTTGTGCTGCTGCTAGGCAAGGAGCCAGGGCAAACAACGGAGACGGGATCAGGAGCCGGATACAGAATAGCTGCTCCCAAGCAAAATGCCAGGCCACCTTGCCCACTGCAGCGGGAAGAGCCGTGCTTCCTTGGCACCCCTGTGCCATGGAAAGTTTGGAAAGGCCACAAAAGAAAGACAGAGACTTTTTTTTATCAGTATTTATTTTTAAAGGTGCTTGATAGTACGTGACCAGTATGGGCTTGCACACTTAGCTGCCTGAAATCTGGGCTAAAAATAGCCATTGACTCTAATAGTCTGGGGCAGCCTTAGGTGAATGAGTCCCAAGGTGAATTATGAAATCTAATATACGTTCTCTCCATAACGAGTTTGTTTTCTATTTAGGGTTATTTACCTTGGTCTTCACCTGCTGGAAATAGAATACTGCTCTCAGATTTCACAAGAGATCCGAGCTAGATTAGGAGACAGCCACATAGTAGACAAGTGCTGTTATTGAGGAGGCGGTGCCATATGACTTCTTCTGAGCTATACCATTAGTCGAAGGAGTTTCTCCCCATGGTTGCACAGGACCATTGGCTTAGCTAGTGCCACTTGGTGCATATGGGCTCCAGATACACCCGTGATACACTTTATATGTTTAATATCAGTCTGTCCAGCCACAGATATATTTGGCAATATATATAAGGTGATGAGGATCTGATCCTCCTGATCCAGCTAGTGCACTTCTGCATCGCTTAGCAGCATAAACCCGATCTGGATCAGGCATGGAAATATATCGGTCAAATTAGCCAGAACACTGTATAGCATTCATGTCAGCCCCGGGGTGTCTTTGGGAGGGCAGGCAGTGCTTGATCCCAAGGAGAAGCCTAAGCATAAATCTTGGCAATTCCGAATTGTTGTGTCAAAAATTCGTAAGTGATTTTGAGCCAACAGAGCAAGTTTCTACTCATCGGCCCTTTGCACTGCATGGCCGGGTTGTGTTAGATCTGATGTCAGGAGCCCGGCAGTTGGAGTTGCCACCTTGGCAAGCTATAGCCTGGATCAGATAGGAAGACTCTCCCTTCAGCTCGTGCTTTCCCTGCGCCTGAAGCTGGTCCCATGGGCAGAGCCAGGGCATACAGGGGTGAGGGAAGAGGCTTGACAGCTAGTTGTTTGCTTTTTTTGCTTGTTTGTTTTTCCGCAGTAAAACTATTTTCCCCTGTGGTTTTCAGTAGTAAGTACTTTTTCCTTTTTTTTCCCCTCTTCCTTTTTCTTATTTTAAAACTATTTTCTGAAAGGAAATCATTGCAACAGTCAGTCTGAGACATCACCATCCCTGGACTCCTTCCCTTTCTCACATGTATTCGCCCACATGTTCTTATTTGCCTGATCTCCCCCCCTTTTTTTTAGGAGGTGATCTGTCCTCAGAGAGATTAAAATAGAAATGCAAAGAGCTGTTCCCTGGAGAAAAGAATACTCTCAGATGACCTTTCTCTTCCTTAGTGAAAAATTGCCATCTTGGATGAATTGCTTCAAAACAAGAGCTATGCTTGGCAGGCTTTGAGCCAAGGCATCCATTATAGTGCATGTGCTTGGTTGCTGGCCCTTCAGCTAGCACACGTGAAATATGTCCCCTCACAGCACATGCATGTTCCAAGGCACAACCACACTATGACAGATTTATTGGGACTTGTCTGTCTCTAATTATATACTCCTTAATGGTTGTGCTGTCTTTGTTCAGATCAGATCGACACCTGAACACTCCTTCAGGTAAAGCCTGGATGCTGAAGTACATGACCACGTTGTCTCCAGATATCATAGCTACATAAATACCCTTTTGCTGACCACCTTTCAGGCCAGAGCACGGTTGTCCCAGCACCTAAGGAGAAGGCAGCAGAGCTGTTGCTCCCATGGTGTCACTGGGATCTGATCCCACCAGTTGTGCCCGCCAGGAGAGCAGGGAGCTGCCGCAGGGCATCCCTCAGCAGCAGCTCTCATTCCCTTTCTCATCAAAAAGGGGAGTTGGATCAGGCTCACTCCTTGCTTCCCAGCAGTGCAAAGCACTTGGGAAAAGACTGCTTTTGCTTTAAAAGGCAGCTTTTTGCTGATCCACAGGAAAATGTTATCTCCTTCCATCTGGGAGCGCTGAGCTAGCCAGGTTAGAGGGATTTCTCTGTACTCACATAACTCCCACCAACCTAAACCTCCTCTCATCAGCCAAAGCATGGGGGAATAGGGGTTCGTGGTGGCAGTGGAGGAGAAGAGGTTCTTAGCAGAAGATCGAATCTCCAAGCACTGCATTTGCACTCATCAGGAGGCAATAAAGAGGCTAGGCAGGCAGGAGAATTAGAGATAAGGGCAAACAACACACTGTTCCCAGCCCAATGTCCTGCCCCCTGGTAAAAGTGGGGGACGCAGCCCGATGCATTCTTGACATTTTGTTCTCCCAGCTGATGCCAGCTCCGTCCTTATCAGATATCTCCACGGCCAATGATTTTTCACAGTGGATAACACTGCCAAACTATAGGAAAAAAATCATAAACTTCTGTCTTAAGTAGCTGAGCACAATGTTCCCTTCCCAGACTTCAGGCAGAGGGGTTTTGTAGCTTTACCTTTTCCACAGCTTTTCATTTAACCCCTTCTCTGCCCTGCAAATTGATCCACCCTGACCTGCATGAAGAGGAGGCTGGGTGTGAATCTTTGCTAAATGCTCTCGAGGTTCCTGCATTGCAGATGCAACTGCACTGAATGTGCAGACACGGAGTTGGGATGGGGCTGCACGGCCAGAAGAAGGTTGCCCTCCCAGGCCAAGTTAGCAGCCCAGAGAGGCTGTTGCTTAACCTCAAACAACCTTGTCTCTCCATGGAAAAAAACATGCCCCCTTCCTCCCTCCCCACTGAGGCAAGCCACCCCTGTGCTAGGGCATGCTCAGATCCATAGTTCCCAAGGACTCCACGTATTCCACACCCAGATGTCCCTTCCATTTCCAATGCATCAAGGCAGCCACCTCTGCAGAGGTCACCTCTGCTGAGGCTCCGTTGGCAGCAATCTGGCCTCGTGTGGACAAGACTCACCTCCTCGCACGAGTGGCACCCAACACTCCCTCTCAAACACCTGAGCTGATCCTGGCCAGATCTCAAGGACGCCTTAGCTGCTGCTCTTCCTTCATGCTGAGCTCTATGAACCTGGGCTTGGCATCCCTGCAAGGTGTGAGAGACACCCTCTTTGTTCTGCTGGGTGCCAGGTTCTTGGCTAAATTGGCATTTGGGCATTGTGGTTGTAGACACCAAAGCTTGGGGAGGCAGAGTGAATGCTACCCTTTAGCATTCCCTTCCGCAGTGAGATGAGAAAGCTTTTCATGAAGTTACTACCCACAGGCAATGGCTTTAAAAGCACACCCTTACCCAGGGCACCATGTGATGGTGCTGTTCAAGTGAGCTTTTTTTAATGGGTGGTTAAGATGCTGCTCTGCCCTCCACCGGCCAAGGGGCCACTTTGTGCTCCAGAGGACTACTCGGCACTCCCTTGGATGGGTCTTCCTAGCTTGGGCAACAAAAAGCACATTGCATTTGGCCAGGCAGCCCTGGCCTTGCTCAACTCCAGGCAGCTCTGCCCTCAGTGGAGAATGGAGCTTGGCTGGGGTGGGTGCCCAGGAGGCAGTGCCAACACCCCAGGGTGCCAAGCATGGACCCCAGGGCTCCTTGCAAGGGATCTCCCTTATCCTGGACCTCTGCTGAACTGCAGCACCCTGCCCCAATAGGCTGGTCCCTACCTTAAACACACTGCGCCCATTCCCTCGCCTTGCTTCTCAAGCCGGGTGGGAAGAGTAACAGCAGGGCACATTAGTGCAGGGCACAGCTCCAAGCAGGCAGAACAACTCACCTGAAAAACACTGCCTGGTGACTGCTGCAGTGCTTCTTGCTGCTGTTCAGGCCTGCCGGATTGCTCCAGGACACCAGGCACAGCAAGCTTTTTCCTTGTCCGGCTATTTCCCACTCCCTGTGGAGCATGGGGATCTCATCCTGTTGCAGCATTTTGCTGCTGTCTAGCCTCAGATTTTAGGGGAGGGTTGTGCCCGCTGCTTCCTCTTCCTTGTCTCTGTATTCTGTTCCACATCTCCAGTGTCTTGGACAGCAGGGTCTCTCTCTTCAGCTTCCTCTTGAAGGTGATGTCAGTTTGTAGAAATCCACTCTTCTCTACTCTAACATATATAATGTATATATATACAAATATATATATACAATATATATAGCAAATATATATATTTATTATATATATATATATTTATAATATATATAGCAAATATAATGTCCATACTATGTATATGCTGCCTGTGAGAGTGAATATACTCACACCACACGGTTACTTCCCTATAATGGGTACATATATTTATACACACTATACTATATATCACTAACTACTCTGTAGTGCTTTACAATGGAAGTCTCTTTTAACCATGATATAAAGATTATTCATGACACAAGTCTTGTAGAAAGAAATCAATCATTTTATCAGATGAACTGATACAAGATTCTGGGCCAGGTAAAGCCCTTCTTTGGGTCTTTCATAAAAGAAACAGGATTGTTTTCCGTTTTTGTCCATTCCCCCATTGTACTGGCTACGAGAAGCTCCAGCAGCTACCAGTCTGACCGTCTTCAGTGCAGAGTGCTCTACCGCAGACTCACTGAACTGGAGCCAATTTCGTGTATAATCAGATCATAGCATAAGATATCAGCTATGTCTAGCCATATTCACATTTTCATGTCTTGCACTGTTTGCACTGTCCCATACACAGTCTTCCTTGACCCACACACCGAGCTCTGCAACCCTAACTCATCTGGACCCTTTTTTGCAGCGCTGCAGAGCTCCAGCTGAAGGACTAGCTTCAGGACTCTGCTCATGACACTGTAGCCATTTGGTTTTTTGGAGGGAATATGCTGTGTTGCTTGGCACATCTGGAGTTAGTTCTGGCTCTCCAGGCTGTCTATCTTGTTTTAGGATCCAGCCATGGGCTGGTCTCTTCTAAAGGATTCGGCTATGCTCCCCCTTTCCTTTCTCCTCCCCTCCTTTCTCCCTATGGTGCGATTTGCTCATCCATCACAAACTTTGCTAGTGTCACCTTCCTTTGATGAAAAAAAAAGCATTTCATATTTAATGTGGACTGTAGAATGCCTCTCATTTCTTTCAAGCTTAGCTTTCTTCACCTTAAGATGTACTTATCTGAAAACTACCATCAAGTGCATCAGAGCCAGACAGTGTAAGAACTCAGGCTATTTTGCAAGGTCTTATTATTTACATGCACTTTGTATAGACACAGAGCAAAACTTTGACCTTCCTCGTCTGCTTCCCAAGCTTCTGGAGCTCCAATGGAGCTTGAAGTGCTCCATTCTTCAGCTCTGACATTTCCTCTGTATTTCTGGCACCAAGTCATTATCAGTATTTACTCGGTATTCTAGGTATTAATTTATGGAAGAGGGGCCTGCCTATGATCAATAAAGAGGTGCCTTTTCATCAGTTGCACTCAAATTCTGCCTCTTCTCTACCCCTAAAAACATGTTTCCTAGCACCCTCTCACCCATGTGAAGCCTTCAATGCAAAGGACTGCCCATTCCTGCATCTTTGCAATGGCAATATGGGATCTGCTAGATGAAATGCCAGAGAAGTAAATCAGACCTCCACAATCCTATCTGACCAGGCCAGATTTTTCCTGATTTCAGACCCAGACACTGGTTTTATCCCTGAATTAATGAACCAGATGCACCAGCGAGGTCTTTGAGAGGTTTCCCGGATCAGCATGTGTACATACCACTTGTTCTCTATCTAAGGCCGGTCTCTAGCACCTCAGATTAGAGTCAGCTGGGACTATCCTGATTTTACAGGAATATGCAGCAATGGGGGGCAGTCACACAAGCGGCTTGCGGACAGCCACAAAATCTGGCTGGACTGCATGCCTTCCCCCTGACTCTGTGAGAATGAAGTGCATCCAGGATGGGGAAGGAGAGAGACACTTAAGAGTGTGCGCGTTGCCGCTGGGTCACAGCTCAAGAGCAGTGGGAAGCTGCAGCTGGGCCAGAGGCTCTTTCCAGGTCCCACACAGGCACTGCTACAGGTGCGATGATTTGACACAGGCAGTCAGAAGACCCACTGTCTCCTGTCTCTCCGTCCCCACTCCCCTTCACCCTACCAGCCGTGCAGGGCCGTTCAAGGACAGCGTTGTGCCTCGTGCAAGCCCCGTGGCCGTGACCACCTTTTGCAACAAACAGAGGAAGCCACCTTTGCACGGGCCAGATGGACAAAGAGCACAGAGAGAGCCCTCTCGGAGCAGGTGTCCCACGCCGAGCTGGCCCTCCTTTCAGTGGTTAGGTAATGACAACAAAATCCATTAAGCCATGGTCAAGCTACATGGCTTGAGATCCATTCGATGTCCAGACACAAGGAGAGCATGTTGCTCTCTTTTACTTCACAGTCACATGTGGTGCTCCCAAGGGAACCTTCTGTCACATCTCTCCCAGAAGAAGCCTCCGGGAAGCTCCTGCTGGAGCATTTACCCAAGTCACCACCAAAGGCAGCCTGAAAGAGCAAAATGCACAGCCCCACTCATTTAGGTGGATATGACCCCACTGGTGCACAGTAATAATAATTTCAGTGCTTAACACTGCTTCTCTGAGGGCGATTGGCAAAAACCTTAATTCGCCCTAGAAATACAAATCCACTGGAGGCGGATGGAAGTAATCGGAGTGAGAGTGGATGTGTACTTGTAATGCTCATGCTGCAGAGAAAAGGGGAGGAAATGAGTCTAAGTGCAAAAGATAGGAAGTGGGAGAAAAACACAAAGAAAACGCTGCATCCATTGAACGGAACTTGAATTGTTATCTGGGCTGCTATTTGACTGACTTAGGGTATTACTAAATCCCATTCTCCCTGCACAGGGAAAGAAACCCTGCAACTGTGCATTGTCAGCATGACGGAAGAAACAAGAGCAGCTGATCCCGGTTGGGACAGTATTCCTCCCGGCCTCACAGACTGGCCTTTGTTCCCAGCCCAGTGACAAAGGGCTCCCTTCTTTCCTCTACCTCCATCAAGTTGTTTGGTGACGTGTCAGAACAGTGCATTTTTTTTCCCAAGAATGAATCCATCCCGGCTCGAATGACTCGGCCCCTTCCCCTTGGGCCCCCAGGTCACCTCCCAACCCTTGGGGAGCCCTCACCTTGTGTGCAGGTGCCCATCTTGATGTAGCTTGGGGAAGCTGTGCCCTCGTGGGAGCTCGTTATTATTAAGCTACAGTCAGAGGCAGGGCACAACCCTGAGCCCAGAGCCAGCAGATCCCCATGGGAGTTTCATGTGTCGAGCCCGGAGTGTGCACAGTGCTCATATCACTTTCCTGTTCCTCTATCTGGTGGCTCTCAGCACCACCCAAAGCTGTCACTTGGATGTTCTGCTTTCTTGTTCTCTTCTGACAGATGAGGGTTGGGTAATGAAAAAAGTATTGGTGGGTGTTAGCTGTTCTTCCATGTGACCTCTTTCTCCCCCACATGGAAGAAATTACAGATTTCACAGATTTTATCTGCACTTTCACCATCAATATTTTTTCATGGTATGCAGAGATCAACTGACATACGGACATGCAGAGACACAAAACAGGGTTCATGCACTGACCCCCCCCACCCATTGGTCCTGACATACGAGAAAACACATCTGGAGGCATCAGCACAGACACCCATTTGCAAGGCATGGACAAACAGAATAGTACAGGAAGATAACAATATGAAATTCCCATTTCCCATGAAATCCTGAGGGAATGTGATAAAAGCAGCACAGCACATTTCAGAACCAAAGGATGACTGAGGCTGGAAGTTCTGGAGTTCATCTACTCCAAATCCTGGATCAAATAGTCACCCAGAACATGTGGCACACAGTTGCATCCAGGCAAGCTGTGAATATCTCCAGGGAAGGATGCCCTGTCTGGGCAACCGTTTCTAGTGCTCTATCATGCTCATAGTCAAGAAGTTTTTCCTAAAATTCAAGTGGAACTTCCTGTACTTCACTTTGTGCCCGTTGCCTCTTGTCCTGTCACTACCCACCACTGAAAAAGTCTGGCCCCATCTTCTTGGCATCCTCCCTTAAGGTATTGGTATACACTGATAAGATGTATACATCTCAGCCTTCTCTTCTCTAGGTTAAACAGGCCCAGCTCCCTTAGCCTTTCCTTACAAGAGGGATGCTCCAGTCCCTTGATCATCTCTGTAGCTCTACACTGAATGTTCCATGTCCGCCTTGTACTGAGGAGGCCAATGATGGACACAGCACTCCAGATGTGACCTCATCAAGGCTGAGTAGAAGGGGAGGATCAACTCCCTCAACCTATTGGCAACACTCCTCCTAATGCAGGCCAAGATACCACTGACTTTCTTGGACACAAAGCATATTGCTGGCTCATGGTCAACTTGTCCACCATTGTCCCAGGTCCTTCATTGCAGAGCTTCTCTCTAGAAGGTCAATTCTAAATCTGCACTGGTGCATGGAGTTATTCCTCCTTAGATGCAGGATCCTGCACTTGCCTTTGATATCTTGAGGTTTCTCTCCACCTACCTCTCCAACCTGTCCAGGCCCCTCTCAGTGGAAGGGTGCACGGCCCTCTGGTATATCAGCTACTCCTCACAGCTTTGTAGCATCAGCAAACTTGCTAAGGGTGCACTCTATCCCTTCATTGATGAAAATGGTGACTGGTCCCATTATTGACCCTGTGGCAGACACCACTAGCTACAAGCCTCTAACATTAGGTTTTACGCATCTTGTTGCAGTGTCTCCCTTTCAGAAAATGGGGAAATAATTTTCTAACTTCTGAGACGAGGACACAGCAGTCAATGGAGAAGCCTACAGCATAGGGGCCAAGCCTCTGAAACAGTTTTGATCTATGAAAAGTGTTCAGCAAGAATATCACACACTAGCAATCATCATTTGAGCACACCAGCAGCACCACTGGGAGAAGCTTGCTGTCTGGTGACCCAAAATCTATCCTTGGGAGTTGTGTCTACAGTTCTGTTTGTACACAAAAGCTCAGCTATAACAAGCGTCCTGCCTTGATCAAAACGTGAATATTTATTAATGAAAGTTTAAAAGGTGAGGCTGACCACATCATTCAAAATAAGGTGCTCCAGAACAAGGTTCTCCCCTTCTTCTATTTTACTTCATTTGGAGTTTGTTGTCTTTTTCCATTTTTTGGCTCTGTCTGATGCCAGGCAAGATAACTCCCGTGAAATCTTGCAGGCACTAACACAGAAATAGAGAGGAGACCTGCCTCTGTCCTGAGGCCTCCACATGCAAGCCAGAAACACTTAGCTCAGACTCTCCTCTGGAATCTGGGAGCTGGGTCTTCGATTTTTTTAGAGCAGGGATGGGCCAGATGACTCCACATGTAGGAAGAGGAAGCTCAGGAGAACAACGATGAACAGGGAAGATGAAAGATACTTTGTAGTGCAAGACTTCTTGCTAACTCATATGTGTTTATTTCTCTTACCTCTTGGGCTATTGGCCAGATCCCCACCAGGAGTGGTACTAACATGTCTACTTGTATCAGAGAACACACAGCTACAAAGATGTGCTAAACCTGCATATTTCTGGGAGGTTATTGAAGAGGAATCTCTTATTTTTGCTTAGAGGAGTCATCTATGCATCCAGATTTCAGAAGAAATGAGACTGGGGCTATATTTTATAGCTCAAACTAAAATGGGCCAAAACAGTTAGTTTTGCATCTCCTTTTTGGGGGTGAATTGGCCTTATGCAGTTGGAATAACCTACAGCATAGCTTAACCAACAGTTCCCCCTAAAGAGTAAGGTCATAAAGGTTGTAATCCTTGTGGCAACAAAACCGTAGAGAAGGGTGAAAGAGATGTTTGTTATGACACTGTTTGGGGTTGGTCAAGAAAGAGGTAGAGTTTGGCTCAAGGTGGTGCTTATGGTGCTCATCAGAGAGTAATTTATAGAGGCTAGAAGGAAGCCTCTATGTTATGATGGCTAAAATCATCTCTCAGTATCTAGCTTCTATTTTAAGTAGGTGAGCCGTGTATGTTCTCATTCCAGTACTCTTCAGTCTTTCAGCTGAAATGGCAATTCTCCTTTGCTGGGATTTTCCCACCTCAGGTATTAATAGGCAGCAGTCATACACCCTCTTAACATTTATCTTGCTGGGCTAAAAAAAGCAAAGCCCTTCTAGACTCACATGATCATGTCTGCTTTTTTTTTTTTTTCCAGGCCACACTAGTGCCATTCTTGGCACTTGTTACATCTTTTTCTCTCCTCTTCCATGTCTTGAGGATGCCACTGCTGTCCTCTTCAGTACTGACAATGTCATTTTGACTTGGAAGAGACACCTACATTCTTCCTCCAAGGAAACATCTACATTTTTCTTCCAAGGTCAGACCTCCACTCATCAGTGCAAATCCTCCAGTCTCAATGGCCCAACCATTGCAACTGCCTGCCATGACCCTGGGACAGACAGTTTCATAACCTAGTTCTAGCTCCTCCACTATATTGCTCATGAGCTCCTGATCTTAATGTTCAGTTGTTTCTATTGCTTCTACGATTTTCCCACCTGGACCAGTTACATAACATTGGATGGGGTATCTGCTTCCTGATCCAATCAATGTTATATTCTTGCTGTCATATTTCCCTTTTTATTCATCACCATATCTTACCCTTTATGCTCTTCATTCAGCTATATATCAAAAGTAAGGAAACCACACAAATCCCAACTAAAAAGCACACATAGCCTCCCAAATCCTCCTCCATATGCCTTAACTTAAGGTTCATTTTTTCCAGCCTTACTCCCAGAGGCTTATGTTCCTGCACATACACTCTTCTTAGACTTCTAAGTTCTAAGGAAAGCCCTCTTACTGGAGATGCCACCAATGTGGCAACATCTGGCAGCAATTCTGTGATGCCTGAGCAAAGGCTTTGCTCTTTTTCTCTTTGTCCAATTTTCACTGAGAAATGAGCACTGCTTTGAGCAGTGTCTCCAGCCATCCTTCTTCCATTTCAGTGGGAATCTGGCCATAGTACTTGCCTCAATGTAAAGGGAATTGCTGGTTTATCATGTCAAGCTCCTTTTCAGTTCCAGATACGTATAACCTTTGTAAATGGAATGCAAGTTTGTCTTAAAATAAAGGTTGTATTTTCCTAGAGCTTCTGGTGGTCCTTCGCGCCATTCTGCCCCTGCTGCTTTTCCTTGGCAGGTCTTCCTGTAGTTTCTCCTCTTTTGCATGTTCCTGGGCCACGTAGACTTAGTGCATAGGCACGGCCTGGGATAGGATGACAGGATCCCTGCTGCAGTGGGATTTTCAGCCACATGAGCACCCTCTGATAGCCTAAAACCAAATAAAAACCTCCTTAGCAGATGTGTGTAAGTAAGTGGAATATGGCAGATATTGAGCAACTGTGGAGGGAAACTACCATATAGTTTTGGTCTTCAGAGCATAAGGACATTTTATTCCTTTGGAAGTTCTAGCTGGAGCTAACTATGGTGGAAACCCGAACTCATGAAAATGACTGGGAGATTTAATCAGTGTGGAAGCTCTAACCCTAATTTAGCCTTACCGAGATCCCAACTCTCATGCTTACTTAAAATAGCAAGGGCAGATTGTAACAGCACCACACCAGAACATACCTTTGCCTTGAGAAAGTAACCGTGGTTACAAGTTTTAGCTAAGGCTATCACTTCCCCAGGAGATAGGCAAGTATTACTATGCTCATCATATGGCACAATTGACTGACAGCTGTTAAGTGACCTGGGTGTTGTTTTTGACAGAAGTCAGCCAGATATCACAAAACCAGAATGCAACTGCTGGCCCTCAGCACCAAGTGAAAGCTGGGAGTGGGGCAGGATCCATGTGCCTCTGTGGTAGATATCTCCACTTGAGCGTGTCAGCTGGACTGCCTTTATGACTGGAGAAGAGACATGGGTGTTTTTAGAGTGTGAATGCTCTCCTCTCTCTAAGAAGTCTCCTAAGCAGAGTTCATCCTCCATGGAGAGGGCCTTCTCCTCATGTCTCTCCATCAATTTGAAGGTGGACCTAGATTTAGATGGAAATAGATGACAGTGGACACATCTTAAGCATCTTAGTCTAGGGGTTGTAGTTCCTGCTCCCTGACACCACCCTTCTTGTTGCAGTGCTGCCAGGTAGAGCACTTCCTCTATATCCCTCCCAGATGCCCCAGGCATTGCCAGGAGCAAGTGATATGATGCTCCCATTTGCTGTCTGGGAAGCAAACTGCCACCACAGAGCAAAACGAGGTGGTAGCGTCATGAGACTGTGTCCCCTCCACCTCCCGTTGGCCTTGCTCAAGGTCGTGCCGTGAGGCAGCGCCAGGAATAGTGCTTGCGAATGCCACCTCCTTATCCCGCCTGTCCCAGTGCCAGGCGCCCGGATGCCTAGCCCTGGGCCCCACGAGGAAAACAAAAAAAAAAAAAAAAAAAAAGAAATTTAAATTCCTGAGCGAGTGCAGCGGCAATGCCCGGGTGTTGCCGCGACGTTCAAGAACAGGTTAACACTTGCGCTGCAATGCTGGCTGCGCACACAATAGCAGCACATGGTGCCAGCGTTGGAGGTTGGAGGCCCAGGGAAACATCCTGCTGGAAACAGGAGGCCCCATGGAGTTGAGTCACCACTCGCCAGTGGAGCGGTGGAAAGGCAGAGCTTTGTGGGCAATGCCCCGGTGGGATGATGGAACAAGCTATGGGTAGGCTCCTTTGTGCTCATTTAGGCAGCTCTCAAAGTCTGCTAGCATGAGTTAAGGCACCTGTCGACTCTGTAGTAAAATGTGTTTCTTTTACTTTAGTGAAAAGGCTGTGTATCGCAAGCTACTGCCAGCTAATGAGAAATGAGGCTGGACAATTAATCAATACACAATATCTCTTCGCTAATCGTATTGATGGAAGATGAGCTCCATCCCCCAGGAAGGGCAAAGGCCATTGAGCTAAGTAATTTAGCAGCATTTATTTATATCCTCAGCAGCTCAATAATTTGAGTGTTGCCTGATAGCATCAGGCCCCAAGGGCTAAGAAATATTGTCCATCTGGAAGAAAACCCCACCAAATACTTTGTAAGAGTAAAATAGCCTTTTAACAGAAATGAATACTTTAAAAAGCAAATGCATTCCTTTCTAAATTTTCAAGCACATGCATGTGCATACAAAGAACTCCCAGAATACTCCATGCAAGTGGTCAAAAATATGTCAGTTTCTAATGGAAATATTCAAGAAAATGTTAGCAAGATCTCAGGGCACACACTGGTCTCAGTCGCATCAGAATGCCCTACCCTAGAGGTTTATCATGAAGTCTGAAGAGGCAATTTGCCCCTTACATATTCATCCTATATCTCTCCTTTGGCAGGCACAAACTAGCATGTAAAAAAAAACCCAGCCCTTTAGGTAAGGTGAGTTCATCATGCTTGTGCAACTAAAGCCTGTGTTGTAACACACACGCACCACGGGACAAAGCTGATGTCAAGGCACAGCTGTGTCTGCAACACAGCTGGTTTGCTGGCACCCCGACTCGAGTCTTGCTCTTACCAAGCAGCAGAGGAGCAGGTGGCAAAACTGTAACCTGCTGCTCTTTTCCTGTGTGGGCCGAGGCTGCCCCGTGATCCCACATCCTCTCTAAAGCAAGAGACACCCCCTGCCAGACTCGGTAACCCGTGGAGAAAGGCCCTGGCTCTAGCAAAGAAGCTGTTTACATACGCGAGGGCCTGCTGGGACTTATTTACAAAGCACTGCTGAGAGCCACTAAATCTGCTTGTATAGCTCTGGAGACTGTTCAAATCCTCTGTTCCCAGACCAGCGATTAACGCTGGGCAGAGAGAAGATAGGACTGAGGATAAAACTGAGCTTTCAGAACAAGGGCCTCTGATCTCAGACTGAACAAACATTTCCCCTTGCCTGTGTCAGCTGGTTTGATTTCCACCAAAAGGGCAAATTGCTTTGGAAAGTGCACCCACATGGGTGAATTACCTTCCTGGACAGAGATAGCTCCCACAAGCACAATGTCCCACTCGATCAGGTCACAGAGGGAGCTCCCTCTCCCATCAGCCTGCTCAGAGTAGGCTCCGAGGGAAGTCTCCCAGCTCAGACCTCGGCAGGGTCAAGAGCCTGCTCTTCAGAGCTTCACCTCCTCATTAACCCTTGCTTATGAAGAGCCACAGGGCTAACGTGTGCTCAGAAGTTGCGCCTCATCCTACCGGGAGCAGATGGCAACGCAGAGGCATCAGTGCAACAGCTAAACCTGCCCTTTGACAGAACTGCAGCAGCCAGACTAGGAGTTTCTCACATTTTCAAGCATCTCTGGACAGGCAAGATTAAACTTCACTGGCAAGGACATGCTCTGTGTGCACAGAGTCTGGGGAAGCCCCATACAGAGCCCAGGGATAGCACGGTCTGTGGAATGCACAGTCCTCCTTAACACGAGAGTGGGTCTCCCCCACCGCTCTGTCCGTCCTGCACACTGTGAAATATATAAAATGTGGTGAATGAATATTAGCTGCCCTTAAAGCCTGTGGGTTTTAATCTATACATACAGAGCATACATGGAAATACAGACACATATACGAGCACGGAAAGCCCATCCAACCAGCAGCTGTTGCCTCCATTAGTGCCAATAATTGATGAGGTCTTGCTGAAAAGTGCTCCAAGCTTGCATGTGCTCCTGTTTAATTTTGTGCTAGTCTTTCGCAGCTGAGCTCACAGAGAACAGGGCTATTGTGCAGGCTAGAGCCTTTCTGTGATGCCAGCACACGCAACGGCTGCCGTTTCATAAGCGCCCTGCCATCAGGAGGACAAAGTCCCGTTGAGTGGCCACCGGCTCTGCCTTCCCGTGCAGATAGCGAGGCATCAGCTGAATGCAAGTTTGGCAGTGTCCCAGAGCATGGCGCAAGGCTAGCCAAGCATGTGAGAGGCATTATCATCAGAGCCCAACAGAGTGAAGACATTCATTTTCATCTCAAACTAATATTTGCCCGTACTCTTTCCAAGCAGAGGAGGAAAGACACACACCACGCCAGATCTCCTACTGGGATATATTTCTCCTAATATATTGCCCCTATGGTTACACCACTGTACTCTACAGGGGCTGCAAGCATGGGAAAACACATTGAAATCTGAATCCAGGGATAGCATCCAATAGTGTAAAGAAGAAACATTAAATAAGGAATCTTTGGGGAAGGAGGGAGGTAAAAATGACTTAGTTCCCTGTGTTTTCCCATTACAATGGCTAAGGAAGCTAAGGGGAAAACTAAAGGTCAAGTGTAAAAGACTTTTTCATTTTCCTCTAGATGAAAGATGGTCTTGGCCCAAGCATTTGCCCTGGCATCTCCCTGTCCATCTTTTACATTCAAGGCAGAAAACATCCAGTGCTGACCCTGTCCCTGCATTTTAGGTCTGATTAAGGGCACAGGCCAGTTAGCCAGCTACATAAGCCAGCCAAGATGCTCAGTGAACTTATTCCTACTGAGTGTAATCCTAATTCCTTGTAGAGTTTGTTTGTCTTCTCTGCAACTTGACTCTCTCCATGAAGCAGATTCACTCACATTTATAAGTAAACAAAGTCCTTCTTTAAACAATGACTTACGGCAAAGCTAAGCCTGAGTAATCTGACACGTTGGAAACATGCTGCTTCTGCTACGGCAGTGAATACATCATGCAAAGCTGTCCTAGGAAGCTTTTGGTGTGTCTATTGCCCACAAAGTAGTGGGGATGCTTAAAGTCTACAAAGCATTGAGTTGTGATGCCCTGTCCCAGGCAGGCAAGACAAGGTGTCTGCTAGAAAGAGGTGTCTCTGCCTACGCAAGCACCCAGTCCAGCACGACACGAGAGCCACCATGGCAGACACGAGGGTAGAGGGAGCCAGGATGCCACAGCCCTGCCACGGCGCTTGTGCAGCTACATCCTCCCCAAAGTGGAGCTGTTTGAAGCTGCTCCAGCTCAGAGCACAGGCAAAGGGATGTGCTTTGTCTCCCCTCTCTATGGAAATCCCTCCCTTGCTTGCTTCAGAGAGGAACAAACCAGAGCTTTTCAGCGGTGCCATTTATTCACCTCCAGGCTTTCCACGGTCTGTGTAGATGTGGGTTCCTTCAGGCTGTTCTAGCACGATGAGGTCTGGAGAAGGGGGCTGGGGAGCAGACTGAGAGTCGGTGACAGAATGGACAACACAACCCTGGGGTGGCTTTCCCTTTTCTAGCCAGCCTTCCTCTTCTTTTGCAGTCTGCAGAACATCCTTTGCAGGTCACCACAGCCCTCCCCTGCACCATCCATGTAACTTAGAGTGCTAAGGTGTGCATTGCATGCAAGGGGTGGGACACGACCTCACCTTGCACCTCAGCTTAAGCCGCAGTTCGGGCATTAGCAGGCCCACAAGCTTGCAACCAGCCCTGGAGCTTGCATGTTTCTTGCCTTCTCAACAACTTGGTTGGCACTGGAGGTAGGTGTCTTCATTCAGCTTCTCTGAAGACATAGTAGAGCAGTCGCTGAATGGCTCAACCATTTTTTTATCTCCATGCATAAGCTCCCTGCCCTTATTTTCAGGGAGGCCCAATAGGCCTATCTGAGCAGGAAAAAGGTGACTGAGAAATAGAGCCATGGTCAGTGCAAGCTGCTTAAATGTACACTGCATGTGCCTGGGAGATGGGCAATGCAATGGGCAGTTGTGCTGGAGCTGAGCTCAACGTGGGCACTAGGTGTGCAGGGGCACCTCGCAGCTCCCTGGACTTCTGTGCCAGGGCTAGGTGCAGAGTTAGGCAGGGACGAAAGCAGCTCCTTCCTGCCCATAGAGTGAACAGCCTGCTGAGGTGGTGGGGAGAGCTGGAGCGGTCACACAGGGCTCAGATTCATCCCTCTGTTGGGGTCTGCCCTCGGGCTGGTCGCAGGATTTGTCACCTCCGGTCACTCCTTTCCACATCCAGGGGTGACCAGGGTTGCTTGCAGTCTTTCCACAGGGTGCAGCATGGAAACAGGGTGAGCCCCAAGCTAAGCCTGTGGAGAAAGGCAAGAGCCACCATAAACAAACTTGAGCCTAAGGCCAGCAGAGGCGAGGGCTTGGTGTGTGTTGTCCCTTTAAAGAGCATCCAGGGAACCAGGATAAGCCAGTGGCTGGTTCCCAGGAGCCAGGACTCCTGGGTCCCCTGATCTGCCTTGCCCATGACTTGGATTTTTGAGTGTTTCTGAGTTCCTGCTACTGCAGCAAAAGAGGAGGGCACCATGCATAAGGCCCCTGCTGAGAACAGCAGCAGAGGGTCACTTTGGCTTGGCACGGAGCAGCAAACAGAGGGAGAGCTTCACGCCTCCATCATGTACCCAGACTGCCTGCCAGAGGGCTGGGAGTGCGGAGCCTCAGGAATTAAATGCCCGGGGAAATGGCAAGTTTCACCCATCTGCTTCCTCCTGGCCACCCTGCAGTGCCCTGTCTCCATGGGGCCGCTCTAGAGAGCAGGGAAAGGCTGTGGCTCAGGGAGCTGCTGCCACAGAGGAATTCAAATACCTGAATGCCACACTGTGGACATGAGCCCCAACATTTAAGAAATGCCTGAATCCCACAGAGCCCTTGATGCCCTGCTGCCCTAGCAGCTCAGCCAGTGCCCACCTGCAGCCTGGGGGCACGTGTGAGCCCCGCTCTTGCCCTGGCCCAGAGCATGTCTGGGCTATACAGCCATCCTGCTCCACAGCCTGCTGGGGCCCTGCACCCAGGCCAGGAGTTAATATTTCATCTTGAGGTCCAGGAGTCTCAGTGGAAGTTACCTTGAAATGCCAAAGGTAACTTTAAAATAGTCCCTTCTGGACTCTGAAGTGTTGCTATTAGAAGTCAATTTGCTGATAAGGAAATGGTGCTGGACCCAGGTTAACAGCTTGGGGAGAATATTCATGGAAATCAGTGTCAGTTTTCTCCTTATTGTTTTCATTTGTCTGTTCCCAACCCCACCTCCATGAGGGCGAACCACATTGCTCTTGTAGCTCAAGGGAGGTGAAGCGAAAGCAAGCTCTCCAGCAGAGGCAAATCTGGTCACCCTGGGCAGGTTTCTTTGTTCTCATGGCATGGGACCATTTTTCTCCCATGAAACAGATTTATGTGAAGAACAGTAGTGGCACGGGGAATAATGATACCGTTTTGCTTAATGATTAACCCGCACAGTCGCCTGGCACTTCATGTTCCAGCAGACTTATGAGACTGGTGTCTGTGGAGCTAAGCATAAGGTGAGCAGTTAGAAGAAAAAAAAACGTGATTTCTCCTTCTTCTGCACTCTTACTTTGAGCCCTGACCTACCTCGCTTCGCCAGCATTTGAGTTTCTTCGTCAGCAACGTTAAAAAGCAAAGGCCCTAGTACCTATACGCATATCTTCCTACCTACCGACCATTACCCCGACAGTGCTTTGTACTCTGCGCACGCTGCGTACACCACACGCAACTCTGTAAAGCAAACTATGTGGCAAGAATTAAAAAAGGAAGTTGAGAGAAATTCAATTCCTTGATGCTACCATGAAAAATACTACCTTGCAATCTACCAATGCCTGCTTCAGAAACCACCAGGAATGGCCTCAAAGACCCAAGATACATGTTTCGGTAGATTTGGTTGGAGAATTTTTGCCAAATTTTTCTTTTTTGTGTGTGTATTTTTCTCCATATTCTAATACCATTTCATCACAATCAAAACATTTCCAGGAAAAGTGCTGCTTTCAAAGAATTTGTGAGCCTGAAGTTTGAGGACAAAATCCTCTTTGTGAGCTTGAGAGAAAATTTGTCATTTTTTGAAGTTAAAAATATATATATATAACTGATTTTAATATTTCTAAAGAAAACATTTTAAAATTACTCAAAACATTTCAACACAAGCAAAAAAGAAAGAAAAGGGGTCACTTAAAATAGGCACTTTTCCCCCCGATAAAATATAACTTCTTTCTTTGAAATCTTAGAGATTTCTATCTCTAACAAGAGATAGGTATGTAGGTTTTTCTCAACATCTGGAATCTTGGGGAAGAGGGCACTCTGTTTCCCACCTTGCTTGGCAAAGCAGGGCAAAATACAATAAGAGGAAAGGAATTTGGCTGCAAAACTCTCTAAACCTGAAGAAGAATGCTCTGCTTGGGTGCAAAGGGATGCCCACGGTGCCAGCGTGCATCCTATGACCTAAACTCCTCTCCTGTATCTCTGTCTATTTTAAGGGGTGTCCAATTTGCTGCTCCCGTGGGTGCCTCATGGGCCGAAATGTGATTCCTTCTGGAAACCACCTGCTCGGCAGGACAGCTGCTCTTCTGCTGGGAGCACAACGTGCGATGTGCACGTGAAGGGTGAGTGCGGATGCCCCACGCAGGGCCCTCAGCAGCGGCCATGGGTCACATTCAGCACCTCCTCCAAGCAGATCTCCAGGGTTAGCCAAGCTCAGTTCACTCGGGCTAGACCGTGGAACGTGGGAGGGACTTGGGCTTACGTAGTTTTGCCCAGCTCCCACGTATTTCCAGGCCGCTGGCACGGGGCAGTCTTCAGGCACACGCTGGCACCCCCCGCCTCCCCGCCTGCCCTGAGCAAGGTTTCCTGTGGAGGCCTCGTCCACCCACTGCAGGCTTTAGGCCAGAAGGTCTCTCTGGAAACCACTTCTCCACAACTCGTGGAGGCTCCTGGAGGCTCCCAGCCAAGCTTTGCCACCCAGCTAGTGCAGCTGCCTTCAAGTAACTGTTGACTGGGTGAAAGTACATGAGCAGATCACAGCTGGTTATTCAGCATCCAGGGATCAGAGCAAAAGAGAGAAAAGCTGGTTTAAATGTTTCCTGCAAGATGCCCCTGTCCAAGGGTTAGTTTTGGAAGCCTCAAAACGGAAGTTAAGTATAGCTAAAGATCAAGGTAACCCAAAATTCAGGGTCCTGAAGGACTTCTCATGGGGCTTCCTGAGGACAGAACAAGAACCAGTGGCAAAATGGATCATACTACTGCAGACCATGCCTAATGCGGGAACTGGGTGTTGATCCAGCCACAGCCTTGTCTTCTCCTACAGTCATCCCTGAAGATGTGGTGTAATTTTTGACTCATCAGACAGAAGTGGAAGACAAAACAATGCAAACCAGAAACAAGCTATAGGCACTGGCAAGTTTCAGAGGAAAGCCTTGAACACTCTTCCCCCTCCTAATCCACAGTCTTTGTTGGTCTTGAGATCACTAATGCAAGTTTCATTTGCTCTGCAGTCACTGAATCATGCTGCCATATTCTGTTCACATACTACCTGGACAACCTGCAGAGTTTACTGACTTGTTGAATAGGGGGGCAGGAGGGATACGATAGGATATCGTATAGGAGTACAACTGAGGATAATGATAGGATATCGTATACGACAGGAGTACAACTGAGGAATTGCATCCCAAGCTCAGTGGCACAAACTGCAAACTGGTTAAGTCCTTCAGAGTGGAGGTGAGTGAACAAGGTGAGGGACCCTTATCCTCACCTCTGGCTTTAGCTTAACACCAGCACAGGTCTTCTGCAATGCCCAGTCTGTAAAGCTAAGGGGACCAGGAAAAAATCACAGGAAAAAGTCTCCCTTTCCAGTCCTTGCACAAGCAAAATTGTCTCAACATATCCTCCCCAGCCCATGCAGCTCAATGGTGTGTGACTAACTCTTTCATTGACCAAAGCCCAACCACTTCACTCACGTGACCTTACATAACTGCTCATCTATTTAGTTAATGAATGGAGCTTGAGAAAATTTCCATTGCCCAAGGCCCTTGGGGGAAAATGCGTGAGCACAGTCTCCACCTTTCATATGCCGATGTGGGATTTTCCTATGGATTAACTGAGTGCAGTGGAATTTTTTTGTTGTTGTTGTCACTGGTGTCTGAAATGACAACCAAAGAGCAGAGCACCACGAAGAAGAGGGGAAACAAAATAGTCTTGTGCTTGAGCCAGAGGAAACAGGAGACTCCCTGTCCCAAGAGGGGTGGCAGGGACAGAGTCATCTCTACGGTCAGGGACTGCCCCTATTCCCAGGCAGGTGGCAGCTGCCAGGCAATCACGGCTGTGTTTGCTCAGTGCTGTGGAGCCAACACACTTCCCAAGCCTCTCCCTTCCCTCCCCAACCGCTGTGGGTGTCCCAGCAGGAGTACCCTGTGGTTGTCCCAGAAGTGCTTGATGGTCCCAGATCCAGTCCTGGGGCCGGCATGCAGCTCTTGCTGACACACCGCAAGCAGGACTGAGCATGGCCCCTGGTGAAAGGGCTGCTGCGTTTCCTCCACGAGCTGAACCCCGCAGCGACCTGTACAGCTTTGCTGCTGCTCACAGGGAAGGCAGCCTGGCCTGCTCTTCTTCCTCCAAATGTTCTGCATCTCTCCACCTCCCAGTCTGGCGGTGGGTAGCAGTGGAGCAGGGTGGAGCAAACTCATCACCTATATAGGCATGTCAAAAGCAAATACACTAGTATTTACTGCAGGCAGGAGCAGGAGGGAGCCTGGGGATACCGTGGCATTTCTCAGAATTCATAGCTGTGCTTTAGACTTTCCCATTTTAAGCACTGCCTTGTGATGTTACCTCGGTAATGATGATGGTGTCCATCAGAGGTGTCAGGCTGTAGCAGGGGAGCTGCACTGCTCCCGAAGCACTCTTATTGAAAGGAGTTTATAAGTGCTGGAGACATGTGATTTACAGAAACATGATTCACGCAGTTCTCTGATGTACTTTGGAATGAAAGCATTTGCCTAGTGTGTGGTGTGAGCTTCTCACAGCGCAAGCTGCAAATGATGCTCGAGTTGTTAAGGTAGATGAGCACAACTTCATCTGCATGCCAGGCTATCGTGGAAGATGGAAGTAGCTGCACTGAAATACTGGAGAATGCTTCTTCCACTTCACTGACAGAAAATATAAATGCAGCCCCAGCCTCTATAATGTCTGGTCCATGTACAATGATGAGTGAATATTTAACTGCAGGAAGAACATTCCCTTCCAGAGATCGAAGCAGCCAAGTTAATCAGTTCCAGACTATATTCAAGTCACGGGTGCCAAGAGGACAACGCAAGTTCAAAACCTTGAGGATGTTCAAAGTCTTTGGCTATGTCCTGGGCAGTTGCCAGTATTCCCCTAAGATGCTAACTGGCAGGGATCTTGTCACCTGCTGGGAGAGGGTGACAATTAACTTACTCAAGGATATCTTTCACAGAGAGGGGAGGAGGAGCAGAAGCAGCAAACAGGGAGTTTTCAGATCCTGCTTTTGAATCCCTACGGGGCTTCAGAAGCTTGTGAGCAGCTGAGCACAGGGAGAGCCCTCAGGTAGGTGTGCAGAGGTTTCCCAGACAGGCATCCTGGTGCATGTTCACTGTGTCCTGCACGGCTGAGCTCCTTGTGACAAAAACTGACACTGGTTAAAGTTTCTAGGCTTTGGAAGGAAGGTGCTTGTTTTCTACTAAACCTCCCTCTTACACCACAACATGGTTCCAAGGATTCCTCCAGTCCGATAGAGTTAACTTGCCCTCATCTGTCTCTCTCATACAGCCAGGCAGTTCCCTCCCCAGAGATTAAGCAGTGGGAAGAGCAAGGCTGATAGTACTCAGCTTTATAATAAAACAAGCTGCTCCTGACACAAAGTTGGGAGGAAGGAGGGAAGTGATGTGGTAGCCTGAGTCCATCTGGATGACTGAGCATCTCTTAAGTATCTTAGGCAAAGCGCTTTGCACTTAGTATTTTTTGTTGTTGGCAACAATCAGAGAGGCAAAGATTTTACCATACAGTCAAAATCTTCATTTATTATTCATTACTTATTATTCCTCCTACAGGAATGATAGATTAGAAGCCATAAACTGCATACTGGCTACGAAAGGAAGAAAAAAGAAAAAGTCAGTGTTGCTATTTTTCAGTTTAGATCCAGATCCAGACAGAACTGCCCCAACCAGGCACCGTGAAAGTTTCTTCTTTTCTTTTTTTTCCTGAAATAGGATGGCAGGAGTGAGGGGCCCCAGCTAATCTGATTAGAACAGCTAAAGCCGTATCACATTGCCCCGCTGGGGTCATACGATCAATCGCTGGCCTGAAAGAATACTTTCCTGGCTCCTCAGCATCCAGGATGGTTTCGGAGCCTCATCCCACCCGTGACTTTCCATGCTCTTAAATGGCACTGGCAGAAAGGCCAGGCCAGAGGCTTTGCAAAACCCACGAGCACGAAGCAGCGGCGAGCAGTGCAAAGCTAGCGCTCGGCTACCTTGGGGAACCTGTATTATTCAGTAGGTGCAAACGCCAGCTGCTGCCCACCCGGGGAGAAGGCGGCTTTTCCTCTGCGCCTTTGCAGAGCCATGCTCAGGGCTTTGCAAAGCCAAACGCAGGAGTGAAAAGAGCTAAATCTCCAAATAACGCTCGTGCCGAAGCACAGTTTTACCTGCTCTCACTCCTTTGCTGTTTTACCTCCCTGCCCTACTGTAGACCAATATCATTTGCCAGCAAATAAGACAAAGGAGGCGTGCTGCCAAAATCTCTTCTGCAAAGCAAGAGCCAGCAGTGTGCAGGCAAGTAGGGGCACAGAGAGCACACAGAGCGATCTCTCCTTATTATTTCGCTAAGTCTCTGTTGACTTTGAGACCAGGCTTTCTGGGAAAGATAACAGCTGGTATTAGACAACTGATAAAGCTTGAAAAAAAACAGACAAGCTTTTGGAAACATGAATCTTCTTCCTGGGTGAATTAAAAGTCTATAACATCAAATTAAGAACAGGCTGGAAAGGTTTGCTTTAAGTCTTTCTTTTTTTTCAGAGGATAAATGCTGCTCCACAGTGAAAGAAATTGCCCCTAGAAACACAGCTAGGGAGGATCCCTGAGGAATGAGCTCCCAGGCTCTTCTGCCATGGGATGTGCCTTCCCCATCCGTGGAAGCCACCACTGCTGTCAGATCCATTGAACAAAGCCTGCTATGACACAGAAGGAGCAACCTTGTGCACCACTGGCAGATCTTCACCCCATTTCATGGTTGCCCACAAGCACTCCACAAATGCAACTCAGACCCAGCCTCATAATGCAGAGCTGTCAGTGTGGTCTATAGTGACTCTGGAGGCTTCTGGCCACCTCCTACAACTGCTTCACCTCAGTCTTCACTACAAACAGTCATTGCATCTCATAAAAAGGGAATATTTGGCAGGCTGTGGGGCAGCCATCAGGGCTGAACAGAGCTCAGGACTTGTGCCAGCACTAGAAGAAGCAGATGAGTGACAGAGGGCATGGCATGATGACACTGTCGGGCTGCAGATGATGGCCCACGAGGAAAGCTATACTCTGTCAGGCTTCAGGGACCAGCATCAGAGTTCCTGTCCTAGGTACAGGAGCATCCTGGGATCCAGAGTCTTGCTTTAGGCCAGCATGTTCAATGTGAACTGCAGTCCCTTTGGCCTATGAGCAGATGCCTTGGCTTCAGTGTTGCACAATGTGATTTGTACCAAAATGTACCGCATTCAGGCATAACAGCCTGAAGTGTCACAGGAAAAAAAACAGGCAGCAAATGCTGGCCCTGCCACTTATTGCTCAGGTCTGCAATTTCCCATTGCATGGTGTGGCCATTTTTTGGACCTGCTGCTTCAGGCCTCTCTCACCCACTGCTTTGCCTGTGCTACAAAAACCATAGCGATGCTTCCCCAGCAACCATACCGTTTTGTCCAGGAGAGAAAAACCCAGAACTGAGTCACGCTGCTATCAACAAGCAGGTGTCTCGGGTAGCAACAAAAGCACCCGCATCAATAATGGAGAGGGCAGCGAGGGAGATGCAGTGAAGTGGAGGCAGGGAGGCCAATCAAGTTAATGAAATAAGGCGCAAGGTTAGCGAAGCGCTATTTATAGACTCCAACTGGTTCAGCCCTGTGCATTTAGAGGCTGGTTCAAACTGGCTCCTTAACAGCAGTAATAATCATTACAGAAAAGAAAGGGGGGAAAAAAAAAGTGAAAGCTTGGAAAATTCACTGCCGGAGGTAAGGCTTCAGAGCCAGGGCTGGCTGGAGTCAGAAGTAACTGAATTATGGAGAGATTGAAAGGTTAATAGGAAACCAGCTGACACTGAAAGGGAACAATTAGAGAGGTTAAGGGGCTTAATATTAGATTAATGGTTGCCTGGAGGAGCAAAAGCAGAGATTTCAGGAAAAGGGTAAATGGTGCACAGAAAGTTGTTTCTCATGGATGGAGATCCCCAGGTCTGCTCCTGAAGCTCCCCGGGGTGAACTGCAAGGTTGCTCTGCTGTTCCCCAGCAGTTTTGTTCAGTCTCTCCGAGGTGAACTGCAAGGTTGCTCTGCTGTTCCCCAGCAGTTTTATTCAGTCTCTCCAGAGTCCATCTATCTTTGCCTCCCATTCCTTCTGCTTGTCTCTCAAACTTCCTTCAGGTTTGCTTTTCCTGTCATGTGCTTTTCCTGCATGGCCTTCTCTTAATGCCTCCTTTGCGTTCCTCCTCCTGTCTCAAAGGTCAAAATAGTAAAAGGGTACTTGGACTTCCCATGGCCCTGACATCCCTCTTCAGCTTGTTGCTCTACAGCGGCAAAAGTGCTGGAGATGGGACATGGCATGAGCTGCCAAAGGTCAGATGGCAGGGCCCATCTGACCTCCTATGTCTGTGCCACAGCAGCTTCTTACCTCTGCATAGATAGATGGACAATACTGACGGCAGAGGAGCTCCTGACTACTAGCAGCCATTTGAAAATGCTTTCTTAGCTGTAAGAAGTTGGCAATACTGCAGGGAACAATGATTTGGCAAGATAGGGACTTATAACATGGATTGATGGCATCTCCAGGCCCAAAATGCGGATTGAAGATCCTAAGGAGACATTCAGCCCATGACCTAACCAACTGAGAGACCACACGGAGCACAGTCCTGTGGGATGCGAGGCCATGTGCATGCTGCTGCTGCTGCATGGTGCACTGAATACTGAAGTGACGAAAGGTTAAAACAGGCGTCCTGCAAGAAGACAACAAAAGAACAGACGGCAATTGCATAGCTCAGAGGATCTGGATGCTCCCCTGAAACCTTCTGCTGAAAAGGGAAGGAAACAAGCAGTTCTCCACTTCCGTACTGCACGGGAGGAGTAGCGAAGGGTTGGTGGGGTTTTTGTTTTGCTTTGTTTTGTTTTGACCTGGGAGATCTGTGCAACACACAGATTCCCCAGCCGCAGCCCTGGCCTGCCCCATGTCCCCAGAGTCATTGCTGTAGCTCCTGTTGCCAACACACAGTCCCCAGAGGTTCCCCACACCTTGTCACACAACACTGCCAGCTGCTGCCGAGGATGATGCAGGGAGCGCTCAACTCTTCCCTGTGTTGCCCTGAGGCATCGCTGAGGCCAAGGAGAAATCCTTCCCTCCTGCACCACCCCAGGCTGCCACGCTCAAGGATCTTCCGAAGGCACGTGCGCTTCCCATGGGACCCGGAGAACTTTCCCCGAGTGCCTGGCCCTTGGCTGCTGCCTGTGGACTCAAACAAGCACGAGCTGGCTGGATCCATCCCTATCTTACATTGCTTCCCACAGCACAGCCTCCCCTCTGAAAAGCTCCCCGGCAAGATTAGAAAGCGGTGCACTCAGCACTTCCTTCTAGGGCTGTAAAAGGCAGCCGGGGCCTCAGACGCTGTGCAGGCACCAGATAGAGAAGTTTCCCCACTTGTGATAATGACAGTGAAGGCCCCGGCCTAGCTGAGCTGTGGCCATTTGTGGGGCCTTAGCTCCAGGGTACGCGAAATGTTGTGCTCTGCGCTAGCACAGCCTCTGGAGGCCAGCTGGGGCCTGTCTAAAGGAAAAGACCAAAGAGACTCTGTCTCAGAAGGCAGCTCAGGCTGTTTTCCTTTCGTGTGCCCGACAGCTGAGCCATACCACACTTCTCCATACCACACCTGAGACACAGCTAGAAAGACCATAAAAATGCTAAAGTTACAGAGAAATTCAGGGGACAGCCTCGTTGAGTCTCCCCCCATGCATCCACATCTGCTGAAGCGCAGCAACTGCAGCCATGTGGCAGGAGGGGTTCTCCTTCCCACCAGCCTCCTACACACAGGAACATTTGCTAGGTCTAGCACACACCTCTCACATGCCCTGCAGGTCACATCCCTGGGGCTCCCGAAGATCTGATCCCAGATCTGTGCCGGAATCTGGAGACACCCATCACCACCAGCCCAGGCATCCCCGAGCTGAGTGCACCTCAGCTAAGGATCTCAAAGTGCGTGTCGAACACCCATTAATGCTCGAGACATTCCTAGGAACCAGGCCCGCATTTATTTGGCTCACCATTTGTCTCAGGAACTCATTGTGCCCGTCCCTCAGCCTGGAAAGGAGGAAAGGTAAAACAATACCCACCATTCTGCAACAAACTGCAAATTAAAAGGACTCCAGCTCAGCCGTTATGCAAAACTTTACCTTTTCCATAATCAACCCCTGCAGGCAAGAGCCTGAGAAAATGTAGCAACAGCTATTCCCTAACTGTTGGGCAAACTTTGACACAAAATTTTGGTGATACGCCCTGAGTCAGAGAGGCAACTCAGGGCAGCTTTCTGAAAACAAAAATCAGGAACTGTACCCCTTGGTTTCTTGTTTTGCCAATTGTAAATCTCGGTTGTCTTAAAGATGACAGTCTAAGAAAAGAAATGCAGCTTATGCCTTTTTTTTTTTTTTTTTTTTTTTTTTTTGTGTGTGTGTGTGTGTGTGTATATGTGCATCTTTAAAATAGGTTAAGGAGCCTGTAGGATTTCAGTCCAAGGGAAAAAGATGAAGCGCTTTTCTGCTTGCTTTCTTACATTAAAAATGCAGGTCTTTTGGAGCCTAAAAGTCTCCAGTCTGTCTAGCCTAGATCATGACAAAAACAGGAACAAATGAAAGACGGGAGAGCAAGAGCAGGGCAGGTAAGGGGAGAGGAAATTGAGTCATACTGCCCAGGTGCACTTCACAAGCTACAGCTACATCAACTGGCACAATAACCAAATAACCAAAGAGATGTCATTCAGGACCTCCTGCTGCTTTGCCAGGGACCTACAGCAGTCAGCACAGAGATTCTCAAAGAGAAGCTATCAAGACATGAGATCATAGATAGGCCAGACCTAGTCTGCAGGAATGGGAAGGCTAGGGCAGGAAAGCAGAGGCCTGGCTGTCCCTTTTGTCTCTCCCTGTCGGCTGGGCCTGTGCTGAGGGCTCCCTGGAGAGGATATGCTGAATGGAAAGAGCATAGAGTTGGGAGGGGAGAACCAAGAGTACAAAAGGCAATTGCAAAGCGAAGCAGAGGCCTAGAAATCTCAGGAAATAGTCCCACTTCAGAGCATGGAAAAGTCGCTTGACTGTTCCTTACTGGCAAAGCTGTGCCTTTTGCAGGCTTTCTCTGCCCTTTTCCTATACTTCCCTGCCCCAAACGATTTGGTAGGCAGGGTTAGCCCTGCTTGGGTCTAAGCCCAGAAGACAGAAAAGAATAATTTCAGTCATTTCCAGCTCCCCCTGCCTCTATCCCCACTTCAGCCGTACCTGTTCAAACTATTTCTGTGGCTGAGAGATTTAATTACAGCCAGGCTGAAACATACAGGCTTTGGGCTGCTTTAATAGTCTGGCACTGAAACCTGTGTGGTCATGCCTGGAGGTGGCCAAGAGGTACAGAAACTGTGCGAGTACGAGGGCACAACATTCCTGTAAATCCCCAAGAGCTCTGAGGACTGAAGCTCAATTCTCCAAGGAAAAGTCTTTCCTCAGGATCATGTTTTTCCCAGTTTATTTGAGAATCTGCTCAGGTAACTCCTGCAGAAACTTTCAAGCACCAAGTGTTAAAAATATAACCTGTTTAAGTCGCCTGCCTCCTGCCCGACTCCCAGAGAGAAGCATGTCGTTACTTTTTCCAGGTGCACCAAAGCACAAAAATCCTTAAATTGCCTGCATTGATGAAGTGCAGATCCCGGGACAATGCCTTCCCCATGCCAGGGAGTGGGTGAATACCTGCAGTGCTCAGCTGAGAGCCACCATGGGTCCCACATGGGCTTCCCAGGCCCCGCTGGTGCCTTGAGCTATGGTCCCACAGCAGCCCAGCCTTAGGAAGGAGCCCACAGGCGCTGTGAGGAGCTCTTGCCAAGCGGATGCCACAGCAGCAAAGTAATTGCTGGTGCTAGAGCAGGGCCTGCTGGCCAGTTTGAGCAGAAGCACTTCGATTTTTTTTTTTTTCAACAGAGAATAAACTTGCAGTCAAGTTTGGGAAAGGTGCTTTTATGAATCAGCTTGATATTTGTTTTTATTTGATCCCTAACCACTCATGATCTTTCTTTAGTTTTAGATAATCATATAATCCTCGAGGTTGGAAGGGACCTTTAGAGATCATCTAGTCCAACTCCCCTGCACATGCAGAGTCACCTAGAGCACGGGGCACAGGATGGCATCCAAGTGAGTTTGGAAAATCTCCAGTGAAGGAGACTCCACAACCTCTCTGGGCAGCCTGTGCCAGGGCTCGGTCACCCTCACAGTAAAAAAGTTTTTCCTCAAACTCAGATGGAACTTGCTGTGTTTCAGTCTGTGGCTGTGTCCTCTAGTCCTGTCGGTGGCCACCACTGAAAAGAGGCCACTCCCTCCTTCTCCCTCCCTCCTTTGAGGTATCTATAGACACTGATCAGGATCCCCCTCAGCTTTCTCTTCTCCAGGCTGAACAGGCCCAGCTCCCTCAGCCTTTGCTCATAGGGCAGATGTTCCAGGCCCCTGATCATCCTCGTAGCCCTGCACTGGACTCTCTCCAGCAGCTTCACATCCCTCTTGTCCTGGGGAGCCCAGAACTGGACACAGTCTCCAGATATGACCTCACCAGGGCTGTGTATAGGGGGACGATCACCTCTCTCGACCTTCTGGAGATGATCTTCTTAATGCACCCCAGGATCCCATTGGCCTTCTTGGCCACCAGGGCACCCTGCTGCCTCATGGACAGCTTGTCATCCACCTTGACACCCAGGTGCCTGTATGCGGGGCTGCTCTCCAACAGGTCAGCCCTTAATCTGGACTGGTTTCCGGGGTTATTCCTCCCCAAGTGCAGGACCCTGCACTTGCCCTTGTTGAACTTCATGAGATTCCTCACCGCCCAGTTGTCCAGTCTGTCCAGGTCCCTCTGGATGGCAGCACAGCCCTCAGGGCTATCAGCTACTCCTCCCAGTTTGGTATCATCAGCAAACTTGCTGAGGGAGCACTCCATCCCTTCGTCCACGTCATTGATGGATAAAATGAACAGGACTGGGCCAAGGACTGACCCCCTGGGGGACACCGCTAAGTCTCCAACTGGACTCTGCACCACTGATCACAACTCTCTTAGCTCTGCCATGCAGCCAGTTCTCAATCCACCTCACCATCCACTCATCTATCCCACACCTTCGGAGCTTGCCCAGGAGGATACTGTGAGGGATGGTGACAAAAGCCTTACTGAAGTCCAGATAGATGACATCCACCGCTCTGCCCTTAGCTATCCAACCAGTCACTCCTTCACAGAAGGCGATCAGGTTAGTCAGGCATGATTTCCCCTTGGTGAATCCATGCTGGCTACTCCTGAGCACGTTCTTCTCCTCCCCATGTCTGGAGACAGCAGCCAGGATGAGCTGTTCCATCACTTTCCCAGGGATGGAGGTGAGGCTCATTGGCCTGTAGTTGCCTGGGTCCTCCTTCTTGCCCTTTCTGAAGATTGACATGACATTGCCTTTCTTCCAGTCCTCAGATACCTCCCCCGTTCTCCAGGACCTTTCGAAGACGATATAGCTATAACATTGGACAGCTCACGCAACACTCTGGTGTGCATCCCATCAGGGCCCATGGATCTGTGCGAATCAAGTTGCCCTAAGTGCTCTCTGACCCAATCTTCCTCTGTTCAGGGCAAGTCTTCCTCTCTCCTGGCTTCTTCTCTTGTCCCTAGGGTCTAGGATTCCAGAGGGCTGCTCTTGGCAAACACTGAAGCAAAGAAGGAATTCAGCAACTCTTCTTTTTTTCTGTATCATTTTGTAGCCAGGGCACCCGCTCTGTTCAATAGTGGACCTACGTTCACCCTAATCTTCCTTTTGCCATTGACATATTTGAAGAAGCTCTTCTTGTTGTCTGTAACATCCCTTGCCAGATTTAAATCCAAACATGCCTTAGCTTTCCCTGTCGTATCTCTCCATTCCCTGACAACATTCCACTATTCCTCCCAAGGGGCCTGTCCATTTCTCCACATTCTGTATACTGCCTTCTTCTGCTTGAGTTTGCCAGGAGCTCCTTGCTCATCCACTCAGGCCTCCTGTCCACCCCATTTCACTCAGGGATGCCCCATCTTGAGCTTGGACGAAGTGCTGCTTCAATGCTAGCCAGCTTACTTGGCCCCCCTTCCTTCTAGGACCCTAACCCATGTGATTCTTCCTAGGAGGGCCCTGAAGAGGCCAAAGTCAGCCCTCCTGAAGTCCATGGTTACAAGGCCACTTACAGCCCTGCTTCCTCCTCTTTGGATTCTGAATTCCACCAACTCATGATCGCTGCAGCCAAGGCTGCCCCCCACCTTCACATCTCTAAGAATTCCCTCTATTTGTGAGTACGAGGTCCAGCAGCCCACCTCTCCTTGTGGTTCCTCCACAACCTGTGTCAAAAAGTTATTGTCAACACACTGCAGAAGCCTTCAGGAAAGAGGTTTTGTGAGTTTTTTCAGCCAGACTCAAGGTTATGGTTGTCTTAGATACTTTGGAATAACCAAAGCAGTTTTGATTATGCAGTTCCTGTGAAAGTCCAGATTCTAGATAGTGTAGTCCCAGCAAGCCTCTTCTAACCTGATGGAGGCTAAGAACATAAGGCCTGCCAAATCACTGAAAGTTTTTGAAAGCTGTACCCTTCATTTTAGATACTTGAACAGAAAACTGCTCAAAATGCCAGATACGCTCAGTAGGTAGAACAAGTGTGAAAATTTCTGTTCTCTTACTCCTCTGCTAGTTTTAGAATTATTATGTACTGGACAAGAGAAATGATGTTGCAGGTGAAGCACAGTTCTCAATACAGAGGTGGTGCCTTGGATGCTCAGGAAATGATGAATACAAAAACAAAGGAAACCTCAAAGGAATAAACTTTAGGGCAAAAAGGTAGAAATGTCATGCCACTTCTGCAGAAATGTACTAATGGATTACATTAGACTTGGATTACAGCCCGGAGGTTTGGAGGCTGTTTAGATATCAATGAAAAAAAAAAGGTAGAGCATCATGAAATTTGTGGATTTATTGCATAAAAGAACATAGACTTTTGGCAGAAGGTTTGCATTATGTCCTCCTGAGCCTACAGCTGGATAACTACCTGCCCTATCCATATACACACATAACACAGAGTAGGAAAGGCTCCATTTACAAGACCCTGAAGTCTAAATGGGTAAGAGAAATCCATCATTTTTTCCATTGGCATGGATAAGGTAATGGCAAAGAAGGGTGTATTCGTCTGCCCAGATCTGCCAGGGTATCTCTCAGATACTTCCTGGCCCGTGTTTCCTCACTGTGGTGCATGACAGTCAGTCTCTAGCAGAGGCTTCCCTTTCTTTACAGCTTTTGCTCTTTTGCAATACGTGAACTGTCTGCCTGGCAGTTTGCATCTTCAGAATAAACAGGGGAGGCGTAGGCAGGAGGTGGACAGGCTGCCAAAACAACGCAAAGGCCTTCCTGAAAGACCCAGTGTTATCCTGAAAGACCTGATGTTATCTTTGCTGATGTCTGAGCTCCTCTGCGCTCTATGGAAACCCAAAACATTTAGAATGGAGCAGGTATTTAAGGTGGATACTGACCAAATGTTTGTGTGGGACCTGTAGCCCTCCGGAGTTTAATCATCCTACTCTTTCAGCAGCTGGTAGCACCCCTCTCTCCACATCTGCTCCAGCACCTTTCAGTGGAGAGTGAAAAACCTCAAAAACAGAAGCCAAACGCTTCACAGCCCAGTACAAGCACTGGTCTCCTAGCAAATACTCCAGTAACTTAAAAATTTTCTACTCTTAAAACTCTGGTACACTGAAAGGCTGTTAAAATTACTTCTTCAACATATTCCCCTCTCCTCCACAAGCCCTGTACAATAAACATATGTCAATATTCATACGCATATGTACAGGACATAAGCATTTGCCCACACCCAAAGCCCAAGATTTCCAAACACCACTGCTCTTTACTTAACAACTCAATGCACCAGCTCGCAGAGCTCACTTAAAAACAAGAGTTCTCCTGAATGCAGCATCACACTTTATGGTAGATGGGCAGAGGGAAACAAAAAATAACACCCAGGGAAACCCATCTTCTCTGTACGTAAACCCACAGAACTTCACCACCAGACAGACTACTTTTAGCAGCTATTTGTATATTCCGTATTTCTCCATATATGCAGTAAGAGATCTTGCTAGTATCATCTCTGTTTGCTTGCAGCTGCGCCTGAAGGTTAACAGAGTTCTGCTTTAACCACATGATGGCATTGTGCATGATGGAAAGCCAAGACGATGAATGCGTGTTCTCTAAATTGTTGAACACAGTCATAGTTTCACTGTGTCTTACGTCTTCTATCCCTGGGATACCACCCAATAGATGATACCACCACCTACTTTGGAGAGCAGGGGATGAAAGACCCTGAGGGTTTAAAGTGGTCAAATGTTATGGCATAAACATTAAAACACAAAAACACTCCAAGTGTATTATTTCACAGTATGGCTTGGGTTGTGCCTAATAACAAAAGGTAGGGGATACACAGAATAAATGTAAATGGTTAAATGAAATATTGAGGCAGGATCCATTTACTGCCAGAGACAAGGATCTACTGAAAATACCAATGTCATTTTCAGAATATGTAAGTATAGAGGCAATAAGTGCAGATGGTGCAGGAAATCTTAAATCTAGCATGCACTAATCTGTTAATGTTTGATTTCACTAGAATAATGAACTTTTAGAGCCATTTATTTGGCTCTCGAAAAAGAGAACTGAAAATCTGACAAAGCTGAAATATTAATACAGTTCACGTTAATTATGATGTTTCAGTTCATCACATACTTCTTACTACTGTGATAAAAAAAAAGATTTAAATCAGGCTGCAGAGCTGAAACAGAGGAGTTTCACATTTAGCTAGTGTGATAGAGCAAAGCTCATGGTTCAGAGCTACAACAGATGTAGACAATAGTATATTCCAGCTGCATTTGATACACTGACATATTTGGGCCCCATGGTCCCAAATAGTCCCAAATTAGATATTATTTCCTGTGACTTTCTTTTCTGCTAGATTGGCCACAGGCATCAGCTCGAGACCTCTGCAAGACAACTCTTCATCAATACTTGCAGGCTTTGGAGCTTAGCAACTGTACAGGGATAATAACAATAGCTTTTTGCATGGAAAGCCCTTCACTCCTCAACAATACAGGCAAAATTTTGCTGCTCTGGTGCTAGTCTGCTCCCACTGATGGACCAGGAAGGAGAAGCAGTGGATGTGGGGAGTGGAAGGTCTCCTGGAGCTTGGCACACAAGCATAGGACACCAACAGTTTATTGGTAATGGAAAATTTGAGCTGTAGTAACCCTGGGTCACCACATGTTTTTGCAAGGCTAATGTCCACCAGCTCAGAGCTGGCTATCAGCCATACCTCAAAGTCCTGAGGTCAGTTCTTTACAGCTTTCTTCTTTTGAAATCTGGACTTCTGCCTGTCTTGCCTGCTGGGCCTTGTGTTACCCTTAAGTCACTATGAGGCTTCTGAGATCATTTTCCCAAGGGTCTGGACTCCTCCCTCTGATGACATAAAAAAAAAATCTTGAGCAACTCAACAAATTTATAAATCTCTCTCTCTCTCGCCACCCCCTGAAATCTTATGGCCCTTAAAAACATCGACAACAAAACATCCCACAGGGTGAGCTCCCTCCACGCTCACCAAATGTCCCTTGTCTTATGAAGCAGGTGGCAACCAGGTTTATATACCTCTGCAGGAAAAAAAAATAGCTCATCCATAGCTGATTTATTCCCACAAACCCACAAACTTTTCACTTCTATCCAGATCAATGGTCTTCTCTGCAAAACTTCCCTCTCCAAAGCACAGAGGGGTAGGCAGAGAAGTAACCAGAACCACACTGTGGTTATTCTCCATGTTCTCCCTCAGCCTCCCTGCAGCCCCAGGCAAGGCCTGCCCAAGTCAGGCATCAGGCACATAATGTCACCCGGAAATCCAGAGCTTTTGGGCTGCCACTGTAGTAGCTAAAACTTCTTTTATTTTTTTCCATACCTGTATGTCTTGTCTCTCTGGGGCAGTCCTCCGGCTGGAGTGACAGACAGAATCACCACCAAGGACCTTCCTTGATGAGGTTACTTTATTTAGTTATTTAGGTTATTTTAACAGTTACTTCAAACTGCTTCCTGCTAGAAGTAAAACTTCTGAACAGGCAATCTGCTATCAGAACTAACATGGAAATGCGAGTATTGATGCACAGGAAAGGCCTCCTGTGTTACCTGAACTGTAGGATGCAGTCATGGCAAGCATTTCAAGAGATCAATTTTACATTAATTTTCTACTGGAGCCCTGGAAAGCACTCTCTTTTGCACTGCTATAAACTCTTCCTGCACTTCCCTCTATTTATTGTTCACCACTGACTTTCCCTCTGTTCCTTTGCACCTTCCCATTCTCAGCTCTCCACTTGTTTTTGCTTGCTTGATTTTGTTTGTTTGTTTTCTCCATTTCCAGCAGAGAACCAAACAAGGCAAAAAGGACACTCAAAAATGCATGTTTGGAGAGCCCTGGTACCTCCGTGAAGAGGAATGGCAAACAAGCCTCACTAGACATTATAGGAGCAAAGTAAAAGAGGAAGCACAGTCGAGAAACTTGAAATCTGTAAGGCTGGGAATTAATTTTCCAAATAGATGGGTAGTTTGTCTACCAGTTGGAAAAAACAGAGAAGTAGTAGGATTTGCAGGTTCCTCCTCGGATATCTAACAGGGATGAGGCAGAAGCCACGTTATTTGGGTCATGTAGAACTTGACAAAGCTGAACTGTAGGCCCTTCCTTGGGCATAGTATACACTGATTCCTCCCATGGCTGTGCGAGTTAAGCCACAGGAGGCCACACAGTGCTCAGAGGGACAGATCTGCTCAGTTCTGTTCTCTTCATACCCTCCAGGACCAATAGGGTAAACTGCATCATCCACCAACCAAGCTTTCCAACAGTCAGATCCATACAACTTTGAGGGCAAGGGAGGGGATCCTGCCCCTCTGCTCAGCTCTGGTGAGGCAACACCTGGAATATTGTGTGCAGTTCTGGGCTCCCCAGCATAAGAGGGACGTGGAGCTTTCAGAGAGGGTCCAGCAGAGAGTGACAAAGATGATTAAGGGACTGGAACATCTCTCGTATGAGGAGAGACTGAGTGAGTTGGGCCTGTTTAGCCTGGAGAAGATTGAGAGGAAAAATGATTAATATGTATAAGTACACAAAGGGGGAATGTAGGGAGGAAGGGGCCAAACTCTTCTGTGATGGCCAGTGACAGGACAAGGGGTAATGGGTATAAGTTTCAAGACAGAAAGTTCCATCTCCATGTGAGAAAGAACTTGACTGTGAGGGTGCCAGAGCCCTGGCACAGGCTGCCCAGGGAGGTGATGGAGTCTCCTTCTCTGGAGATCTTCCAAACCCGCCTGGATGCCGCCCTGTGCCCCGTGCTCTGGGTGTCCCTGCTGGAGCAGGGGGGTTGGACTGGATGAGCTCTAGAGGTCCCTTCCAACCTCAACCATTCTGGGATTCTGTGATGTTACAATAGCTCACAAAAATGGCATCTCTCTCCTGCTAAGAGAGGAGACTAATTACCTGAGGCTAATATTGCAAGGTACTTAAAGACAGGAAGGAGCAAAGTTCTCTTGAGATATAGCCATAGGAAAAGCTCCTCATGATTTTGTTAACATGCCGATCAGGGGCCTTGCTGCTCATGCTGCAGTTTTAGGTGCACCCAGAGACAGAGGAAGAACTCACGTTTACCTCCCTCTTGCTGCTTTGGGGGTCCGCAAGTCCTTCTGCTACTGCTTGAAGCTCACTGCACACTTATACTCCAGCAGCAGCTTCTCACATAGGATTTGCATCACTTTCTTGCACTCTGACAGGTCTTATCAGCCACAGCATTAACTCATAGATGCAAGGTTGGTGAGCAGACTTGTATCTATGCTGCCTGTTGATGTTCCTGCTGTCCTTTGCCTCCAAAACTATCTTTTGCCTCCAAAAGTCTACGAAAAGTTGCTGTTGGGAACTGAAGGCTCTTTCAAATGACATGTCTGCTTTCACACTGCGTTTGATCAGAAAGCTTTTCCAATACTGACACGGCCAATGACAAAGCAGAGCTGGTCTAATTTTTCAGCTGGCACAGCTAGATTCAGGAAAGGACACCTGCAAATAACTTAAAGATGGTTTATACATGTCAGCATAAACACAGCTGCCTTCATTGCTGTGGTTTAATAGAGAAAAAAAACCCAAAATCATTTCCACACCAGCACTTGTTCCAATGCCGGTTATTCTGGGATAAATGAGGAGCAATGCCCTCTGCAAGCTGCTTTTTCCATAAGTTAAAAACATTATAAAGGAAAGGAGAGCCAAGCGCAAGGCATCGACTGGGATGAGTATCACGAATACAGCATTTATCAGTAGTTCCAACATGACAATAGTTTCTCTAATGCTCAGAACGTCGACATTAGCCATAGCTGGAACCCTTGGGCACTGGAAGGTGGGCTCCTGGAATACAGACCACATTTCCTGGACTCCAGTCACACACACACCAGAGAAGTAACCGCTTGCTTCTGAAAGGAACTTCTGCTCTTTGCTACTGAGAGCTACTTGTTCTTCTACTCACCATGAAGAAATACTGGACACTTTTTTTTTTTTTTTTTTTTTGACAAATATTTATTCTTCCTTAATTATTGTACAGGAGACATTGAAAAAGAGAGACATGGGGAACAGTACTGTAAACGCTGTCACCAAAACTGGCAGCATATCAGCTCAATATGTTCTTCCAAATGTCTGGCTTCTCATTCCTTTTGAATGAATAAAAAGATAAATAAACGTAGTCATCTTCTTAAGGAGAAAAAAAAAAAAAAAAAAAAAAAAATTGTGAGTCTTGCTTTGAAAACTGCCCAGGCTATACTTTGTAGCCATGGTGGAAGTCACTTACATGCAAAGCAGCTGCTATGCAAATTGCCTGGGAGAAAATAAGCAGTGAGGCACTGGAAAGCTCCTAGTTCTTGGTTTATACCAGCCTACCATAAAGTGGGTTTATTTACTTCTGAAACCTCAAATTCCACCAGTTACCTTGAATTCTTCTCCATAATAACTAAATAACCGATACAGTTTACTCTTTTGGAGACTATAGGTTTTTCTTTTGGAAACAAAGTAGATATCCTCAGGTGCAAGGAATTTTCAAAAGCATACCCTATCGAGGACTTTGGCATCCTGTTTCATATTAAACTGCATAACATTGATGCAGTGTATTCGATGAAACAGAACTCCTTAACATGATCCTAATAAGCCTGCTCTAAGGTGCAGTGGAGAAGGTTAAGTGGGAGAGGAGCTGTTTGACTTGGAAAAAAAAAAAGGCCTGGGGTTAAAAATGCATTGTTTTAGTGATCAGTTGCTGAATAAATAGTGTATGTATCTCTGTACTATAAAAAGATACAGCAAATTCCTATTTTCAAAAATATTTTAATAAATTATGAGTAAATACTCAAATATATTTAAACATAATAAGACAGCAGCAGAGGTAAGATTGTCTAGCTCTACCCAAGTATCTTGCTTAATTCTTCTACAGTGCAGTTGCAAAGCAGAAGAATCTCTGTGTGCAGAGGTAAAGATCAAAGTGACATGTGTAGGAAAAAAAAAAGTTTGAAGTTTTCTGAAGGGAATATACTTTCTTCGATACAACAGGACAGGCCATGGGTAGAAGTTACCTGCGTTACCTGGCATAATATTAGTTCTGAACTTGCAGGTTTTACTACGACAAAAAGCACACAGAACGGCTTAAATATCCTACAGAGCTATAAATGGAAAGGGAAATCATGATTCAATCAGGTGAGATAACAGAGGTCAGGGGTCCAAAGCAGAAGGTGCAGCATGTCAGGAACAAAGGGGAACTCAGGTATGATAAAGTATGGCAAAAGGAGACCTATCTCAAAAGAGTATGCAAACAAAAACATGCAGTCTGGGAAGCAAGTAGGGCGGTTTACAATTCTGTACAGGTTTACAAAATTGTGACGTTGATGCAATGACTGAGACATGACGATGAGAGTTACATGACTGAAGCACCGTGATGGACGAGTATGAACTCTCAGGAAAGACAGACACAAGGAGTGCACAAGGAGAGCAGCTTCCCCTATGAAAGAGTGACTTGATTGTGGAGCTCTCCTCTGGAACAAGCAACAGACACGCTGAACCCTATGGATCGGGTTCAGGGAGGCCAGTGTGCGCAACAAGAACTGGTTGAGGATGTGGTAATGAATAACTGCATTGGCAGCAGCCATGAAATCATAGATCAAGAAATCACAGAGTAACAAGATCCTGAGGGGTATGAGGAAGGTAAGCAGCTGTACAGACTCTGGAATCTCATAGGAATCTCTGAAGCGCAAAGATGCTCAAGAAACATGGCAGGTCTTTAAGGATGACTTTCTCCAAACATGGGAAGAGGCCATTCCAACACTCAGGAGGTTAGCTTGGCTAAGCAGGGAACTCCAAAGAGGGCTCCAGTGTACAAAGGACTTGTAAGAGGCAGAAGCAAGGAAAGGCTAAAATGGGGGAATTCAGAAACATTAACTGGGCAGCTAGGGATTGTGCCTGAGATGCCAGACCTCAATAACGGCTGCAACTGTCATAGTATAAGGGCAACAAAAGCAGTTTCTGCTGCTATGTTAACTGTGAACCTGGGCTCTTTCCTGAGTGGGGTAGGTGATTTAGTGACAGTAGACCCAGATAAAAAGTTTAATAATTCAAAGCTTTTATTCAAAAGGTCTCACAGGCCTCTATGCTTATTAAGAGGGTTCAAGAAAAACTACCAGCAGTTAGGCATAACTTCAGAGAATTTGACCCTTACTAGTCAATGGTATCTGATCAGACATATAAAAACGTTGTGAGATTTGGCTGATGCCACTGTAAGGGTGTTATCATCTTTGAAATGTACTGGAGATTGGGAACAGTCCTCAACAAACTGAAGAAGAGAATTGTTGTATTCATCTTGAAAAACAAAACAAACAAAAGGAAAATGCCGTAAGGTCAAGCCAGGGATCTAAAGTCTACTTTGGTCCCTGGGAAAACCATGGAGCAAGTCCTCTTGAGACATTTCTGAACTTATGAGGGTGTCTGGAAACAGTCATCATATATTTACCAAGGCTAAATCACATCTAGCCAATCTGGCTGCCTTCTATGATGATGAAATGTCTAGATTTCTGGATGACAGAAGAGCAGATGATGCCTTATACCTTGACCTTAGCAAGTCTCTTGACACTGTATCTCACAATATTTTTTATCCAATTAGGATGTTACAGTTTGGATGGGTGAACCAATAGGTAGATAAAGAACTTGTCAGATGATACTCACCCTGGATGGAAAGGACAAGTGGAGTACAACAGAGGTCTGTTCTGGGACCTGTTGTATTTAACAGCTCCACAACTCTTGTCACATCACCAAACTGGGGAGAATCAGCCAATAAGCTAAAAGGCCAGCATTCAGTGAGACAGGTTAAATCTCAGCAAGGGCAAATGTAAAGTATGGAAAAGGAGATGCTCCTTGTAATGATATGAGCTGGGGGGAGCTCTGCTGAAAAGGACTGGGAGGTCCTGGGGTCCCTGGCAGCAAAGATGGTCAATACCATCTTGGGTTGTATTAAAAGGAGCTTAGCCAGTAGATCGAGGGGTGATTCTCCCCTTTACTTAGCTCTTGTTGGTCCATGTACTGCATCCAATTTGGGTGTCTTCAACAACAATAACAACAAAAAAAAAAGTTTGTTCAAACCTAGACACAAGATGATTTTGGAAGATTAACAGCAGCTTCTAGTACCTATGAGGCAATCATGAAGATGGAGCCAGGATCTTCACAGTGGTGCAAGGTACAAGGATAAGAGAAAACAGGAAAAAGTGATTCAGATACAATGATATATAGAAAAGCTTTTTAAACATAAAGACAGGCAGTAAAACATCTTGTGAAGGAGAAGTTGTGCAGTCTCCATCCTTTGAGTATTTCAAGGCCAGTATAAATAAAGATGAGTAACTTACTTTCATAGAATCATAGAATGCCGAAGGTTGGAAGGGACCTCAGAGGTCATCGAGTCCAACCCCCCTGCTCATGCAGGGTCACCTAGAGCACGTGGCACAGGGCTGCATCCAAGCAGGTTTTAAAGATCTCCAAAGAAGGAGACTCCACAACCTCTCTGGGCAGCCTGTTCCAGTGCTTTGTCACCCTCACAGTGAAGAAATGCTTCCTTAAGTTCCTGTGGAACTTAAGGAACTTACTTTTTGTTTTCAATGTTGACCCTGCTTTGAGCAAGCATTTGGATTACATGGCCTCCTGAGATTCCTTCCAACCTGAATTTTCCTATGATTTCTAAAACAACTTCAAGTTCCCTTTCTGTTTCTGGTCTTTTCACTGCCTTATTCACAAACATGAGGTCTTAACAACATTCCCTTCAGGACCATTCATAACTTTCATAAATATGATCACAGGTACTGATTACATGTATATGATCACAGCTGACTGAATTTTCAGTTACTTCACTTGAAGATTTCCTTCTGATAAAGTAGCACGGCAGAACTTATCACCATGCCAAAATCCATTTCCACTCCATTCACAAAGTATTTGTTCAAGAATTCAATTGGCGCTAAGAGTGTGGACGTTCCCTACGCTACTACAGGCTTCATGCATCATATCTCACTGTTTTGGAAACATTAATACATGATATTCTTGTCTCTCTGCCTCTTAGCCTTAGCATACACGTGAGCTCAATTTCAACTTTTCTTTCCAGAAGCAAGCAGTCTAAAACCATAATATTCTTTAAAAATGAGTAGGTCGACATTCTCCTAGAATAATGTGAAGCAGAAGCTAAGACATAAAAACCAATAACCATAAAAATGCAAAAACACAAAATAATCAAGAAAAAGAACAAAATACTTCAATACTGCTAACAGCAGCAGCCTTTTTTTTTTTTTTTTTTTTTTTTTTTTTTTTTTTTTTTTCCCTCACTGGAACAAAAAAGAAGTGTAGCTCTGTAGCTTAATCTCATAAGGTCAAAGCTCCCATCAGGAAAAACTACAATCTGCCAGTCTTCTGCTGACTCCAGGGGACAACCATATTGTGTAATATTGACATATTGAACCATATTGAAGAATATTAGTCTGGAGCATTCAGTCACTGCTGGAGAAATGAGAGTAGCACATGTAAATTTCTATCTAGCTGGAATTTCTGAAAGATGAACCATCTTTCTTCTCGCTGTAAAAGGTATTGATGTGAAGTTGCATAGAAAGCTGAATAATTTTTAATTTATTCATGTTCTTGTGCATAGATAGCACTTGGTTAATTCCTAGTTACAAATTATAAAAAAAAAAAAAAAAAGGTGGTAGAGCTCTGTTTGTTAAAAAAAAGATACAAATGATGTTTTGTTTGATTCATCACTAAAGGCTATAGTGTGAACTTGAATAACACTGTACATTGGGCTGAACTACGCCATCTCAATCAGTTTCTTAAAAAAAAAAGAACAATTCTTCATGGATACGCTGTAACAACAGGCTTACTTCTGCGTCTCATAACTGGCATGCAAACAGAGTCTGACCTATCTCCTAAATTTCTTTGATAGAAACCAGTCACTTTAAGTCACAGAAATTTCAGTGATAGAAACCCACAGACAACTTTCTGCCATTCAGTTCTCTTTCCTTGTTCTCAGTCTCTGTTAGGTATCAAAAGAGGGTCCAATCCACTGAGGAGGTTCCAAGTCCCAGTGTTTACATTGGAAAAATATATGTATGGCCTTATCCCTGCACTATAATAGTATCAGGAGCAACAGCTCTGTGCTATTGACCAGTCCTTTTGCCAGGTAAAACATTTCCCCAAGATGTCAGAGGTCTGGGGTTAAACCTCAATGGCCTGGGAAGATGTCAAAACCTTACCTTAGGTACTATAGCTGTCCTGGAGGTTATAAGGTTTGGGCTAGCAGAAAGAAGTCGGAAGAAGAGACAGACAGTGTCATTTAGAAACAGAGTATTTTAGGTTGGAAGGGGCCACAGGAGATCACACACACAAAGCAGGTTCAGGTGGTTCCTACTGCAGCTGCTTCACTTTGTAGAGAACAAGTAGGGCCCTGTGGACAGCAAAGTGAAAGGCAAACTTGAGCGTGGCAGCTAGGACCCTCACCCGGCCTCCTTTCCTCTTAGGGACAACAAGGATACATGCCAAGGCTGAGTTCTCCTTTTTTTCCGCATGGTTATGTGTGGGTACTAGGTGAGGAGTGCTTGAAATATTCAATAAATCTTCATGGCAAAAACTCTTTTTCCTCCTTTTCTGGCTGAATGTGGAATCTGACTTCATGGTGCATTTCTTCTCTCTTTGGCCAAGCTGATCTTTAATATTTTATTTCCTGCTGCCTGATAGGTAGGATAGTCTTCTGAAAGTCAGGAGCTTGAATCACTTTTTGCTGAGGTAAAATTCAAATCCATATCCTCTATCAACCCTGGGGACATAGGAAACCTAAGTGCTTAAATCTAAGCTGGGGGTTCTGCTGCAAGTGCAAAAGACAGAAAATATGGAAGCAGGAATGCTAAACATTGCACTGGTGGCATGGATTTAGGCCTTAACATTCAGTGGACTAAGCTATATTTGTATTTCATACCATCCCTCAAATACAAAGGCAACAGGGTTTTTAAAAAATCATCATCTTCTTAAATAACATTTGGATTTGCCCCACAACATGCCTGCACGCCTACCCAGCTGCATTGTTTCTGTAACCAAGTAATAACTTTCACATCTTAGGGAATTTCCCCATGATCAGACCTCCACTTGAGACATATTGCAAGGCTTATATGTCTCATTCAAGCTGTGGCTTTGTGAGAATTGGCATTTTCAGCTGCATTAGGCCTAATTTTTGCTTCAATGTGAGGACAGGACAATTTTCAAAATTTCATGAAAAAGGTTTGTTCATAAATTAAGTTTGCATTACTTCTCTTCCTCTGACTCATTCTCAAGAAAATCACACTGGGCTTTGTGATAATACACTGCAAGAACATGTTTTTTAAAACCTAGTGTAGTTTAAAAGTCCCTGTTTCTGGTATCATCACTCTCATAGGAAAGTAAAATAAGTGATACCAGCACATTTTCTGAAGCAACATAGCTGTAGGTATTGAGCAATTATATTTGTAAATAACAAAAAACAAACAAACAAACAAACAAAACCCTTCATAATGAAATAGTTTAACTGGTAAAAGTATTTTAAGCACAGAGGAACTGAAGGGCTTTCTGTGACTGCATGAGGGACAAAGACAACATGCTGACACAATCAGAAATTTCCTGGAATTACTAAAGCTGAGGTTACAGAAAAAAAATGTTAAGAAACACATTTTTCACTCTTGTTAAGATGAATTTCTTTTTAGTATAGCAGGATGTCATTTGATAACTTTGAAAGTACACATGGTACAAAACTAAATCCAACTGTACATCTTGTTTGCATGGCAAAGTTGTAATCTCTATGCCTACCTTTTATGTATGGCATTTCCAAACTTCCATAGAACTTGGCAAACTGTTACAAAGAGAAAGAGCTTATTTTCCCGATTTTAAGTTTACAAATTGAAAGAAGTGTTTGCAGGTTTTCTTTAGGAGGTCCTCTTTGCTTTACCTTAAGGAATAACACATTTGACATTTTCACAAGTGTGCTGATGCTCTGGAGGCCAAACCATGTTTTATGGAAATATTACTGTTTATGGGTATGATTTCACATGTTTATTTACCTGCTTCTTCATTATGAAGTGATCAGACTCATAATGTTAAATTTGTGAGTGTGAAGAAGGAGGAATTAAAATTCCTCCAATTACCAGTTACCTCCAATTACCAACCTTACCAACCTTAACCATTCTGTGATTCTGTGAATGGACCATTTACTGTCTAAAGTTAATTTGTGTCTTATATTCAAGGAATACACCTGAGTCTCGTGCTAGGGTAAGAAAGAAGATTTTTAACCTTGGAAAATAGGCAGTGTTAACATCAGTAGTATAGTTGTAGGGACAAGAACCCACTTGATCCTGTCTGAATCCTGCATAATCAGGAAACCAAGTATTTCTGCATTAAAATGTACATGTATATGTATCTCTGGGAGGGTGGAGATGGGCAAGGCTTCAGTAGCCCTCCAGGCCAAGCAGCTGTTGCTGCCTAACTTACCTTGGAGAACAAGAGGAATTTCTCTGAGGATAGTCTTAGAAGCAAAGATCTTCTGCTATTCCAGCTTCTCTTCCTCATAATCTTTGACCCAAGCAAATTGGGACAAGTAAATGACTGCTTTCGCCAGCATTTATAAAGGAAAATAGTATTTGATGCTTTTGGAAAGGCCTTTACTCATCTCTCTGATCCAGCTGAGCCATTTTCTCCAGGTGCTCTTCAAGTAAGCAGTTATATAGCACTGTCTGAACAGGCAAGTTCCTCTCACTGCTTCCTGCCATTTAACACAAGCTGCCTTCCTCTTCCATAAGAAACACCAGCGTGCACCAGTGAGACCTGGGAAGCCCTTACCTCAGGAGCTAATGCAGCCAGTGAGAAGGCACTGCTCTCTCTTGAACGTAGTGGAACAGACAGACTGCTCCTTACACGTAGACCTGAGTAGGCTTCTGCACTTCAGCTTCTTCATCTGTGCACAGCCAAGTGCTGAAGCCTTATATGCTAAGGCCTGTTGGAAGTATTTGCCTCCTTATAGTACTGGTGCATAACTGAGACCATCCTTTTGATTTCTTGTAGTATTCAAAATGCAGTCTCCAGAAAAGGTGAAGAGTGTCTCTGCTCTAAGAAACATATGGTCTGCACACAGCACAGTGGATTGACCATTGTTTACATTTTCACCTGTCTTTCCTCTCAGTTTTCAGAAGCAATCTGTCACTTCATCTTTATTTGGCAGTCACTGGAACATGATCAAAAATAGAAATACAGGAAAGAGAAAATGATGCAGAAGGACAATACACAGATTCCAGATCCAAGACCTGTCAGTTCCCTGCTGCAAATCTTCCTGGTACGGACATACTTGTGAAGCCTTATAACTAAGCAGTAAACCTGCTCAGAATTTAGTAGACATAGCTAGGCAACAAGGATAAACCGCTTAAAATCTATCAGTTGCTGCAACTGGATTCAGTAGCTGATTTCTGAATTGATAACTGCCTCATGAAAGAGTAAGGAGGAAAAGGGATGTCACCATCTTTTTTAGCTGAAATGTCAGTGAGGCCCTGTGCTGAAACAGACTTTGGTCAATCAAGAGAGGTGATTGCCCCTACTCTATTTTCTCCCAAAAGAGCACAAGTTGATCATTAACAGTCAAGCTCCTGAAGCCACTCCACAGTCCTGCCACAGTTTTTTCCCCCTGCATAGTCCTTGTATTTCTTATACTACTGTGGACTAACAGGAAGATGGTCGAGGATCTGAAGAGAAAGCCTTTAACTGTTCTTGCTGTCATTTTGCTGCTCAGCTTAACACAAGCAGGTAAGAAAGACATGATTACTTGTCAAGCGATTGAAGGTTTTACATAGAAGGCTCCAAATTCAATTCTCTAATAATCTGTGTTCCAAGAGATCTCTGCTGCAATCTAGTTAGATGCCAGGAGACAGGGCAGCACGGGAACGGCTCTTCCTCATTCCATGCTTTGATTCCATCAGTGATTTTGTTCTGCTGACTTGCTTTAAAAAAAGTGATTCAAGATTATCCTTAACAGTGAAAAAGTGGGAAAAAGACTACTTGATCTCTAGCATCAGCATTGTCTGCCTTGAATATGGAGGAAATCGAATCTGCAGTAGTCAAAAAGAAATAAACAGAGGCCTCACTTCCATTTCTTTCCTTAATTACGTCATCAATGAAAACTGTTTCTGATCATCACTACAGTTCCACACCACCTACAGCTTCACAGCAGTGCACCTCTACTTACTTTCGTTTATAATATCCATGATTCACAATCCCTTTGCACTATTTCTGGCATGCAACCTGCTTTCACTGAACATGCCCTTTCTAGTTAACTACACTTTTCCTGAACTGAACGCAGAGATCATCTGTTTCTTCTTCCCCTTCAGTTCTCCAGAAGGCCAAAATAGACAACAGTAAGGGACCATCCATCCAACAGAGAAGATCTGAGAGTGAAATCTCACTAATCCCACTTCTTCCAGGAACTATATAGGAAGTATATATATACTGTAAAGTACCTTTTGTGGGAATAGTCAACAATTAGAAAGCTCTTTGTTTGATCTTTTTTTCTTATCTTATTGAATATGCAGATTTGAGACAGCGTCACTTCCTCTAGTCCTGAAAAGGGAAGGGGAATGTATTGTCATTTCAGCAGTAGCTTTTTTTTTTCCGTAAAATATTTTCATACTTTAAACGGACTGTCACTGAATCATTCCATCAGCAACATTCTCATCTTTATTCCTGGATGCACAAATGTCAGTTAGACTTGTACCTTTTATTTAGCCTATCAGAATGCAAATAGAAATATGTTCAATCAATGGTGACTACCTATTGGCAACCTTTTGAGAATAATAGCTCTTCTTTTGAGCTCTTTTAAGAACTTGAGAATTCTTTTGAGAATTTGAGAGCTCTTAACATGCTCAACTGCTGTTCCATGTAGTTGATTTGGAAAAAAAAAATATATATATATATAGTCATTCACTTCTCAGTAAAACAGCTCCCAAACTCAAGGCTGTCATGACATCTGTACTTATCTTCCTCAGCCAGAGTTGGAACTTCCTCAAAGAACATGAACAACTTGATTGGACAAGACATGTTTTCCAGAATCAGTTGATATTATGTTCCTTTACATAATTATATGTATTATATGGATATTCTCTTAATAGAATTCAAATGGCTATCTTCATCTTCCCAGGGAATTAAAATGGACTTTCTTTTGTTCCTCCTCATTGCACAGACAAGCTGGTTATACTTCTTGATCCCCTCTCATTACAGGGAATACAGACAAAGCCTCAGATCTCTGCAGTGACTTCCAGAGAGCAAATTTCCTGCGGGGCAGTAAACTTAGGGTCCGGTTTCTTCTATTCTCCTCCTCCAGACCCAGCTGTGGGGAGCTGATTTTCGCTGATGATGATATTAGAAACTCCAGTTTCAATAGCAGCCTGGAAACAAAGATCATAATCCATGGCTTCAGGTGAGAGAAAGAAGAGCCTTATGGCTAAGTTTACACTAATAAATTGAACACTGCATGGAGTTCTCATGGACACAGAGTGGGGCTAGCATGGAAAATCCCTGTCCACACGACCCTTTTAGTTTCCCTAGCAAAGTGGTTGTGGCCAAAGTGCCTGCTAAGAACAATGTCTCCAGCCCCTGAACTGTTCAGCTCTTGAACCATACCAGGGACTTTTCTGGGAGAGTACTGATGGGTGAGGACCAGAAGCATGGAAAATCCTGCTAACTATTCTTATTCCAGCATATTTGCACTTATAGACAGTGTCCCACAATTTGTGACCAATTGCATATCTGGTGTGCGTTTTACATTTTCTGTGTCTTAAACAAAGTGTAGAAATTATTCCTTTCTTCCTTTCAAATTCTTCTCTCTCTTCATCCCTTTTATTATTATTATTATTATTATTATTATTATTATTTAAGTCTTTTCCTCAAGATTCTGTTTTCTTTCAATTGTTTCCTTGCAACTCAGGTACTGACCCATCAGTACTTCAGATTAGTCAGCCTGGCAACTTCTAGTCTTGAAAATATGCAGATTTGAGCCATTTTTTAAAAAGCTATCAAGCTTATTCTACTGTGCCATTTTCCAACCAGCTTTTGAATGTATAACATGACTTGTTTTGATGTGCAGAAGCCTCAGTGAAGAGCGCACAGAAACCCATAATGAAACCACCCAAAGCGTTACAGGAGTTTTTTAGAAAAAACAGCTCTTCCCCTCATTTGACATAGCACTCTTCCCGCCAACCCAACGTTAAAGTAAACGGGCAGGTTACAGCCTCCTCAATTTTCTTGATATTCTGTATAGGTAGAGCTATTTCTTTTGTCTTCTAAAGAGGAGGAAACATAGCAGTGAGAGACTAGGTAATTTGACCAAGGTCTTCCTGCTGGTTGCTTACAAAAACAGGGCTCAGGTGTTTCTTGTCAGGTCACTTTCCCCAAAGCAAAAAGCCAGTGGAGGTTTATTGAGGCACAACAGAGACCAAGATTTCAGTTTGAACCCTGCAAATGTTAGTCTCACTCATTAAAATATCTAGCTCCTTTCTGAATTAAGCTGGGCTGGGAAGAGTTTTTTATTAGACCGTAGCAAAGAAATGCCAAGTGTGGCTGCCTTGCAATGGCAAAAAACTTTCTTGAGCAAGCTGGAAACCCCTTTTCAGACCCGAGAAACTCCAGCACCACTTAATAGCACATTGGAAGATGCCTAACAAACTTGTTTCTGATGACTTGTTAGGGCTTTGGGTACCAAACCATCCTGGATTGAAGGGCTTGTCCGTGCCATACTACACTCAAGGCAGGCCAACGTGATTGCAGTGGACTGGGTTTATGGGTCTACAGGAACCTACCCCTCTGCAGTGGAAAATGTCACCCAGCTGGCCCTCTCCATCTCACACTTCATCAGCAAGCTGCTGGTAAGCTACTCTGCGTTTCTAGTGGTGGAGGAACATGGACAGAAATCATCATCCAGGAAAACAACCTCAGAGAGTTGCTCCCAACCTACTGTTCTCAGGAGCTGGTCAAGCAGACTCTTTATTCCCACCCTAAAGATTTTTTTCCTCCTTCTTTCTCAGCCAGACTTGAGCATGCCACTGTTCTTCTTCTTCAGTTTTGACTCTTTGACAGCATTTCAGTTGTCAGCTACCCTTACAATCCCAGGACAAACCTGAAGGATTCCTTGGGTTATTGCAGGCCTGTGTTTAACTGGACAGATCTTCTTCCAAGATATTTTGTCTAAGGAGCTGAAATGGGTGGGATTTGAGGCTATTTTATATTTTTGGAGCTCCAGATACATTCTCTAGTGACAGGAAAATACTGTATGTGTCCCAGTTTGTTCATGTAAAGCACAGCTGAACAACAATTAAGCAATGAGGATGATGCATCATAAAATTTACCAGACACACATAAATTCTCCATGTGACATTTTCACTGCAGACCAAGGCTTCACAATTCCTGGGTATGCACCACATTGTGCAACAGCACACCTAGACATAGATATATGGCAACTCTTGGAGCAGCTGTGTCTGACAGACCTGGTTAGGGTTAGTTTTGCATCTGTGGACCCCCCAAAAATGCTCAGAAAAGCAGTAATGGCAATATCCATAATTTCCAAATCTCTTTGATTCTCTACTATATACATCAAGAGCAATGCATCAAAGACTTATGGAGCTCTTGGGTGAACTGGGATGAACTATTTCAACAGTCTGCTACAGAAACACTAAACTGTATTATCATCAATCTGCAGGCCCTGGGAGTCTCAGGGACATCCATCCACATTATTGGGGTGAGCCTCGGTGCACATGTCGGGGGTCTGGTGGGCCACTTCCATGGTGGTCAGCTGGGACGGATAACAGGTATTGTAAAACTGGGTTTTGGGTCCTCACCTGCTGTTTAAGGGAGAGCAGAAAAGATCAGGGAAGGGGATATCTCCATAGCCATCCTATAACTGCATAAGGCCTCATTAAGTGCAAATTTATGGGCTGCGTCGTATCTTCAGAAGAGCCTGGCAATGTCTTTACAGCTGCCATTATTCCCCCATCCAATGTCAAAACAATGTATGTATTTGCAAAAGGGTCCTTCTGCCTCTGATCCACCCTTAAAGTGCTGCCAGCTTCCAAGAGTACTAGACTGCAATGATCAACTAGCCCTGGAGACTAATGAAACCTCATACCCACAGGCCTTGCTTCTACTGTTTAGCACATATGACCTCTGTGGTTCTTAAGATTAAAGTTGACAATGTATGTCATTGTGGGAGAGTGGCAAGAGAAGGCTCCTCCCCAGGGAAAGGTGAGCTGGAAAGCAGAGGTGACAGCAAGGCAGGCAGGGTTAGTGGCTCCACTGACAAGGGACGTGGTCCTATAGTACCTGGGCAGGTTCTGGTGACTGATACCAGGGTCAACCACAATGCAGTGGGCACCAGGCCAGTCTATAGTGATAAGGCAAGTCCAAAATCAAGCGGGAAGTCAGGAAGCCAAGGGCAGGATGAGGAAGGCACAAGTTTGGGCATGACATCCCTCGAGCACAGCTCAGGTAAGGGCCAAGGGCCTGAGCCAATAAGTGTGAGTGCAGTGGGAGGACAGGGAGGCAACTAGGCAATTTTTATAGCCAGCTGTACCATATTGGAGCTGACCTTGATCACAGACAGCCTCATGTTCTGGGTGTGAGGAAGAGGCTGCAGTTGGGTGACTATAGAGGAAAATGGCTACAGGCTGATCATGGCATTTAGAGCTTCTGGGTGCCCTCAGAGCCTTGTCAACCTTTGGGCTTGGGCCATGTATAGACATGGGTGGGTAGGTGGGAATGGATCTTGGGAGGTCTCTAGACCAAACCCTCAATTAAAGCTGACTTCCAAGTCAGAGAAGGTTGCTGAGCACCTACTCAAGTTCCAAGGATCCCCAGCAATGGAGATGTTTTTGGATGGACAGCAAAAAGCCACAAAGAAGAGACAGACACAAAGGCACTAAAAGACTGAACACAGTTCTCAGAGCTGCCTCACAGACATATCCTTAGTAAGGGTCTCACAGCACACTCAGCAGGGCAGAACACAGAAACATTGGCTTGGCCTTCACACATCACAGCTACCCACACTGTGTGAAACAGACATTTCTTACCAGGAGACAAGTTTCATGACAGACTACTCTTTAAGCTGTGAATGAAAGTATTTATTAGGAGAGGCTTTGGACAATCGTACTTCTGCACCAGTGTTTTGTGATCAGCAACGTCTTCAGATCAGCTGAAGAGACTCTTCCAAAGGAAAACATGGTAATTAACCTAAAAGTCAGAGACTCTTTATGTTTTCTACATGTAATAAAAAAGCTGTAGGTTCATTTATTCCCTTCTTTTTCAGCTCTGCCACAAGACAATCATATTCTGTGCGCCTGATTGCCTTATGATTTCAAATGTACACTGAACTTTGCAGGCTGCAGTTGAGATTTTGGAGTTTAAGACAGGTGAAATCAGAGCCAGGATATCTGTCTGATCTCATTCCCTGCCCCACTGCTACTCCACATCCATGCAAGAACACACATATAGAGTAATGTTATCCCAGAGCTATAACTTTTTTAAGTATTTTCAGTCACCTAAAAGGAACTCACAGTACAAATATTATTATGAAATGAGCTTCTTTAACTCAAGTTTGTTTCTGTAGATACCTCCTTTTGCAGGAAGCCAAATGGTAGAGAAATTGGAATGGATGGCTCATACACAAAACTGATGAAGAGCAATTTGTTTCAGTTCTTGCGGAGGAAATGACAAACCCTGAAGGAATTCAGCTTCATAGAGAGTTATGGCTTCAGTGAATAGCTTTCTGAGCTGGTGAGGATGGATAGAGTTCGTGCAGCTTGTGCTTGGAGGAGGTAGGGATCGAAAATTGTTGGACTTCGAGCTCCCACTAGTAGTGCTAGAACTAATTGCTGCTAATCTTAAACACCATCCTCAGGAATAGCTTCTAGCTATACTGAACAGCATTTCAGTCTCTTAAAGCATTTAGCTAACACTTGATCTGCAGAAGAAGACAGGGAACTTCCTGGGGTTTTGTATGTATAAAGATAAAAAGAAATGGAAGAAAGGGGGAAAAAAGGAGTAAATCCTTCTTCTCATTAGCTTTTAGTTTGAGGTAATTGGAAAGCCTTCTTTTTTTTCCCCTTCTCCTCCTTCCCCCTTCACATGTGAGTTTGTATTTTGTTGATATACCTTCTCCATAGAGAACTAATGGGACAGAGCCCAAGACAGTAAATCTCGACAGCTTTGAGGCTAAGTGGTATGTAGATGTAGAGGACAGCTGCTTTACAAACTATTGTTCTTGGCTGGGGAGTAAAGACGTCTTATGAGATGAATGGGCAAGGTTAAGCCTCAGCTGAAATAAGAAACTAGTCTTTAACTTGTTCCTGGGTACCACCAAGGAGAATTTTCTTTACGCCTTTGACTCCCCAAATTCCTAGAGGCGAGAATGCAGATGGCTGTTTGAGAAACAGGTTGTGTTTGGGAGGAGAGGCCTCAGAAGCCCCTTTGTTTTAAGGATGCTTGATAGGTATCAAACCTTTTTATAATTTAGTTTGGTTAATGCTTGGATGCTGTCTACCTTATCTTCCTCATAGCCTTCAGTGACATTTTTCTGACTCCACAGCTAATACACATGATAGTACAAATAGGGAAGGTTTTACAAGTGGTTCTCTTTCATTGCAAGTCCAAAGGACACCAAACAGCCTATATAAACCTCAAATTTGCAAAGATTAAGTTAAAAGTAGATCAGACATAAGTGAATGTAGAGGTTTATATAGGCTGTTTGGTAAAGAACTGCTACATAAGGACTGGTGTCCAGGAGTAGTAGAGGACAAGGTAAGGAAACTGTAGTGAAACTTAGCGGGGAGAGAGAACATTCTGGAGCATAATCAGTGTAAAACTGATTGGGAATAACTAGGAATATCTTATCATTTCTGCCTCGCAACTTCTTAAATGTTTGGATAAATAAACAGTTTAGAAACAACGAAGAGAAGATCTGAAGAACATTGATTGAGATGGTGGTTTGATTTTTTTACAGGCCTGGATCCTGCAGGCCCTAGGTATACGCAAGCCAGCCCTGAAGAACGCTTGGATCCTGGGGATGCCCTCTTTGTAGAAGCCATTCATACGGATGCTGACAGTAGGCTGGTTTCTGTCCTCTTCAGACTGTGCTTCGGTTCCTTCTGCCACCTTTATTGCTAAGGACTGTGTCGGTCATTGTCCCCTTTAGACCAGATGACCATGAGGTCAGCTCAATTTTGAAGATGTCTAGTAATTAGATAGACTTTTAATTAAACAGATAAAATAAGGGCACCTATATTTACCCCAGAGCACTTCACTGCAACAGAAATGGAAACTTCTCTGCTGTAGTCACAGGGCAATCCCGCAGCAAATATTTCTTCCTCAGTCCTGCTGCACTACAGGAGTTTCCGCTAGTTCTGCTGGTGTGGCCCCTATGTTCCTACAAGGAATTTATATGCCCATTCTCCCTCTGCTTTTTCCTCCCTACTGTCAGAGAGGTATTAGTAGGAATGCCCATGGAAAGAACAACAGCGTCAAACCCATAGTTTGTGGAACAACAGAGTAACTTTTCCAAAGCACCTAGGGTTAGTCAGTATAGATAGAACATGTCTGAGGAATTGCCTTTCACACGTATACCTGGAGAGCACAATACTCTCTAACAACATAACTCAATCATAGCTCATAATCTCCCATTAGGGTTGTACAGAATCGTAGAATCATTAAGTTTGGAAAAGACTTTCAAGATCCTTACGTCCAACCATAAACCCATCACTGCCATGCCTGCTAAACCCTGTCCCTAAATGCCTCATCTACACATTTCTTGAACACTGCCAGGGATGGTAACTCCACCATTTCCCTGGGCAGCCTGTTCCAATCTTGACTACTTTTTCCTGTCATCACATAGGTTCTTATTTTACAGAATCAGGAAACTGAGTCATAGACATGATGATTTAGTCGAAGGTGCCAGTCATTTTGATGGCAGGGTGAGGAGTAGAAGACTTGTTGGCACTTTCTGCTCCATGCAGCAGAGCCCGGAGATGGCACTATGTGTATAATGCAGGCATGTAGGAAGGGAAGAGAAATCTGTTCTGGTTGTGTGGAAAACAACAACAACAACAACAACAACAACAACAACAACAACAAGTCACGAGGGGTTGGCTGGATCCAATATTAGCATGGCTAATGTTCAACCCAGTTACGAGGGCATGTGAAAAACATGTAGAGTATAGCCTGAGACAACAGCAGGAATAAGAATAAAGCAGAACTTCACCTCCTTTTAGATTTCGGGATTCGGATACCTGTAGGCCACATCGATTATTTCGTCAATGGAGGCAAAGACCAGCCCGGATGCCCCCGATTCATCTCTGCAGGTGAGAACACTCTGTGGCAAAATGAAGGGCTTTCGTGACCTCCTAGCAGCCTGTGAAAATGCTGCTTAACAACTAGCTCCCACTACAGTCAAGGCAGGCATCAAAATGGGATAACATACTTGGAAAGACACATGGCAACAGAGCTTCATGGATCCTATTTCCTTACAGAAATACAACAAGCAGCTGGAACAAAAAGAACAGACAAGTCACGTCTCTTAGCAATACTGCTGGCAATGGATGTGATTTTGGTGACATGCCTGTATGAGCCAAAAACCTAGCATCCGTAGACTTGTAACAACAAGGAAAACATTTTTGTTGGAAAGGCAGTCCTGTGCTACCGGCAAAAGCTCATTTTTGTTTTCATGCTGCAAGCTGTTTCCATATTTATACAGTTACTGCCTTCTCCTTCTAGAGAACAAGAATTTACACAGTAAATAATGTGGGTGAATACTCAAACACCTTCTGGACGATCTGTCTCCACTGAGGGTGGTGGGGGACGCCTAGGTCAGGCTGCATCCCACAGCAGGGTCACAGTGCAAGTGAGAGCCAGGGTTATCACGCTCTGTCATAGAGAGCCTGGGCCCATATTGATGGCAGGCTCACAGGGGCAAGGCAGCCCTCTGCCTCCCCTATTCTGCATCACTCTGCTAGTGTAGGAGGAGGGTTTCCAAGTTCCTGCATGACTTCCCTTGCAGAAGTATGTAAGCTTTTAGTCACAGAGGTACTCTGCAAAAACATGACTTGATGAGAAAGTTGCTGCAGAAACAGCAGCAGTGTTCCTTGACCAGAGGTTTGTTAGAGACATACAGAAAGACTAAAGCAGCCTGCTCATGATGGCTTTTCCCTGGATATATTTTTATTACAGGCTACAAGTATCTGATCTGTGATCACATGAGGGCAGTACATCTCTATGTCAGTGCCTTGAAACATTCCTGTCCTATCGTGGCATTCCCTTGCACAAGTCATCAAGACTTTTTAAATGGACAATGCCTGGATTGTGTGGACCCCTTCATGGTCTCTTGTCCTCGAATAGGTATGGTACCAGCATAAGACCTTCATGGGGCAGGGGACAATCCATTTCTGAGAAGGTCTCAGTGCAGAGCTGCACAGCATAGCACATGGCTCAGGTTTCTTGTAGCAGTTTGGTTACCATTTCTTTGAGGATGACAAGAAACTGTTCTGTTTCCAGGCTTCCAGGGAAAGCCTAAAAGGTTATATACTACTTGAGACAGAATACTAATGCCTTGAACATTTCCGGTCTTTAAATGTTTCATAGAGTCCCAAAATAAGTCGAAAAAGTCCCCAGAATCACCAGTTTAACAAGCGGATGATTAGCTAAAAAAAAAATCAGTCTTGTTTAGAGAATTATCTGGAATTTTCAGGCCAAGCCTTATTCCCATTCTTCTGCAAACCACTCACTGTTGCTATCTCAATTCCTTTTCACAAAGCACTTGCCATGACACCCCAAGGATGGCTGTCCCAAAAGCCTGGAAGTGCCGTCTTGTGCTGCCATTTGGCAGTTGTCAGCAGAGAAATATAAGGAGTGGTTGATCGTATTTCTTGTCCAGATCATTCATGTTTGTCCCTTCACCTGAACTTGCTTTTTATTTCCTCCTGTAGGTCTGCTGGAGCAGGCAGGGGTTAACATGAGGAAGCTGCCCAAGGAAGTGAAGGTTTATTTAATGACCAGTTCCTCAGCCCCATTCTGTGGTAAGTATCAAAGAGAGGCCATAGGAAGGCTGGAGGCCTTGGGCTGGTCCATTCTGCAGTACTTGCTCTCACTTCTTTGTCCTTTACCTTTTACTTAGTCCATCATAGCCTGGTTGAGTTCCACTTGCAGAAGAGAAGAAATACAGTCACAAACCTTGAGATCACTTTCTGCAGCAACAGCACAAAGGACACCGCAAAAATCACGATGTGAGTGCGTCTTTCTGGCCTTGTTTTCCAGCTCCACATGTTTATCCCAGTCCAGGAAAAGCACAGTGGTAACACACTGCCCTTAATGCAATCACTGTGTGGCAAACCATGTTTTGTTCCTCGAGTTCCTTCACGTTTACCTTAAATGCTCTCATAATCAGGCATGTGCTTCCATTGCTCAGTAATCTTGGCTAGGTCCATCTGTGCACAGAACAGTGGGTGTACTCTGGGATACCTAAATTTGCCTAGTATTTTTTGTGATTAAAATGGTTCCTTTCCACACCAGAGTCCAGTGCCAATTCAAATCACCATCACTGTGAGATAGTTATTCATCCTACTTAGACAATCTTGGATGGCTACAGCAAGCTCCCATCCACTCAAGATTTCAGCTGGACAGACTCGGTGATTCAGATGTTTTTTCTCTATGCTTGTAAGGGCAGCTGTTGCAAAGTCACAAGGATGCCACAGAATAACAGAACAGTTGAAAGAGATCTCTGGAGATTATCAGTTCAAAACCCCTGCTCAAGCAAAGTCATGTGCGGTGGCTTGTTGCCTCTACAGTAACTCACCAAAACTCCCAAGCTCCCATTGTCCGCGAAAAAAAATCCAGTGGGCAGGAGAACAAGACCACATATGTGGACTGTCAGATCTCTTTTGAAACCACCACTCACTTCCAGACAGTATGTGAACTAAAAGACCAGACCCAGCATGTCGATGATGTTTCCTTCCACGCTTGCATAACTGGGGATCTTCCTACCACAGAGAAGTTCCCCAGAAGTCTTCCTCCTACACCTTCCTGGCCACTGTGGCCACTCAGGAGCCACAGTGCAGACTTGCAGCCTGTCTCTACTGCTAACTGCTTCAGAAAAGCAGGTTGACTCTCTGCTGAGGACTCCAGTCAGCTCTCATAAGACCACTGGGGCTCCAGCACTGGCTCCCACCCAGGCCTTACTGCTAAGGCAAAAGATTGTGACCTGAAACTCATAGCTGCATTGATTTAGTCCTTGGTACCAGGAGGTAGAGATGAGATGTGGAGAAGGGGAAACTTGCTCCAGGCTGCTCTCCCACCATACTTTACCATGGATTTCCAGTCTACCATTGCTACTTGGAGTTTAAACTCCAGCCTTATGGAGGCAAATCTAACCCCTCTGCAAGGCAAAGACATGTCCAGAAGCTCTGGAAACCTGAAGGCCAAATACACCTTTCTGAAGATACAGGAGGGAGGAAACATGAAAAAAATCCATGATTTGCTCAGATGAAGCCCTTCCTTCTGCCATTTTCAGGCACATGATGTTTGAGGTGTCCAACAGGAGGCATATGAGCTCTGGAGAGAAAGGCTGCCCGGGGAAGTGAACAGGTGGGCAACGCCAAGGCTTTACTGTACCAGGATGCTTTAATGTGACAGCAGAGTTAGAGGAGGGTAACCTGACCAGAAGACACCCTTTGCTTAGGACAAGAGCAAACCTATCTGCTTCATTTAAGCCTCCCTCCTAAACATCATCAGACTAAAGAATTAAGGCACCGTACATTGAGACAACCCTTCTAATTCACATTATAGCTAACAGCAAAGAAACTTTCCAGGAGAGGCCAAATCATTCAATGCAATTGAGCATACACTGTCAGACAGGCATTTAAATATATCTTCTTACATTGTGATTTAGGTGCTGATTAATCACTGATATCACTTCAGCAGATCTGACTCGCAATTCAGCCTGCAGCTCCCAGGAATTGCACAGGGACTTGGGAACATTCATCTCATACCTTCACCTGGTGACTTGCACGGTTGTCCCCTGCCTCGCTGCCATCCTCTCTTTTCTCCAACACCACTTTTGTCTCATTCCTTGGGAGGTCAATACCCCACACAGGCTGTTCTGAGTCCCACGAGACAGGTTCCCAGGCCCCAGAGCTGCCACGGGACTGACAGAGCAGGTAATTTATTACATGGCACATTTCTCCACTGCAAGACAGTTTTGTCCCCCATATCCAAGAAAACATATTTCTGAAGGTCTGTTCAGTTAGCCAGAGTCCTACATCCAAATATTTTGTAGATTTGGACCAAATGTTAATCTTAGGAACAAATTTCATCAACCCACTTAACCTTATTATGCCCCTCCATTCTCAAGTAGGACTGGATCCTGCTGATGGAGACATGCATATGAGAAAGCTCCTCAGTTTTACATTCATTGCCCATTATTCACCTTTATAGACACAATTTGATGTTACCTATTTCTGGTAACTCCAAGGCAGACACAGTCACATGTACTGTCCATGACCTACCAGTGCAGTCTAAGGAAGGTCTGGTTGCTATCGTTTGGGTTAGTCCCTCTGGCCTAGAAGGACTTTGAATCCAGCCCCTAGCCTGCTCCCTGAGGCAGTTGTAGCTAGCGGAATTGTAGCCTGTTTTAGACCCTTTTCTCCTTTATTCCCTTTCCTTACTATCCAATTCCTGATAACAAGCAAAGTCAGCCAGGCACGCTGGGGACTGCACTAAGCTATTCTTCACAAGCACAGGGAAAGTGATGTTCCTGTGTAACACCAGGCTCCTGGAAATGCCCAATGAACAGCCGTAAGAAGTCCAACAGGATGCACTGCACTTAAGGGAAGGAAGCAGTTGACCTAGGTAAAACAGCTGGGCAGTGCTGCTGTGAAGGTCTTCCACTTGTCTCTGAGTATTACCTGCATACTCCACATCTGGCACTGCTCAGTCCATGAGAAGGGTATAGGGACAGACAAAGGTCCATCTCTATAAGGATCAACATGGTCCAGGGGGGTTGGACTAGATGATCTCTTGAGGCTTCTTCTAACCTCAACCATTCTGTGATTCTGTGAAAAGCAAATGCCTCAATAACAGTATAAAAAGGCAATATAAAGATGTAAACATGTAGCAATACTCCCCCCCAAGTATTTTCCCAATGTCTAAATAATTACATCTGAGAATTTCTGAGCCAAAGGTGAAATCTTGGTCTTTAATAACTACCATTGGCTTTTATCTTCCATGAGCTTGTCCAGCACCCTCCCTTGAGCTCACTTAAGCTTTTTAGCCTGCAACATCCTCCAGTCAAGATTTTTATGGCTTTAATGGAACGGTACCTCGTGCAGTGTGCCTACCAGTTTTAACTTGATGCTTGTTAGCTTCCTATGATGACCTCCAGTTCATGTACTGAAAGAAATGCCAAACAATCAATCCCTATCTACCGGAATCATAAATGCTGCACATATCTACCACTTACCTCTCTATAGCAAACTGGGCAGTGTTGCAATCTATAGACAATAGCAGGTAGAGCTGTTGTAATTGTGTGACAGAAGAAATGATGTTTTTATGCAAACATTCCTGACTACAGAGATGAAACAAGCAGAGGGGAGCAGAAAGAACATATTAGCTCTCATAATCTCATGCAATGAGAATTTGACAGCTGAGCCTTCTCACTGGTGTTGTTATGTGAGGAGTTCACATTAAGATCTACTGGTTCCTCCAGGCTTCTAACAAAACTGAACCCCGCTGTCTTCATGGACTGCCTCTGCGGTTTGACTAGATGCTCTCCCTCACCACTCTCATTGTGCCTTGCAGACAGAAGCAGCAGAGCATAGGCAAGCGGCTTCTGGCCCACCGACTTCCCTTCTGCCAGATAAACAATGTGACGCTGAAGTATCTCCCCAGGGATCGATTTTGGAAGAAGGATGAGTCATCCATCACTGGCAAGTTCTGCACAGCCTCGCTGCCTCTCGCTAGCAAGTAAGCCACAGAAATATCTCTCAGGGATGCACTGCCCCTATGGGAACAGCTTATGACTTGAACAAATGCATGCTCACATCTGCTTAGATAAACGTGTAACGGGGTCTCTCCCATCCCTTCTGTGTCCCTATGTAAATCATTTCCTACCTATGAGAGAGAAAAACTGCTGAGGTTAGGGGTTTTCTTCAATTCTTCACGCAGGATAAAAAGTGTTGTGCCAGGGAAGGAAAATAACTGTCATTCACACCTTAAATACACCGAAGTCATGGACCATGACGAAAACTTATCCAGCTAGGAATTATTCTTTTGCCCTTGCTTGCTCTCTGCTTCTTTACCCTGACTACAATGGGATCCATTTTGAGACATGCCAGGCACGCGTTTTTCAGGAAGAGACAGCAGAAGACACATTTCTTATGCTGCACAGGTTTATAAAGCACTGAGCCTAAGACAACCATTTTGACATTGTCTGGACCAGACACTGCAGAGAACTTTCCTTCGGCCATAATTAATTTCTCCAGGGTAGAAGCAGGCGAGTCCTTCTAACCTTGAGAGAGGTAATGGTCTTCTCCATAATACAATATTTTTTGCCATTAGCGTTGCAGGCTCAGAGTCCTTGCGAGCAGGGCAAAATAGCTGCATCTATACTGACATATTAAGCTCTGATTATCCAAATTGCTGGTGAGCTAATTCTTATCCCATCTCTGAGCTGAAGCAAACTAGTGGGCATTCAATGCCCAAATTCAATGTAGGGAAAGGCAGAAGCAGAAGGGGGTCTGCCTAACATTCAAATTCTGTCTCCACAAGCAATGAGGACACTCAAGCACAAGGAAGTCAAAATGTAGCCAGGAGGAGCCCAGACAGGGATAGGTGTTTCTAAATAAATACAAGACATTCCACTGAGCATAAAGATTATTCCTTACTAGCTTTTTCTGCAGCACAAAGCACTCCAAAGATGAGATGTAAGTGCATGGCATTATTCCACTTACAAATGGGACAACATGACAGACTGCCCCGAGTGTGTGCTAACCTGCATCCCTGGAGGAACTTAGGAACCCATGTTCACAGCTGCTCTCGTCTCTTAAAACCAGGAATGCTCAGAGCAAGAAAGATGCTCTTGGGAGGTGAGGATGGAAGAGTGAGGGGCACCCTCAGAAGCAGCCCAAGGTCCATCAGCAGCTTCACTGCTTCTGAGTTAGGATAGCAACCTCTGCCTGCTCAAACCTGGCTCAAACAGCCTGACTTCCCTGTGTTCCTCCCACAGCAGGACCGTGTTCTGCCTGCCCTGGAACCTCACCCTCCCCAGCAACACAGCCATCTCCTTTGAGGTGCCCGCTGCCTGTGCCTAGCACTGCCTGCCGAGCGTGCAAGCGTACCCAAAACGGAAAGGAATATGAAACCTGGTGCTCCTCTCTGCTCATGGACAATACTTGGACCATAAGGGATTGAAATGGTTGGCTTTTTCCCCCCTCCTCCCTGCACTAGGAACGGATTGTTCTGGAAAAGTAGCACGAGGTATGTTAACAAAGGCAAGATGTATTCATTGCAACGAGCTGTCCCAGCTAAAAGGGTGGTCTGAGACTTCTGTCTCACCGATTCTGTTCCCAGCTCTGAAAGCAACTCTGGCAAGCCAATTCTCAATGTTTGTATTAGAAAGAAAAAACTGAGATAAATGTCACTCCTCATACACAGAGTGCTGGGATGATTCATTTGTGCTTTATTAAATGATCTTCCAATGGTTAAAGGTGCAAAGTATTATTTTGCTCAGCATGGGGGAACTGTTGTGGTTAGTGAGCCTCCCCAATGCAAAACTCACTAGTCCCACCTACAAGATACTTTCACAGTAAAAACATATTGATTTCATGATGATTTCATGATAGTACTCTGGCCAAGTAATCAGAATAGAGCCCACTCCCACACAGGACTGGAGCAGCTCTTCTGGCTGCAGTCTTGTTATTTCGAGACTCATACGCAGTGAAACAGATGCCAGGAGCACAGTAACATGCTTACACCCACCTTGCATTGCTTTGAACAACTGCCCAAAACAGAAGGTAATACGAAGGGAAAAGAGCATCCTGGCTGCAGGGCCATCAAACATAGTCCCAGGAACTCTGCATAGCCCCTCAGACCTGGAAGAATTTGGAAGGAGCTGGCCAGAAGACTACCATGTAAGGGATGCTCTGACACACAGAGACAGCTCTCACTCATCCACCCGTTTTCCATTCTCCATCTTCCCACCACCTAGATGTATTTTCAAATCAAAGGAGACAGTTCTCCCATTACTTTTGGCCACAAAATACATCTTCTGTAGACCACCTTCTCTGGATCCCTGGATTAGCTTCACTGGGTGATCCAAAAGTGCACAAGGAACACTATGGTCAGGAGAGTGGGGTTTGCTAAAGGCACTTCTGCCTTAGGAAAGCCTTAAGTTCAGGTCCCTCCTGCCTAAACCTGCCCCCAACTTCTTGTATCAGCAGAACACAGAAATATAATCCCAGTGCTTCCCCTTTCTTACTGCAAATGAGTGAACTCAACCCATCTGTCATCTGCTTCAGAAACTGTAATTTCATTACTAAGTGGTGTTTATCCTGTATGAGAAGAGTCTATAGAAAGATTCTATGGAGGTCTATGGAAAAGGAATTTCAGGTCTGATTAGAGCAGATGCCCATGGTGATACATTCCACCAAATCTCTACCTAAAGCTCTATCATCACACATCTGTTACCAAAGCCTTCAGCCACCCCACTGTCCACTGTCCTTTCCCCATGCCTTGAGAACACCTCACACCCTTTAAACTGTACATCTCCTTCTCCCAATCCTCAAACACCAGCAATTTCATCCCTGTCTTTAATGGGAACCATCACATCAAAGGGAAAACAGATTCTGTGCGCAGGCTAGTATTGTTTCAGGTGATATCAGTGCACGTCGGTGTCAGGGCTGCCAACACCTCGCAAAGACAGGCCTGGTAGACCAAACAGGGAAATGCAGCAAGGCAGGCAGCTCTGGTGAACAGACCGTGGGGTGGGAGGTGCTGGAGTGCCACGCTGCAGTCTCACAGTGTGCTTTAGGTGCTCCTGAGTGGACTTGCTTGCAGGCAGACCTTTCAGTGCATGCTAGAGAGTGTCTGGGCAGAAATACATGTGAGCACACACAGCCCCAGAGGGGCTTCGGGATCCGCACAGCCTGCTGCTCCCTACAGTTCAGGGGTCTGGGTGGGAGCCAGAGGGGCTCGTCCTTTGAAGAGAGGTGGAGGATAGCTCCCAAGAAGGTTTCCAGGGGCTGCAGAAGGAAAGCCGAGGAGGGGAAGGAAAAAGAGACAAAGAGAGAGAAAAAACATTATTATCAAATCAATAATTCTTACCCATCTTCCAAACTTTTCCAGCACGCAAGCCTCACGGATCCCAGTTACCTGTCCTTCTCTGCTAGCATATACATTTTTATCATTCTTCCAAAATTATAAATCAGAACTGGGACTACAGACCCATTCTGAGACAGCAAAAGCAAAGCTCTCACAAGCATCTCATGTCACACGAGCAACACGAAGGCCGCAGTCCCTTTGCTTTTAGTCTCAGAGCAGTTCTTGCTAGGCCACAGGCCACCAAGCGCTGATCCTTACATTGCACCCACCAAATAGAAAGCCAGCCCAAAGACGTAGCTGTACAGCAGTTCCCATCCAGCAAGCATCCTGTAACAACAGAGTAGAGCAAATGCTCTATGAAAGGGAGAATACACAGGTGGCTTTTTTGTTGTCGTTTTTGTTTTGTTTTGTTTTGTTTTGTTTTTTTGAATATCTATTTAAAATACAAAACCTCATTTGCTAGGGAGCATTAATTGTATCGTAGTACACTGCCAAAGTAAGTTTTGAACAGAATCTTAAATGGGGAGCTTGGTAAGTTATTGAAACAACTCTCCTTAGAGAAAGGAAGTGCTCAGCAGTGGGATATCACAGTCCCTCTTGTTCTTCACCAGACAAGAAACTCTTCCAAGCAATTAGCTGATCAATGCAGTAGGCCAATACACAAGAACACATCTTGTTCTTCATGATCTGCACAGCACTGCAACAGCAAGGTGGCTATTGCAGCAACAGATAATGAAAAGGAACACGACAGGTTGAAACACTTCAGCAAGGGACATTTGGAGAGGCAGAAAGGGAATTACCTGGGTTAGAAGCTGCAGGGGAAGCAAGCGTGAACACAGAACAGGGGAAAGCCCCAGGGGAGCTCTGACCTCTGCTACCACAGTTATGTCTCACTTCAAACAACAGGACTGAAGGGCATATCTGCATTGACTACTTATGTTTTCACCACCCTCGAAAGAGGGGTTATGAAATTGCTCTCCCCAAGCTGTGGCCAGCCTGTTAAGATTGTGGTGATTGCTTCCCCAGAAGAGAGAACTGCAGCTGCTCTTTGTCACTAATCTGTGCCAGCAGAAGCCCAGGTCACTATGAAATATTGTCCTAACATTGGCTTGCTGTTGAAGGCAATTGCTGCTGTGAGGTGACATGCCTAGGAACACCTAGGGGATGAGCAGAAAAGCAAGGAAATTACCTTTTTGTTATGGCACCACACTAAACAGTTTGCATTACCTGCCTAAGAACCTTAAAAATGAAAATACCACACGAGGCTATTGCACTGATGACACGAGGCTGTCAGTAGTGATGGAGGAGGAAGGTCACCTCCTTGTCCCTCAAATGCCCGTCTCTGACACATTTGGATTTGCACTGCAGGTCTCCACTTCAAACATCAGCATACCTTGATACTGCCTCATTCACAAGGTCCCCCCTTTTTAAATTTCATTTGAAATTGTGATTTCGTCGTGCTTAATAAATCAGGAGGCCCTGCTGATGACCTGAGAATGGACATCCTTCTGCTGAGAAGACAACATAAAACCAAAATCTAGGCAAAGGGACTTTGCTTCATTTACAATACTGACTGCATTTATTTTTGATTGCAGCTATTCAACATAAATGCCTTACAGTTAAGAGGATGTCTGTCTTACAAATAGTTCAGTGTTCCTACCTCTCCAAGTAAGGACTGAGAAAGCTGCAAATCTAAGGAGTATCTGGTAATTTCCTTAGAAATCTGGTATTTCTAAGGAGTCTACCAGGAAAGCAGGGACTAGTTAAACTTGACGTTCCTGGGACTTCTAAGCTAGAAAACAAAGGAAGAATAACCTTTTTATTCTTTCTCCTTTTCTGCCTTCTATTAAAAAAAAGGGGGGGGGGCAGGAAGAAAAAAGGCACCCTGGATGATTGTTTTTTAGTCAATTCAGGGGAAACCAGACATACTTGTTACTTTTCTAGTCAGTTCTTTACTATCCCAGATTTAAAGTCTGGGGGCATGGAAGCAGCACAGGGACAGGCGAGTGACTCCATGCCCAACTGTACAAAACAGGAAGATCTTCTAGCTTGTTTTCCGAGTCTACGAACAATAACGGAGGAAACAGCCAGCAAGGCCTCTCCCACCATAGGCCTATTGCACACAGCTACTGCTGTCAGATCCAGAGAGCTTTTCCACTTATACGCCCTAGAAGGGACAGTCCCCTGGCTGGAAAAGGAGTGAAGTTGGCACAGCCCTGCACAGCAGGGACGGTTATTGCAGACCTGCCAGGACTCCCTGTGTCCTGTTTCGTGCTCCCCTCTGGCAAGGCCACAACCCAGGCAGTGGCAGCACCGCTTCAGACCCTCTCTCCACTGCTTAAACACACTCATTAGTAGCCCTAATTTGGGGTAGGGCAGGTTGCAGTGCTGGCGTGCATGGTGTTCACGGATACCTGCTGGAAGACAAATGTCCTCAGCTACAGCCCAGCACCACAGCTTCCTCCCTGCCCTCAGGAACCATCACGCACACAGTGAAGGGGAGGAAAGAGGGCGATCTGCTCTCGCTGGGCTCAGCTCTGCTGCGCAGGGACTGCCGAGCAAGAAGCACTGGAGCTTGCAGAATGCAAGCAAGCTCAGAGACCCACCACTTGCCCCACTGTGGTGGTCATTTCCCAGACAGAAATCCTGGGCCCTAGCTCAGTGTCGGGCCGCTGGATGCCAGAAAGGCTACTGGAGGGCGGCAACAGGAATGCACATTCAGGCACTGCAGCTGGCAGGCAGCAGCTGGCTAAAAGTAGCTCAGCATGGAATTTAACTCTTGGCCATTTGAACGTGGATTTCAAGCACAATCACCTTCCCGTCTATTTCTGTTTGCTTGTGTTGCTCCTCTGCCCCTACATTCACCAGGCCCAGGAATTTTTCCCTTGCAGAAAAAGACACTGGCATTTTACAATAGCACAATTATTTCCATGTCCCTGCAGATAGGAAGAACATTCCTGCAGTATTTTCCCTGTGGACTTGCACAGAGGAGTTTGGGGCATGTTAAAACAACAGTTGTCAGCTCACGCAGGGTCACTGGACACACAGAGATCTGACAGGGCCAAAGCTCAACAGATCAAGAAGAGCAGAGCAAGTGCTGTGGTCCGCCAGCATGGGCAGGGAGAGGAAGGACCCCGCTGTAAATCCACTTTAAACCCAGCACCTGTTTAAATCAACATCAACCTTACCTGTCTGCTCTACTGCCTGCCACAGCCTTGCTCAGTTCAATATGGGGATATCCCCAGGCACAGCTCTACCTCACAGCAAGCCAGGCAAAACCCAGTGCTGTCCTGTGGGCAGACATACACCACTCAGCAGTCTGGGCACTCTAATGATGCCTTTTCATACTCAGAGATGGAGAGAAGGCACAGTTGTCACTCTGTGCCACTACATGGGGATGGTTTCCTTTAGTCAAGTTACCCATTCTTCTTCCCTACCACTGTTTGATGCCTGGAATTAAGTTTTTATCATGCGTTTCCTGAAGAAAAATCACACAGATCCAGCACTTCTCTTGGAATTCTTTGTGGAGGCAAGTGAAAAATGCAGCACAAATCTCACAACAGATTTTAGCACAGACTTTGCTAGCATAATTATGACCAAGTATGTACAGCTAGTAGGGATGAAGGTTATTTGGGGCGATTTCCATGAAAGAAAAAAAAAAAAAGAAAAAGAAAAGGAACAGGGTTGATACCTAATCATAAACCCATCTATATACCCGTAGACAGAGACAGTATTCTGTGCTAGTTAAACTATTCTATACTAGTAAACTCCCAGAAGGGAACTGATAAGGCCTAGAAGTCACCTTCTTTCAACCTCCTTCTGGGGCTGTTGGGCACCTCACTGTCTGTTGCTCAGCCTCTCAGGATCTGAAAGAAGCTGATGATACGAAACTGGGAGGAGTGACTGATAAACTGGAGGACCATGTGACTCAAGAAGGACCTGGACAGGCTGGAGAGACAGGTAGAGAGGAACCTTGTGTAGTTCAACAAACACAAGTGCAGGGCCCTGTACCTGGGGAGGAATAACCCCAGACACCAGTACAGGCTGGGGGCTGACCTGCTGGAGAGCAGCTCTGAGGAGAGCGACCTGGGAGTCCTGGTGCAAAATGGTATCCTGGAGTACTTCAGGAAGAACATGGCCAGCAGGTGGAGGGAGGTGATTCTCCCCTTCTGCTCAGCCCTGGTGAGGCCGCAACTGGAGTGCGGTGCCCAGTGCTGGGCTCCCCAGTACAGCACGGATGTGGAGCTGCTGGAGAGAGTCCAGAGCTACAAAGATGGTCAGGGGACTGGAACAGCTCTCCTACGAGGAGATGCTGAAAGAGCTGGGCCTGTTCAGCTTAAAGAAGAGAAGGTTGAGAAGAGATCTTATCAGCGTGTATGAATACCTTAAGGGAGGGTGTCAAGAGGATGGGGCCAGATTCTTTTCAGTGGTAACCTGTGACAGGAATAGAGGCAGTGGCTACAGACTGAAACACAGCAAGTTCCGCCTGAGTTTGAGGAAAAGGTTTTTTTACTGTAAGGGTGACAGAGCCCTGGCACAGGCTGTCCAGAGAGGTTGTGGAGTCTCCTTCTCTGGAGATCTTCAAAACCCACCTGGATGCCACCCTGTGCCAAGTGTTCTAAGTGTCCCTGCTTGAATAGGGAGTTGGCCTAAATGATCTCCAAAGGTCTCTTCCAACCTTAATCATTCTGTGAAGCCACCTGAACTTCTACCACTTTCCCAGGTTTGCAAAGACTCAAACCTATGGCAAATCAGGCTAGGGACTGGGGTGTGTTAGGCCTCACCTCTTCCAGGCAGGGTTAGTGCTAAGCTTTGCACAGGCAACTGCATTGCAAAGGCCCAGGCAGACACAGAAGAATCTACTTCTGCAACCAAGTACTTACACGGGAATCCCAGAAAGGGTGATGTGTGCCTGTGCTAGGAGTACCCTCACTTCATATACTCCCCTTCGCTCACATAGTCCATAAAAGACCCTGGCAACTCAGCAAAATCTTCCAAGACAAGACTGGTAGAGTCCTCACCCAGCAGGTCACTGTCAGGCCGGGAGGCCCTGGGATGTGGAGCAGGGGGAGGCGGTGGTGGCTGTGGAGGAGGCTCTGAGGTGCTGGACTGCACGCAGTCAGGTGAAGGGTGAGGTGGCAGCTCCTCATGCTCCTCCAGTTCCCCCTCTGCCTCTGAGGAAGATGGTCCTAGGACATGGTAGAGGCTCGGCAGGCGGATATCAAAGCGAAGGCCAAACTTGGCAAAGAGCTTCTCATTGAGGGAGTACAGCTTCTCCGAGATGTCATAACCAAGATGGGATGAGAAGAGGCGAGCAATGTAGCGGTCTTTCCTCAAGAGGAGGTACAGCTTCTTCCTTGGCCAGGTGACATAACTGCAATCAGTTTCAGCTGTCAGTGTGACCTGCAGGACAGGGGGAAGAGCAGCACAGGTCAGGAACAGAGTAAGTCGCATTGCTCTGGTTGAAATCACCCACCATGGGGATGTGAGGCTCCTCTCTGATGAAGGCCTTACGTCCTTTGATATCTGCTTTCTTCAGGAATGGCAGAGGTGGACAGTCAGAGCATCAAATCTGTATGATTAGATAGATCTTTACCCTCTTCTGCTTCCTTCCCCGCCAAAAAATGGATATCAGGTTTTCCTTCATTTTTGCTTTCTTGTTTTCAAAGCACGATCATTCTTTGTTCCCAAGTAAGGCAGCTGAAATGAATAGGGTGGCAGAGATAGCATGGAGCTCCTTATCCATGTACAGAAACACGGGGGCAGTCCTGCTTGTCAGGCAGGGGCAGATCACCAGCTGCCAGCCCTTCTGCAAGCCAGGGTCACGCTGCCCCAAGGTTTGAGAAGGTCTGGGGCATGGGAAGTACCACCTGGTAGGGTTACTTTGTCCTTCCCTGGAGGGACACTCTTTCTCACCAGCTGTCACAGGGCATAACAGTAGGGCATAACAGTATTTAGCAATGCACAGCAGCACAAGGCAGTTTAACAAGAGAGGAAGACCTGTCAGAGGAGAGAGGAAGTCATAAAGACTTAACCATGTTTGCGTTTAGAGAGGGAACAGACAATTAGAGAATGTCAGACATTATAATCCAACATGGTCCATCTCAGGCTATTAGAAGTTTTATTTGGTTGATTTCAAGTACATTCATTTTGCTTTGGGTTTTACCAATATTAAAGACTATTTTCCCTAGCCCTAAGACTAGGCTAAGGATAATAATTAAATATATATATATATATACAGTATATGTATATGTACATATACTTATGTATATACACACTCATATACAGTGTAAGTATGTGTCTAGGTTGAAATAATAAAAAGCAAACCATAAGATAAAGCACATGAAGGATCAGACTGCCTTGGGCCGGAGAAGAACATCCGAGTGTAATGGAGACACTGGAATGCGAACAAGTGACAGAGCCAAAATATCCTGGGGGCTCCCTTTCACTCTCTATCCAGGGGTCTCCTTGGCCAGCCACCATGGCAGAAAGCCACTGTGAAGCTAAACGTGGCTTGGCTACAAGCGTGTGTCCTTGGGTTTGATATTTAATGCCACAGCCATTGCAAGCAGCTGCCTTATGAAAGAAATATAAGAGTGAAAACCTGACAACTTTCCCAGGTCGAGGTGAGAGTAAGTAAGGATCGCACAGAAATTTGAATGACCAGGTTCTCATTTTCCGAACCAGAGTCTGGCAACTCTCTGCTTCTAACAAGGGATAAGTAAAGCAAAATGCAAAACCAAAACCTCTCCCTTAACCAGGGCAGCAGGACAGAATTCACTTGTGAATGCCCCCGACGCACATGCTCGTGCATTGCATCAGAGCTCATCATTCAGTCTTCTGGGTGAAAAAGCGCCAGTCATGAAACCCAACTACTCCAGATACCGGGAAGCAGCAATTTTATTGGAAGATGACACAGCTAAAGCAGAAAGCATAAGGAAATTGGATTGTCTTACGGATTGTCTTAAGTCAGACTTTTGCCATTTTTTTTGCTAGGCCCAGGACTGAAGCTGCTCAACCTAGGCAGTACTTGAAGAAGAAAACTCTTCCCTGCCTTCCTAAAACAAAGTCCTAGAATCAAACATACTTTTTTTACTCAAATGATTTTGGTGTTGCGATTGAAAAAAGAGTTTTGTTCATTACTCATATAAAAGGAACTGATGGGTTGAACAGCTGCCAAGAGCAGCACATCATCATAAGTAAGCATGGTTGTCAAAAATAATGCCCTGCCAGGAACATGGACTTGTCACATCTCACAGGCTCACATAGCCTGCTCTTTGCTCATGCTCCTAAATAAGCAGACCTGATTTTGAGGCATTTCCAAGATATTGCCAGTCTTCCCACCTCCTAGGACCCTTTCCTCCCTTTCTGGTGCCAGGCACAACTGAACTCCCTGACCCATTGCATCTCATTCGACAGGACAGGAGCCAGGAATGGGGTGCTTTGTAGGACTGTGCTGTAGCCCCAGCATCAGCTTGCTCTGGAGATGTCTCACACATAAAGACACTCCAAAGGTCTGGGAACATTCAATTCCAAAGAAATTACAATTGAAAACATTGGAGATGTCCCTGCGGGTTACATATTATCCATGCAGCCATCTCCTCCCTTAGAGAGAGTATTGTTCCTCAGGAAGCACCTAGGCAGATATTCCTTCTATATGACTCTTGCAAAGCCTGGGAGCTAGCAGCAATTTGCAACTGGGCTGAAGACCTGTTCGTGGGGCACCACCACCATCACAGTTATTCTCTTCCTACCCTCATCTGACATGTTATATAGGTGTTACATCCCAGTTTCTGCTGCCTGCCTCCTTGCAAGCTGTAGCTCTGTGCTTCATTCACCAGCTCAGTCATCACCTGCAAAGTTCTTCTTGCAAAACCCCACTTATTGTTGTAGCCTCCAGCAGTTACTGCCGTGAACCCTCTCATAATAAAAGGGAGAAGTTCAGGGCTGAGCAATGCATATTCTGAAAGCTGCCCTGTGTTAACCAAGTCTGAACTTGGCTGCCCTCATAAGAAAACACCATTGTTCCCTTGTGATTGTCCTATGTTCCCAAGGGATTAGCAAAATCTCTCCTTATATGCCCTAACTGGCATATTGTAGATTCATATCCTGATAGGGATCAGCCTATCCTGGTTTATGAGTTAAGGGCAGAAAGATGTGGGCTTGAGTAATCTCCAACAGAAAAGGCAAACAAATAGTGTGGTGCTGACAGCAAGGGTAAAACCCTATTTTTCAGTTGCTGCAAATAAGAATCAGTCTGACCTCTGAAGAAGGGATTCTTGCACTGAGAAAGAACCACACGCAGGCGTGAATCATCCTTTCTACTTCTTCATCCCAAACACATTATCAACAGAAATATCCGTGTGGAATGGGATATTTAAGGATTTAAATCACTGTCATGTTTTTCCAGAGCTGCCATCCCAATCACAAAATGATGCATCCCTCTAGCAGCGCGCAGGGCAAACACAACAATGTGAGAGATGATTGTAATGGAAGTGAGACAGCAATCCAATGCTTTGTCTCCTTGCTAACCTGCAACCAGCACCCTTGTCCTTCCTTCAGAGGAAGGTAGAAGCAGAACAACACAGCTGGTCATACCATCCTGCGATGTCGGCCATGGAGATGGGTAGGAAATTATTCCTGATTGTCTTCAAACAGCAGATACAAACTAACTCTGTCCCTTTCTGAGGCACATAACTAAGTCTTAAGGAACAATCCTACGCTACTACAGAGCCAAGGCGGTTGTACAGAGTTACCTGGAAAGTTCCTTCCTCGGAGGGTCGCAGCGACTCCCATTCCGGAGAGTCCAAGAACTGATATGGAAATATATAGTGCAGAAACTGTCCATCCTGGCTCACTCGGATCCTGCAGAGAGGACAGATGAGACACAGACTTAACCCACAAAACAGACATTGCATGAACCTGACCAGCTCACTAAATATGCAGACAGCCTGTCCCTAACAGGGAGGAAAGGCCTTCTCCCCACCTGATACAGGTTTTATATCCTCATATATAAGGTATTTGCAAATGCTTCAATCAATGGGGCTGTCCCTCCTTTCTCTGTGGGGAACCATCTTCATGGAAGTCACTGGCTTTCTCTCCTATTCCATCTATGTTTCTTACAAATTAAAAAATAAAAAACAAGCCCTCACAGGTGCAATGTTTGCTCAAGAACCACAGCTTCTCATTGCTCTTTGTGCTTACCTCTTCCTCTTCTCATATTTGGGGGAGGCAGGATAGAAATACACCAGCTCTGCTGGGAAGCCGCTACACCCAGAACCCCCCAAATGACACTGACCATCTTTCCTGGCACATCACACTGCAAGGTCATTGCTGCCATTTATCTTTCAGTCTCTTTAGGCCTCTTTCCCTTCCAAGTATCCCTTTCTCCTATTTTTGCTGCAATTGCCAGGCAATGTCAAGGTCAAACTTGTGCCCAGCTCTGCTGTGGAGCAGAAAGGAAGAGCTGAGACTGTGGCAGGAAATTTTGCACCCCGGGGAATGCGAGATCCATTTCTGACTCTGCACCACCACAATGCCGTGTGATCTGGGGCCTCTTGCTCCCCTGTTCCCCAGCTGCACGATGCACAAGGGCAGTTCCAGCCTTCAGGAATCATAAGACTCCATTCACGGTCAATAAGTCAGAGGGTTGCAAGGTAGGCTTTCTGATTCAGGCCTCCACACTTTTGGCTTTAAAATGAGAGCGGTTTAATAGCGGAGCAATGGTCTGCTGGATCTGCAAGGTCTACAGGCTCATTGCAAGGCAGTCGTTGGGGTTACCAGGAAATACAAATCCAAACCCATCTCTGCAGAGCATACTTTCCACCACAGAAGCAGACAGAACTGCCCCTCCAGCACTGTCTGGCCGCTACAGCACTTCCATGTCCCCAGAGAAATACCAGAGCATCCAGGCTGAGGTAAGACAGCACAAACTTTCCTGCTAGCAATATTTGCAGGTAAGGCGCACAACAGAGGAAGCTGCTCAGCACAGCTGCTTGGTGAAGGAAAAGACACCCAATGGGAACTCATGTACCCAACTTCCTTCCCCAGCAGTTTCTTAGTGGATTAGCTCTTCTTCAGACAGTGTAAACAAGGAGGCTGGCAAGTGCTCAGATTTGTTTTATTCAGATAGCGACTACTTCCTACACAGCTCTCTATTCCCAGGACAGCCTTAAGCCATAGATGCAAGGAAAGAACAAGATGTGAACAGAACAGAGACCTGAGGTTCAAGCTGTGACTCCTCACTATTTTCCTGCAATGAACTTCACTCTTTAGGCTTCAGTATTTGCCTTTCTGAAAAAGAACTAAAGAAAAACACAACTCAAAGGCGAGAAGATCTGAATTCTTGGGCCAGGAGAGCTGTACAAGCACTCTGAACAATCAGTCTTGAATCAACCAGCATTTTCTGAGTTCTCAGTAGCTGGGCTAGGTATGCTCAGGTAGTCACCTGCAGAAGGACTCTTTTAAAGGCGTTATTTGTGAAGTACTTTGAGATCACCAGAGAAGGGTTGTTAGCAAAGGGTTTGGTGCTGCCATTTGGCATTGGACAGTAGTCCCAGGATGCTTTTAACAAATCCTAGGTAAGGTAGGAAAAGGGCAAACGCCAAGAAAAGGCAAGACAATCTTTCTTCTTTACATCCCCCACACCTACCAGGGAAGATAGACCAGAGCAGTAAAAGACATGAGCTTCAGGTGACACTGAGTTTGTCTTCCAAGAGGAAAATCCTTGCGAGACCCAGCTCCTTAGGCTTAACATCATTCTCATTTACTAATCTCTCTCCTTTCCCACTCCCAAATGACATCAATGCCAAGTCTATGGCAACAGGTGGAATGCAACTATCAGCACTACCTTTCTGTACTTCGATCTTGTAAATTGGAGAAGAGATAAGCTCATAGAAGCATGGGTCTCTTCCAGCCACTGGATCTCAAGGGAACGAAACGGTGTACTTCATTAACACAGCCCACTCAGTCAGCAACCCCTCACTAAACCCCTTTAGTTGCTCACTAAATGAACAGCAACTGACCGCTGTTTGCGGTGCACAAGCTGCAACCAGGTACAGGTCTATGGGGTCCTCCTTGCTAACCCAGAGGAAGGAACAGTGTGAATGGATGAGAGCACAGGGAAAGAAAGAGACCTTGTAGGGTAAGATCCATCATAGGAGAGTTCTTCTAATGAAATGACTGTAAAGTCAAAAGTTTCTGAGCCCTAGGAATAGAGGGTAAAACCATTCCCCTCAACACTGCTGGCCAGAAGGAACATGTGAGCCCAAGACTGCCACTCTGGACTACTTAGTGCAGGGCTATTCATATCACAGAGATGTGTCCAGCACCCACAGAGACCACAGGTTCAGGCACATCTTCCCGCCTCGAAAAACAATCTCTCCAGGTCATCTTGTGTCAGAAATACCATCACTTTAAAATGACAGAAAAAGAGTTAAGAATTCCCCAACTGTATCACAAGCAGGGCTGGGGCTGGCTGCTTCACTGTATAAAATGGGATTAACCCCCAAATATTCAAACCTTAAAAGACTGTCCCCCAGTTAACAAAACTCATCCCCATCTCAAAGCCCTTTCAGAGGGAGGAAATCATCACGACCCACGCATACAGAAGGAGAAAGACTAATGCACAGAAGAAGAAGCCATCGAACGCTGTCCAAAGGAAGGGAGGCCCTTACCTGCCAGAGAGCAGCAGCGAGAGGCGGTCGATGGGCGTCTTGCCCTCCACTGCGTAATTCTGGTCCCTAACTAACGACTGCACTTGTTCTTCGCAGCACTTCACAACTTCTTTGTAGACCTCCAGGGGCACCTGCAAGGGCAGGTACATGGTCTTGTAGAGAAGGTCAAACTCTTCTGGGATGACATCTTTGCGGAGCCGGTAAGTCAGGTGAGCCAGCTGCAGCAAGCAGACCAGGACAAGCAGCATGTTCCACACGAAGATATCCAGCCCACAGGCGCTCAGCCAGCCCCACAGAGCATAGCAGAAGTAGCCAGGGGCCAGCAGGCCGAAGATAAAGAAGGAGCCAAAGATGCCACTTCCCCCCATGTACCCCAGGAGCACAATGCAGCTGGCCAGGTGGTAGGCTGCTCCCTCCGAGTGCTCCTTCCAGGCATCGCACACGGTCGGCTGGAGAAGGGCCTGGGCCCAGGAGAGGCTGCTTCCACTCATCCTGCCCCACACGCCACCCTCCCCGTCCGTCCTGCTTTAAGGATGGATTGTCATACAGAAAGGCTGCGGGTATCGGAAAGCAGAGCCTCCGATAATTCTCCTCCAAAGTCCTTCCTCCTTCTCCCAAGCACCAGCCGGCCAGTCCCACGGCAGTGGTACAGCACTCCTCTGGGTGCTTTCGCTCCAGCCAAATCCCAAAGATTTGCTTTTCCTCTTTACGGATCAAAAACCGGCTGCCGGCCCCCACACTTGCCCTGGCGGTCCTGGGCAACGCTGGCAAAAACAAGACCAAGGAGCTCGCGCGGAGCAAGCGCGGAGGCCATTAGCTAGAAACCTCAAAGAGGAGAGGACTGGCGGGAGATCCTGTTGCACCGTCCCTCTGACCAGCCCTCTGGCAGCGCGAACAGAGCCTGTGGGAGCCAGCAGGGCGGGGAGGGGAGCCGAGCGGAGCAGAGGGAGCTTGTGTTGGATTTGGAATGTATATCACTTGGCAACGGAAAGCGGAGAGACCCCAACTGGATAACCATGTTTGGAATTGAAATCCAAGGAGCAAAAGCAGCGAGGAGAATAGAGAGCAGGCATGCACCCGCTACTTAACATAACTCAGGCGCCCAGATAAGCTCAGCACAGGACAAAGAGGAGAAAGGGGAGACGGCGAGTCCAGCGCTGGGGACTCGGAGCACGTGCAAGGCTGCACATTGCTCTTGACTCTCGCAGGAGAGTGCCTTTCCTCCAGCACAAAAAAGGGAAAAGGTCATCTCCCTCTTGAACTGCAGCTAGGAGGGATGGCAGGAACTTCGCAGAAAATAGGAGGGCAGTTCTTGGGGAAATATTTTCCCTGTGATAGTCTGTGCAGCACAACCTCCCAGCAGGGAAGTGGCAGCTCCATTTTGTGCATCCCTTTAGACCAAGGGATATAAGGTAGAAATCCGCATGGGATCACACTTGTGAGCACCAGGAACAGCATTAACGAGGCTTTAGGACATAAATGCCTCTATCAGGAAGGCAACGTTATCCTGCCTAAAAAGTCCAAGAGCATAACACGTGCAAGTGGCTTTGCTCGGAAAGTTCATCAAGAGAAGATTCTCTTATCCCATGGACAACAGGTTGTGGAAAAGCTCCTTTTTTCTTCTCATACACAGAAGAAAGGATATTGGGCAGGGATGGGGCACCTCAAGCAGGTGTCTGCATTTCTTTGCAAGCTTCTGTTTGCATCTCCATAAAAACAAAATGCAATGATTCTGATAATGCTGTGAAAAGAAGAAGAAGAAGAAAATAAAAATAAATAAAAAACAGACTGGGCTGGTATTACTTTATGTTGGCAGAAGACTAACTCTTTGGAAAACACAGCATCTTTTTTTTTAAATAGTTATTTAGAAACAAAGTGGGCCCTCAGTTAAAGGAAAATTCAGGGAAAATTCAAACACCTATTCTACATCACCTGATTTAGAAAGACACAAGGACCCATTTAGTTCAATGTTTCACAGTCAGGCATGGAAAAGGTATCTAAGGGAAAACGGTGCACAGAAACAGCACTCTACAAACCAAGGTACTCTAAGGCTGCAGCACATTTCTAACAACCTCAGTCAGCCTAGAAAGCTCTAATAAAAGACTCCTCCTAAATAAAATAAAATAAAATAAAATAAAATAAAATAAAATAAAATAAAATAAAATAAAATAAAATAAAATAAAAATAGTGTGCCGTAGAGCAGGAGAAAGCAGCCATCATTGACATAGTTTTTTACTGGGCACTTTCCTAGTGAAAATGCAGATAGAGAAGCATCAGTTAATGATCCTGGCAACTTCTCCTTGATCCCAGGGTCCCACACGTTCACCTTGGTTCTCACAGGGCCTGCCGCAGAACAGCAGAACAGAGCAACCCCTCTCCTGCTTCTAGTAAAATGCCATCAGTCATAAAGGCAGAATCCGCCCAGCTGCCAGGAAGCAGCTACATTTTGGGCATTGACACAACCTGTGTGGTCAGTCAAGAGTATGAAGTCAGCCTGCATGGGTCACTGGAGTAGAGATAGGATTTCAAGACTGGTTGTGTTTCAGGATGAACACGCAGCTGCCCTGCCTTGCATACCGTTCCCACTGGCACCATTCACTTCAACACAATCAGCTCTTCTACTAATAGTGCTCTGCAATAACAATATCTACTGAAAGACACTAACATAATATTTAGCCTCTAATATTAATAATATTTCTGATATTATTAAAAGCAATATTTCAAGGTAACCTTAAAAAGAAAACATTAGTCATGGTCTTGGATGCTACCAGTAATCTCAGGAGCAGCGATTAATCCATGTGGGACACTGGATAGCACTGCTCTAAGAGTATCACCGGCTATACAGTCTTGAAAAATTGCCATAAAAAAAGGAAATCAGGAAATTAAGATTATAGAATGCAATTCATTCCAAAAAATGCTTTCTGCTGTATCTGAAATGAAAATGGGAATCTTGTGTTAAGTGATGCCACATTAAAGTGAAGGAAATGACTCCTATGACTCCACAGTGAAGTTCTGCTTCTCCTACCATTGTCATTTACTTGCCAGGTAGTCCCAACAATAACTTGGCTATATTTAGACATACAGAAGATCAATATTATAATGGAACCTCTTTTTGGAAAGACTAACATTTGATATAAAAGGCTAAAAAAGCCCTTCACCTGCACTGATGAGGAGGCTCCAATAGAAAGATTGGGAATGCTTTTCAGAAAGATAATAAGATAATCTTCATAAGATATGCAAGAGAAAAAGCAAAGCACCTGAACTGTTGAGCTACATTAAGGGAAGAACTCTGAAAAGCAGAGTTGCAGTAATATTGCTGCCAAATATCATCTGCTATGCTTGAATAAGAGGCACCACTTCACAGCCCAGCCTCAGCACCGTTTATAAAATGCTTTACAGCATTTCCTTTGCCTCATTCCAGGTCCTGTTTCTGCAGGTAGCCTCAGGCCATATTTTCTCCTCCACTTTCTGTACGATCCAAAGTCTTCTGAGGTAACAAAAAAGTGACAAAATATTTTACTGATTTCACTCCGCAATTTGGGCAATTCATAAACTAGCAGATAGTTGGAAACACCACATTAAGAATTCAGTAGGACAAAAAGTTCTTAATTTGGTACCTTTCAGATACATCTTACTGAGGGAAAAAAAAAAAACAGAGCATTATCAGTAATTTTAGTCTTTAAGATTGCATGTAGTATGTTTTGGAGTGGGATTTCCTTTATTTTCAGTTATGCCCTCTGATTCTTGATATTAATGCAAGCACAGGCAAGGAGGAAGAGAGGAAGTCAGGAAGAGAATAAAATCGTAACTATAATCATATTTCAAAGCCTCTGAAATACTGAAGATACAGAATGGAAAGCCCCAAATGTGTAGGAGAGCTAAAGTTGCTGTGGTTGCTTCAAGTATAAATCTGCACCAGCTGTGGTGGAGGTGCCTGGTAAGTGACCTGCGAGGAGTAGAGCTCTGGCTCTATTAAGGAATTCCTGAAGCACCTTTTGGGATCTTGCCCAGCCACTGTCTCAGTGAATTCTGCCAGTGGCACTTAATATTAATCTGCATGCACTGATGCCATCCAGGCACGGCCTGCCTTGTGCTTGGCAAGTCAGTTGGCATACTTGGCATTAACCTGTAGCCTTGAGGACAGCCAGGTACCAGATTTGCCCTCCTGGATCCCACAGTAATTACCTGGCTGGTTATTATTTTGAGCCAGCCATCGGGAAGTCTGCAAGGTCGTTACTGATACCAAAGGACAAAACTAGTGCGATGATGTGTGCTGAGGACACTACGATCTTGATGGCTTGACGTCAGAGAGGGCATAGTAAGACTTCCTTTCTGATTTGTTATACGGTACATTGCTGGTTAGGACTAAAAATCAAAAATGAAGGGAACTGCACTCAGCTGCTACTCACACACTAACAAAATCTGCAGATTCAGAATAAGTCACGTTGGCTTTACAGTAATTGGGAGGGATCTAAAGCCTGCTTCAAACATGCTCACAGAGAGTCAAGAAGGGGCAAAATGACCTCTCCTTTCCTTAGGTGAACCACTGCTGCACAGTTTAGCCAAGTTTCCTGCTACTGATGCATTTCATGCCTACACAGCTTCTTTGACCACCGTGGGCCACACAGAATCTGTCACCAGCTTCATCAGGTAAGCAGTAACATGGAGCAAATAAAAAACCTACCACTAGACCTTGAATGCACTAGCATTCCTACAGTAGGAATTCTGTAGAAACATAGGCTCAGAAAGCAATCTAATTTCACTATTTTTTTTCCTGTTGTTTTTAAGTTTGTAGCTGCCCAGCATCTCTTCAGTACCCTGGTATCACAGCAACCCACAGACCACCTTTCTTCTAAAGTGTTTCTAAAATACTTGCCATGATCTTACCTTCATGGAGGGCTGCAGGTCCTATTTCTTAGCCTTAAAGGATTTGTACATATTTTTATAAGATGTTTTTCCTTTACTCGTCCTCACTTAATTAACTCCCCTCTCGCATGGCCATTGCCACCCATTGGCCATTGCCTGCTCTTGGCAACATGACTTCCCACCCCACACCTAGCGGACGTGCTGCCCCAAGGCCGGTGCTCTTCAGCCTTTCTGCCTCTCAACCTCCTCTTCAGCTCCAAAGCTCTAATGCCACAAGGTTCCACAACAGATGAACTAGTTCAGTCCAAGTTTCCAGTGCCAAGACAGCAAATGCTAAGAGTGCATGGTCCTGCTAAGAGTGTGGAGCTGCTCCCAGTCAGCAAAAAAAAAATCACAACTTCCTTTTGTTTCTTTTTTTTTTTTTTTTTTTAAATAACAATAGGAAGACACCAGTCTCCACTCTGGTGGGTGGCAAGCCAGAACGGGCACAATTCCTACCTCAGTATCACACCGCAGATGAGTGGCACGAAGTTAGGTCTCAGGCCGCTGTTTAGTGCGAGGATGTTGGAGCATGTTACCTCGGGACCTTCACAGAACATCCCAGAAAGCAGAGGCTCAGGCCCTTGTCACACACCTGGCTGGCCTGAGGCAGCACTGAGTGTCACCACACACATCCTGCCCTTGCCTGGCTCCAACTGTGCAACCGCAGCAGGGGAAGTAAGGATCACAACAGCACCCATCCTTGCCATGGGATCAGAGCCCACATCTCAAATTTCTGAGAAGCCTGTAGGAGGAAAGGAAGGAATCACAGAATCATGATGTTTGGAAAAGACCTTCAAGGTCATTAAGTCCAACTGTAACCTCAGTTACCAGACCTGTTAAAACATATCCTCAAGTGCCTCATCTACACAGTTCTTGAACACTGTCAAGGACAGTGACTCCACCACTTCCCTGGGCAGCCTGTTCTGCTGCTTCTGTCTGCATAGACTTTCCTCCAGATGTCCAACCTGAACCTCCTCTGGCACAACTTGAGGCCATCTCCTGTTGTCCTATCAGAAGTTATTCTGGAGAAGAGACCAAACCCCCACCCTGCCTCACTACAACCTCCTTTCAGGTAGCTGTACAGAGTGATAAGGTCTCCCTGGAGCCTCTTCTCCAGACTGAGTAACTGTAGCTCTTCACAAGCTCCATGCTCCAGCTCCTTCACCAGCTTCAATCCCTGACCCCATCTTAAAGTCAATTGGCAAAGAATGAACAATCTTAAAACAACCTTAAAAGCATGAAACAGAGCCACACACACACCATAAATCCCACCAGTGGCATTTCTTTGCCCTCGATCTAAAGGCAGCAGAAGCAGCAGCTTCCTGTAGGAAAGGAAACCCCATATACTGCAAGAACAAGAGCAACACAAGAAAAGGTGGCATCAACATTGCTCGTTAGAGAAGTGACTTGTACCAATACACACCTCCGTTATTCTACTCCCCTCCTTTGAAATGAACTTAACATAGCACATTTTTAGCTTTCCATTACAAAGAACAAAGCTTGAAACCTAGGGGGAAGTTGTTCTATTAATATCATTTCAAGTAAGGCAAAGTAAATCCAGTTTTGACACTAGAGAAGCTTCAATTTGTAAGAGTGCAGTTATCTTTGCAGAAATACCGTTACACCCAAGTCACAAACAGTGCCACGTGCTTCAGCATGGCCATGCTTTTCAATGACAACACGACCACCACCGTGATTTCTCAATCTGCATCAGAGGGAAAAACTTACCCAACACCCATCTGCTCAACCACAAAGCTCAGTAATCTCTATTCTCTGTTCTGTGTGTAAAGGAACTTCTCATTCTCTCCATTCCTTGAGCACTGTTTGAATGAGGAGGGCAGTGCCACTTTATTCTTAAAGACAGGTCAATAAGACTGGTCATTTTTACATTTTTATTAGGCAGAAAAAAATATATTTTCTATAGCAGCAGTCAATTAACAGTGGAAAAGCCAAACACGTGAGAGTATAATATTAGATATTTCTTATAAATAGATTCTTTATTCATGTTCTGTCCTTTGAAACGGCTTGCCGAAATAATGTAAAACTTTTCAGCTTTCCAGAACACCAGTCACACAGCAGACACCACCTGGAAGAGAGGGGACAAAAAGTTTGATAAATACGGATTTCTACAGGGTATCAAGGGACAGCACAGCATTCCCAGACATCCAAGTGGTGTATACAAACAGCCCAAGCGTGCTCCTAGACAGGCTTCCAGAATTTCTTTCTGAACATCAGAAGTACATAATGTGAGATGCACCTTTCCAGTGCGGGGAAAAAAAAAAAAAAAAAAAAAATCTTTTCTGTCTTTCTTTAGCTCAAGATGTTTCAGAATGAACCAACATGACCACTACCCTAACCATGAAAAATCTAAACTGAAGTCATACTTATTAAGCAGAGGCAAACCCATCCTCTCTTCCCGAGGAGCTGCTCCCAAAGACCGCATATTTCCAGAGAGCTTCACCTGCTGCACAAGGCCAGCAGTAGTTAATCCAGAGCCCGTGCGCTTTGCTTCCTCTTCCCCCTCTTAAGACACCCTTCCCATCGCTGATGGCACTCCAGGTTTTCTAGCAGCATCCACTCAGATGCCAGGGACCTTCAGAAGCAGAGATCAAGTAATGAGCGTACTCCTCGAGTCGGTACTTACCACATTCACAGTCCCGCTCATCTCACTCATATCTTGAAGCCCAGAGCTCTCATGCACTCCTTGTGAGCTTCAATAAGGTGCCCGCAGTTTTCTTCACCCTTCTCAATGATGCTGCAAAACAAAGTGATGTCCAAGGTTCAACAACAGAAGTGTTATTATTAGTCAAGGGCACAAAACTTAAAAGCTGTTGCAAATGATCGTAAGGGCCTACTGGGCTCTAAATATGATCTTTTTGCCTATCTTGTCAAGGGCAACACAGACGAAAAAGGGGAATACTGTCTCAACAGGGTGCCCAAACCCGCAGCAAGGCACTCTCGGAACTCCAATTAAATAATAAGAGAATTACCAACAAAAAAAACCAGTGTCTATCCTGAGCAGGCCTGGACTCGGATTCACTCCGTAAGGGGGACCGCCACCCCGCTCCATGCAGCACGACGGCCTCGGCAGCAGCGGGCTCCCCCGCCACTCAACCCGCACCACAGCGAGCGCGGCCGCTCAGCAGAACTCCCCCCGACGCACGGCTCGCGCCCCGCCGCCCTCCCAGGCCAGGCCGTGCCCTTCCCGCCTCGCTCTGAGGGAAAACACACCGCAAAACACCCGCACCTCCCACCCCCCGGCAAGATGGCGGCGCCCAGAGACCCTCTCCGCCACCCCACGCAAGATGGCGGCGCCTAGAGACCCCCCCCCACACACACACACGCAAGATGGCGGTGCATAGAGATCCCCCTCCGAGGCCGGACGGCTCACCAGACATCGCGGGCCTTCTTGGTCTCGGGGCAGGCGCAGCAGGGCTTGAGCGGCTTCTGCTCGGCGCGCGCCGGCCCCGCGCCCGGCGCCTCGCAGCTCGCGGCCGCCACGCTCGACATGGCGGCGGCGGCTCGGGCGGGAAGGGACACGCCGCCCCGCCCCGCCCCCCCGCTCCGAGCCGCCCCCGCGCGCTGCGCCTGCGCCCTGCGGACGCCGCGGCGCCCCCGCCGCCCGTTTGCGCTTGCGCAGCGCGGGTGGCGCGGCGCGCATGCGCCCTCGTGTGGCCGTTGCGCGGAGGGAAGGCGACAAGGTCGGGGCAAGGACGGCGGCCCGTTCGCCGCCCCGAGGCCCGGGCGGCGCGCCGTGTTTCGGGACTCCGAACAATTTCTGCCTAAAAGGGTGGATTTTCCACATGTTTTCCAATTGCTCTGCTATGACAAAGTATTTAGCAGCTGCTCCCACAGGAGAGGTTTCCCGCCCTTCACCTCAGCAGAGCTCAGGAGCAGGGCAGTAACTTGCTAGTCTGTGAACACGTCAGATAAAACACTGAAATGAGCCTGCCCTATAAACGTGAAACACGTCTGTGCGTATTGCAAGCAGACTTCTTCCTCAGCCCCCCCTTTTTTGCCCCCAAAGCTCTCAACAAGACAGCATGATGGTGTTACCGTCAGCCCTCACCCTTCCCGCAAGCCAAGTGAGGAGTGGGATGATTGTCCCGGGAGAGTTTGCTGTTCTCAGGAGCACCAGGGCGAATGCCAAGAGCCCTGATGCTTGCTGTCCTCATGAGTAAATGACACAGGGGGAATTCTCAGATCCTCTCAGAAGCAGGAGAAAAAAACACTTCTCCAGAGGGGCCAAACTCCTCATTTTCATCACACAGATAGACAAGGTTGTCCCATTTTTGGACAACTTTTGGTCATTTTTGGAGTCAAAAACATTAATGTGGCAGTGTCCGTCCTGTCAGTGCCTTTAAACATAGGTCCTGTGGATCTAGCTTGTGCATGCTACCTCTAAAAGCTCACCAGCCTCATCAGTCACCTATTCAATTATCCATCTATCTCAGATCAACAGCCTCTCCCCAGTGATTCCTTTTAGTCTGGCAAAACTGTGCAAGTTGATCTACACACGTATACTATCCCACGTTACTGTGTTAATATTTTAAGCACATTTTTCCTTTCAAACTGACTTGTTTGGCTTTGTCATCCTAGAGCTCTATCCACTTCTTCAGGGCTTGGAGTTCATTATAGCAACACAAATCCTGGGGGAAAGCCTGTGGTTTAAAAAAGAAAAAAAAATAATAAAAAGGAGGCGGGAGGGGGTAGTTCCAAGTCTGCAATCAAACAGTATCTCACATCCTTTCTTTGAGAGGGAGCTTGAATGAGACCGATGAAGCCTCGTCAGGCAAGGCCCAGCCCAAACACACTGCATACTCCTGCCAGAGGGGTGGAATAACAAGGGCAGAAGAAGGGTAAAACTTAGTCAGCTTCTTGCATTCTCTGCACAAAGGTATTGCCTTTGTAGGCGAAGCATGGCTGCAAGAAGCTCTCATTTTTAATCCTACCAGCTTCCAAAAGCTGGAGATTAAGGAGGGCTACGGCTGTTTTTGCCGTGCCCGCATGGCTACAGCTTGTGACAGGAACACCATGGGAGAAGGCATCACTTGCTGGGGAACAGCGGGCAATAGTGACAGAAGGGAAGGAGAAGGAAGAGAAGTGCCATTAACTGCAGAGTGCAGTTAACGCACTGATTAACACCCTGATTAACACCCTGATTGCACTTTGGAGCACAGCATAGAGGGGACTAAACAAACAGATGCATCCTTAGATAGGTGCTTCTGCCCCATCCTCTGCCCGCTGAATAAGAGTGGGTGTCGACTGAACATCCTCGTCTAAAATTGTCAGATCCAGCACCCAGGAAAGGGGATACAGTGAAAACAGCAACTGCTCTGAAGGAGACAGTGAATAAAAACATCTCTCACCTACCAAATCACTTAGCCTGGTGCCACATATGAGAGTATGGGGAATACGGAGAGCGCTGCTCGTCTGCAGCTCTGCGTGGAGAGAAACATGGGGCTAAGTGGAGGACAGAGAGCCCATGGGTTTATGGAGTGTTTTCCCTGTACTGTCTTCCTTCAGAATCAAAAAACATACAGCAGTGACTCATAGTATGTGAGCATTACACTAGCACTGCAGGCAGCCACTTCACAAAAGGCCGAGCGTAGACACTCCCATGAGCACATCCCTGGAACTTCCATCGTTATCCAAAAAAAAAAAAAAAAAAAAAAAACCAACAGCTTGGCTGTTAGGGAGCTTTAAGTGGCCAGAGTTTCCAAGGAACCCCCAAAATATATTTATGGTCATCACTACTGTTTTGAAGGGAAGGCCCTTTCTGATATCAATTGGAATTAGTAATCTGCGGTAATCTGGGGTTTTCCTCATTTTTCACACTTCTGATACACAGGCTACATAAGTGAATGGAGCTATGGAAAATCTGAGTAGTGAAACAGATTTGAAGGTATTTTGGTATCTTCCCCATAATATCTATTCTTGAAACGAAACCCTAATCACTCTACCAAAAAAAAAAAAAAAAAAAAAACTCTAGAAAAAATATTTTTGTCTTTCATTTAGTACAGAGACAGCCACTGTCACAGTAGTCCAGTTGACCATACGCTGTGTTTACTTGTTGAAAAAGATACCTATATTTTGAGCAACAGATGCTCACACTAAGGAAAAACATCTCTAGAGGTCTGTAAGATTACTGTTCAAGCCCTGTTGCCTGTTTCCTTAGCTGCCCAGGTACAAGATACATAGGTTTCCATTTCAGAAACAGAACTGCTGTCTCTTTGTGGGACTTTGCCAACAGTGTTGCAGGGATTTGGCAATCTCATGGAGAGACCAAGACTCTATGGCCAACGTCTCCACAATAAAGACAGTAATCCCTGCACAAGAACAGGCCGAACAGAAAGACTTCTGCCCATCAGATTTGCCACAAAATGATTTTCGAGCATTGTCACCATGACTTACATTAGCTAAGAAACCATTTTTATCATACAGGTGCTTCCAGCAATGTACGACTTTTCCAGTGGAATCTGGATGTCTGTGCAGAAAATTAGTGGATATCAGTGCTTCCTTTTGCATAAACTTAGAAGACCTTATGTCTTTCTCACATTTTTTCCTGCACATCTCTCTCTACAGGTTGTGCCAAGATTGTAACTAGCATTGCTTTGCTGTTTTCCTCTTCACTACCTGACGAAAGTACATCCAGAGATACTAGTAAAGATGGTGAGCTTGCCACGCAACACTGCAAAAGACAGATCATCAAATTGGGTATGCAGTCTCCCTGGAAACGTGACAGAAGGAGGAAGCTGGAATTTTGTGCTCAGCCCCCAAGTAGCTTCTCTGTTCCACATGTATTTGAAGCAAGAACAGCAAAGTTTGAGGCACACAGGCTGCTTTCTGACGATGTGGACGCACAGCAGCTGACGTTGGGTGTGCATTTTCGGCACATTGAAGCTGAGTCCAGTGCTAGGGTGGCTGGTCCCCTTGACAGGGGGAATGCTCACACGAATCCCTACATTCCGGAGTGCCCCACTGCACTGACTGGTGGGAAGGAAGAGCCAGAAGCTGCGTGCACAGGAATAGCTGTGCGTTGTACCAACACAACACATGAACATGGGTGAGGAGGACAACTGCACGTTGGCTGACAGCATCTCTGCTTAGTAATAGATGGAATCCTAACTTGGGTGGAAGAAGACCATCACTAATCCTCCAGAAGACATGCATCTGCAAAGACCTGTCTAGTCTAGTAAAGTTCATGGCCGTTTCCATCTCCTCAAGGCTTTTTTGATCATGTTTTATGAAACGTGAAGCTCCACCATAGTAAAAATTTCAACAATCATGAAAAACTGCAGGAGCTAAATGGAAGCCTGGAAGGAATCATGAGCACGTGCAGATGGAGGAGTCTTTCCATTTTTGAGACGTTACTGATTGCAGCTGCATTCTCCCATGCACTTAAGTCCCTGAATCTCACACCTTTTAAATACTGCATTAAGACACATGCTGTGTAACTCCGCAAGCTGCTTATCAAGAGCAGGTATCATTACAGGTCTTCTGCATCTCTTTAGACCCTTCACAGCTGTTACTCACTAGACAAACTTATAAAACGATGTAGAAAATTTAGACTCTCTTAAGCCATTTCTTTCACTTAAGGGGAAAAGATAGGTTTAAACTTTAAACACTTGATTCTCTTGCACTTGTTTTTTTTTCTGCTGTTCTTGTCAATCCAGGAGAAGGATTTTTAACTGTCTAATGAGCATTATAGCAGCTTGCTATACTAGACCTTCAGGAAAACCTAATTGCCCCCCCCCAAAAAAAAAAAAAGACTTGATTTTCAAGTGCCTAAGAGTCAAATCTTAAGAGGCACCAGAGCATCTCTACATACAGGTAAAGGGATCCTCAGAAGAGGATCTACATTGACGACTACCTAAATACCATTGGTAGTTGGAGCATAATTATTTTGCACAAATGACGGAGGAACAGAAGTCACCTACATGGCAGAAATAATTCACCTAAAGCTTTAGCTCCAGCCCATATCACAGGTCTTTTGCCTTGGTTTTCAATACTAGCATCCTGCACAGTATTGCCTCCAGGTTCTAAGTGCCCTGCTCGGCTATTTGTACGGCCTGGAAAAAGCCCAACCTTGACTTTCACACAATTGAAACGCTGCCTTCATACCCTTCTCCAGCCCTTGAGAGGGATCCATTCAGCTCCCACCTCATTCCAGGGAATTTCTTCCCATGAGCTAAGTGTTTCACCACTAATGGTCTCTCAGCTGCAGATTTCTGGTGGGTCTTCTTGCCCTGAGCCCCTGGATGTGCAAGAGCTCTCAGCCTGTCCCAGTGCATGAGGTAACAGCTCTATGGCTGATCAACAAAGTTTGGGGCGTTTTGTTTTGTTTTCTGAAAGGTTTGTTAGAGAGGATTAAGGTCATGTTGCGCTGTTGTTTGAGGGGAAATAAGAGTGTGGAAGAGTTTTGCTGCACTTAAAATTACAAACAGAAATGAGGTTCTATTACACTTTTGTCCAGCTACTTAATTTCCCTGAACAAAGTGGCTAAAAAGGTCACTGAAAATGAAGAGTCCCCAGGGCTCCCTATACCTCAGGTCTTTCTAGAGACACATTCACTCTCTGGAAAAGTTTTCCAACTGCTTGGAGGCCAGACTAGACAGGCACTTTGGGAAACAATAGAAGGAAGAGCATGGGTAGCCAAAATGCTGCGGATGCCAGCTTCTGACACATTCAGTAAATGCAGTACTTCATGTCTCTGCATTTCCTGAGCTGCTAAGCTACGCTGAACTAATGTGGGGTTTAATACAAACTATCCATCACACAGCCAGTAAAAATCCAGTCACTGAGCTCCCAAGCTTCTGGGGAAAGGTCAATAGCTTCAAGGCAACAACTTCTGAAGGAGACGACCTCCCCTCGAGGGCTTTTGATGTTCTTCGAAAGTCTCCACTCAGTCCTAGAGACAACTTCCTGCAAATGCAGTAGTTGATTTATTTATTATGATTATTTGATTTACTTTTCAAGATACAGAAACAGATGACAGGGCTGTAGTTGATCCTGCCTAAAAAGCAAATATGCTCTGATCACACCCCAGGTGTATGCAGAACCTTCATCCAGGTCCCCAGCAGCAAGGAGCAGCTGGATGCCTCTGAACAGACAGGTTCTTCCCAAAGCATATTAAGGCAGAAATAGGGTGTGAAATCTCTGTTAAGCCACTATAATACTCCCCTTCAATCAAACTGATGGTCCTTGGGCTCCAAGCAGGCTTCTTTTCTTGCCTTTTGCGATCTAACTAGCGTGTAGCATCCCTTCTGCTGGTTTGACTGCAAAGGAGCAAGGAAGAAAGGGAATGTAAGCTTTTCTCTTTGAAATATTTGAACACAGGGGAACTTGAAAGCTGTAGGCTACACCATGTTGGCATTGCCACTTGCTCGAAGTGTTGTACGGGAAGGTTGAGAGCACTACCCTGCCCTAGGAATTTATTGGTTTCCCAAGGAATTGGAGCCACCTCCCTCTTGCTACTGAGGCTAGACGAGAAACCAAACTTCAGCCCAGCGTGTCAGCTGAATGTCAGCTAAGTATCTGCTTCAGTCTTTCCCTGACCACTGCGAATCTATATCCAGAACTCACACAAGTGAGGTTTAAGAATGCCTAACTATATTGCTGAACTCACGTTTTTGTCATTAACCTGCCCCAAAGCATGAAAATATCCTTAATTCCCCCCTTTCCTCTCCCTCTCCTTTAAGTGCTAATCAAAACCATTACAGGAATCCTGCAGTGTGCTTTAGAGTAAATCCTTTAACTGTGACCACAAAGTACTGCTGCTTTGGTTTTTTTTGAGCTTTGACTTCTGAGTTTATTCCCATTTGCACATTGTCTTTAGCACAGGAAACCTGCCAAGTCATGCTAGGAAAAGAACAGCAAGAGAACCAGAGGTCTCCTGTAAAGAGTTTCATCTTTGTCTCTGCTCCATTTCAGTAGCTCTGTCTTAAGATGCCTCTCTTGGTAGAGTCCTTCATAAAGGCAGGACCAAGGAACCAAACATCTCACCGTGGCAAAGCTGCATTTACCACAATTGCTGCTCTAAGGCCATTTTTACAGGAGATGTCACCATTTACAAGCAGAGGGTTCCACAATGCCTTCCTGTGGCCAGAAACAAGCAAAGAGACCCGGGTTCAATTCACAAAACAACACATATTTCACCATGTCTAATCCTTTAAGTAGCTGCCTATGTATTTACTGGATGGGAAGCAGACATATAAACACATCTCAGCATGTGTTACTACACTCTCAGCAGGAGACAAGATAGACCAGATTAGCAGGATCTACTTCTCACATCTTTCTGAGAACTACTTCTGTTGACTGCCTCAAACAGTGACTGTGTCTTCCTTATGCTCTTTTCCTTGTTTTCCTTCAGCATCTCTCCTGCCAGCTTGGCATGAAGGCCCCCTTCTTCTGGGCAAGGACCTTGCAGCGATACTGACTGCAACCCTGTGCTGCTGATTTTCAGCTCTTTCTGAATGCACATCTAGAGAGAGACGTTTACTATAAGCAGTTAGTGAAGACACAGGGACGTCAGGCTGGGAATGGAAATTAGTATTTACACTGGAAGGCTTCAGGGGCCAAATTCATTTCAGACAGTTTCACATTTAACAGAAGGGCTGCCCCCGTGCCACCCGGAGCAGACTATGAGGGACCATGCACAGAGAAACCGTGACATCCTGTGGCAAGACTGGGAAACAACAGTCCAGCACAACAGCTAATGCCTTTAAATGGATTACTTGAATTTGGGGCACTTCCCGACACCAAAACCTCAACAGTGCTTTTAATGGCACAGCTCTGTTGCTTCTGACTTACCTTATACAGGCAGACTCATCACTTGTTCAGCTTGATTTCTTTGCCTTCTCTCCCCAGTCCTGACTTGCCACAGTTTTCACCACTTTTTCAGCTCCTCACCTCACTAGCCCATTTTCTTGCCCCAAATACTTCAGCTCCTCCATAGTGACTCTTCATTCTGCCTCTCCTTCCTTGTCCTGCGTGTTGGTTCCCGACATCACTCCCTTCTCTCCTCCTCACCTACTCATTTTGCATTGCTCAGCCAGCCTATTCACAACTCTAGAATCACAATCCCATGTCCAACTCATTTTCTCCTTGTCCAGCTATTCTGCTCTCAACCAACGCCTAAGTTACTCTCTAATTAAGTTTTCCACTTCTCTGTCCCATTTTCCAATTCAAACATATCAGCAAATTATCACAGCATAATAAAACCATCAATAGAGCAGCAGTAATTAACATCGCAGTGAATTACACTGCCTTATCTCGAGGTTAACATTAGGTAAAATTAGGTAAAATGTTCAAAAAGATACTAATAATCAGAACAACTTCAAATACTGAGGTGTTCTCTGTCCACATCTGTAATTCATAGATAATTCTGAGATATACTCATTAAAAATAAATCAATATTCCCCCCACCTCTCCTGTAATCTAATCTAAACAAGTTCCCTGAACCTTGAGCTTTGTAACTCAGCCACATATAACTGCTACTCTATTGAGCTGCCACTAGTATTCAGGCAGCTATTCGTTGACCTCAAAATCCATCTTTTCTTTTCTGACAGGTGACTTCTCAGTCACGTAGGTCTCCCGACCCAGACTGTCTCACAGCCTTCCAGCTGCTGGCACCAAGAGGTCAGGGTCTGCAGGGCAACTCAGCTCCAGGAAAGCAAAGAGGAAGGTGGAGCCATCGCTCTGGGCAGCATCTTGTGCTTAGGGCACTTGAAAGTGGCTAAAGGTAATAGTGGAAATGTGCCCTTTTCATCTTCCATCCAATACTCGTCTGTCAGGCCATGTCCTGCGATTTCACACGCCTCCATCAAGTACTGCTGCAACTGTTCCCTTGTTCTTGCTCCATAGCCTGGTTTCCATCCAGGCATTCCCTCATGAGAAAAGCAGAAGACCAGGCCACGTGTTTAGATCTTCCCTGACAATTTTAAAGAGGAAGAAGAAGGTGAGAAGGGGGAACTGAAGGAGGATCATTTTGGCAGATCAACATACAGTGTATTATACCTCATCCCATTGAGGTGTTTGTCCAGGATGGAAAATAACAGCACAGAAATATAAAGTTATAATTGAGTGAGATGATAGGAAAACAGAATTTGATCAGAGGGAATTTGGGATAATACTAAAATGTGGAGTGCCCAACAATAACTGCAATACCACTTCGCTTAGTTAAGTTCTTTATTAAAACACAAGCTATTACACCCACCACAGCTCCGAAGGGAGTATTTACAGTGTGGAAATGCTGCGAAAAGTAGCAGGCAACAGAGGCCAGCCAGCAACAGAGCTGCGATGGCATTTCTTCTTTAAGACTACCGTATCTGATGCTTCAGTTCATGCATTTCTTTTCAATCAACTACCCTAGGAAATACCTACTAGCTCCCAACGAGTGTCAGGCCTTTAAGGGGCAATGTAAGCCAGCATTCAAAGCTGAATTAAATGCCTATGTGTAACTTCCCAGAGGCAAAAGAAACTCTCCTGCGATGAAGCTCCAAGGACCCTAGGTTTTCCTTCAGACAGACGTCGCTTTCAGTAGTTATTTGGCTTGAATATCTCAGTAATTATTTGGCTTGAATATCTTCATGCTCCATTTACATATACATTTACCATGTAAAGCAGATCTGTGATCTACTTTAAGATCATGGGCAAAGGAGACGGCCCACTTGCATTTCTTCCCCTTACAGAGCAAAGCCAATTTTTCCAAGTTCATTCCTCAGAGAGGATGACAGCATCCTCTGTGTTTCTAGCTGTTCTAGCTAGGTGTTTCTAGCACCGTCATCCCTCTTCTGGCACAAGCTGGCCGCTATCCTTCTTTAGAAGTACACATAGCTCACTTATGTGGCCGTGGCATTACACGTTTGGGCATTAGAGGCTTTCTCCCCGCAGGGCGAGCCCCAGGCTCCAGGCCGGGCAGGGAAGGGCGGCGCCCCCAGCCACCCCACAAGATGGCGGAAGGGGGGGGGGGGGGCCGCGCCGCCACCATGACAACGGGGCGGGGCCCTGCCCGCGGGTCGCCATGGGGACGACGGCGCCGAGCGGCGCCATCTTGAGCGGCGCCGGGGACGGGGTCGGGGCGATGGCGGCGCCGCGGCTCGGGGGAGGCCGCGGCCACATGGGTCCCGGGCGGACCTTCGACTGCTTCTACGGTACCGGGATCCTCGCTCGCTCCGCCCGCCGCTGGGGGAGGCCGGTACTGCCGCTCCCGTGGAGGGGAGGCGGCCGCGGAGGGGCTGCTGGGGGCGGGAGGAGACGTGACGGTGACATTTCTTTCATGTGGAGACGGGCGATTCGTTTCTTCCCCTCTCAAACACCACCCCCCCCTTTTTTTTTTCGTTTAGACTCTCTTATGGAGACTTTCAAGAGAGAAGGGAGAACTGGCTTGTATTCCCTGGTGGCTTCTCCACTGCGTTATTAATTCCGTTTATCCACTTGTATTTCAGACCCTGTGTATTCACTATCAAGTGAGCAGGACCACTGGAAAGCACAGGCCTGGGCCCAGCTTGCCTGGAATCAAGTGGTAGGTGTGAGCCCGAGGCGGCGCACGCGGGCTCTGCACCTCGCTGCTAGAAACGTTGCTGCGACCTCCCCTCCAAGCTGCTCTTTTAGAACAGCACAAAGAGAAGGCAACACAAACGGTCACACTCAGTACAATACTTAGCGCATAATACACTAATCTAATACAACTGTATCAGCGCAGCGAGCAACAGGGATCACCGGCCTCGCATGACTCTGTAGCCGCCTGTTAAAATGTATTTAACACAGTGCCCCCTCACTTACTGCAGGGTAAACCTATGCTGCAGCTCAAGGCAGCGTACAGAAGCAGTTGGAAAGAACACAGTGCTAACAGCCAAGCAGCCTGTAGCAGATTGCAGGCCCATCCTAACTCTTCAGACCAGTTTAGCACAGCTTAGCTTAGCTCCCTACCGCTCCTTATCTGCCCTAGCTAGTTTTAAACTAGCTAGAACATGTCTGTGGGAGTTGCACTCACAGCTTTTGACTGAGGGATTGCTACCTGGATAGGATGCATTTAGGTAAAATGCCAAAGAAAAGCAGACCTGGTACAACTGAACAGGATTTTAAACAAAGAGTCTTCCTAAAACTGTGCACTTGTTTGATCTGGCAAGGCAGGCGTTCTGAACTCTGAAGTTCCATTCCTATACAACAGGAAGAAATTTCCCAGCTTTCTAACAACAGAAGCAAGAAACTTTTCCAAAAGAGGTTTCTGGATCTCTCTCACTCAGTTACGTTAGGCTCTTTTGTAAATAAATATATATGATATATAGGAAAGAAGGTTGTCTCTCTGTACAGAGATGCACACACAGAGCTGGTAACTTGCCTTTCATCACAGAGATCCTTGCAACATGGCTGTGAGCTGTTCAGGGCAGACAAGGTAGGCTCGCTGCCACGAAGCTTGTGTCTTACTCAGGTATAGTGTTACCCATAGGTATAATGACATACACTTACATAAGAGATGTTCCAAACATGTGACTCAGCAAGTGCATAATGTACAATACCAAAAAGCTTGTCCATAGCATCATTAGGGCAGAGAGGAGTTGCAGTAATTTCTAGCTGACAAGTTTTTCCAACTCTTGAAAGCTGAATCCCTTTTCCAGAGAAATAAAACAAGAATGCAGTCTCACCTGTAGCAAGCGGTTGCTTGTGATAGGTTGTATGGATCTTCATAATATGACACTTTCTTACACTCTGATGAAATAGTGCACTTGAAATGTCACTGATATCCTGTGTGCATCTGAGTTAGCACCGGCTGAATTGAAAGTGGTAATTCACAATTCAGTTCCAATTTCAGACTTTTGAGGAAGTCAAGCCAATATAGCTACATCATTTACAGTTGAGTCACAGTTCTGAAGATTTATTTGCGATCATAAATCTAGAGGCTTAAGGCATATCTGCCCAGGGAAGTTAGTGCTCAGATGGATGGGTGTGGATTTTTAATGCAATAACTTTGTTTACTAACTCCCATGGAAACACTTTTAGTGCATGCCAGAATTGCTGTCCCGTAAAATAGCATATTTTACCCTGTAAGTGGAATATGTTACTTCACTTTTCGAGCACACAAAATGGGAGGGAGTTTACATAGGGTACCATGCTGGAAATTCATGTCTTAGGTTACTGTACACTAACTTCTTCATGTAATAAAGTGTTAGGCCCTTAGATCTTAAGTTTAGACTCTGGAAAACAGCCAGAAGATATATTTGTGCATCTGCTGCTAGTCTGGTATGCTCCACATCTTGAGAAATCCCATCCAACTCGCTAACACCATCAGTGTATGCCACCTTCTTTCCTCCTCTGAGTGTGCAGTCCTATAATTCACTGTTCTATATCCCGATCATATGCATGCACTCACTAGCAGCTGAAACTCTGATCTCTTTAACAGCATTTGAAGTCACTAAATCGGTGCCTCTTCTCTTCTTTGTCCGCATGAACATTAGGTAAAGGTACCAATTTACAGAAGCATGTTTAGTACGCTCACCCATTTCCCTGGCTACAATCTGTGCTTGGAAGGCAAAGACCCAGTGCCTCCGTTTATTGACCGAAGATGGAGAGGGAGGCACCAGCAGCGCCTGGAAGCTCTTCAGCTGCTTGCTGTGTAAGTGTCCTATGGTTGGATAATTTAAAACAAGCACAGAGACAAAACCCCACGTGCACTCGAGATGACTGCAATTTGCTCCTACTTACGTTTCCCTTGAAATTAAGAGATCACAGCTGTCGTGGAGTATGGCTGCCCATCTGTTTCTTAGGGCATGGGTGTTATGCATTCCTTCATCCCTGTGCTATCTGCTCTGCAGCAGTTGCCAGGAAAGAGAACGGAGTTATTTCTGTCTTTCATAGATAATTTTTAAGGACTTCAGTTGACCCAAGTGTGTTATTTCAATGGTAGTTGCTTCCTTTCAGTCCCCTGAAGCCACAGCTGGTTAGATGCTGCTGCTCTTCATTCAGGTGTGTATGGGACTTGAACTAGGGCACCACATTTTTAGTCCAGGGACTTCTTAGTTAAACTTTCTCATGGCACCACAATTAATGTTTCTGATTCAGTAAGTATGTAAGCTTCCATTTATGTGTTTCTGCTGCACTGTGGGTTTTTGAAGTTCTCTGATAGCTGTGCTGAGGACTTTAGACATCAGCCTAACTAGTTGTCAGAGATTTTTTTCTGCATTAACAAGCTAACTTTAAATCTTGGTCTTTTCTTGTGATGTCTTGCTCTCGGATTGCCACTAACAGTTTTGCTATGTGCTTGACAGTAATCAAATATACTAATGAGTGATACAGAGCATTTCTCACCTATTATTTTTGATTTGTTAAAGTATATACTTATCATTCCTACATTCAAAAAGAATTGTGGAAGGTTTATTTCTTTCTTCTACTTTTCAGCACTTTGAATTGCCCACATGAAAACTGAGGGGCTTGTTCTGTTGTGCCTGTAGCTCTGTAACAGGATCTTACTTGACATCTGAGCTGCTTAAAAATGCATTAACATTTCAACGGGTATTTGAAAAATGTCTTGCAATTAACAACAAGAAAAAGTGACATATTTCTCCTCTATTTCAGCCTGTACTGTTTGACAGTGTTGCCCATACAGAAGTAGAGTAGTTGCCCACACACAATTCCCCAGCTGTCGTCTGAGTAGGTGTGTTGCTCGTGCAAGGTCACCACTAGTAAATGTTCACTTGTAGCAGCAAAGTCAGCAATTAAAACTCAAGGACATGCAAGAGGCAGGGTCTCTAGAATAAAAAAAGGCGATTTCACTGGGTTCCCATTATGCCCATAACTATACCATAACAGGCTGAGCAGCTTATGCTAATAAAGTTAGATCACAAGAGTAAGTGCCCACCTGTGCTTAATGAAACACACATCCATCTGGAAGGCACCACACTGATGTGCAAAGACCTGGCTGGTGGGACTGGCCATGGACTCAGTTACCTCATCTGAATTACAAACACAACGACCTTACACGATGGAAGGTTAGAGCCAAGCAACTGTCTCAGGCTACAGTGCTGCATCTTGAAGCCTTCTCCTGGCTTTCCTTGTATGACACGAGTGAAAGTGCTAGGAAGAGATGTCTTCAAACTTACCTTGGCAGTAAACTGTGTGGCACAGGAAGTTAATAAAGCATCTCACTATGCAGTATTTGCTATAGTGGGTAGTTAAACTATGGCCTGCAGGTCTACAGCGCTCCTCACAGAACCATGCAGTGAGGTCTTTGAAGACAACTGATCTCATCATGCAATTCTCTCCTTTTGCCCCATCTGTAAAGCAACAGAGAATCCAAGAATCATTATGGTTGGAAAAGACCTTCAGAATCACCACCCAGCCTGCTAAAGCATGTCCCTGTGTGCCTCATCTACATGTTTCTTGAACATGGTGCATTAACTGTAACTCTGTAGTGCCTCCGTGTTTAAAATTAGGCTGCAGAAACCACCTTTTGTACATAGAATCCCATACAGTTAAAGTCTTGTAAGCTGCCAAAGATGCCAAGACACGCAGGGCTTGCCATATATGCAGCTTAAGAGAATGACTTACCTCAAGCCATGATGTGGGCTTCTTTTAGGAACTTCTGTCTCTTGTCTTTAAATGTCTTAAGAATTCATAAGATGAAGACTGGAGCTATGAAAACAAAGAGCAATCCTGACGTATAGTTTTCCATGAATTCTGTTCTACCTATCTGCACACCAATCCTTTAAGATAAAGGCCTCCGGATGTTATAGAGAAAAAGACTCAAAACAAACTCCAGGATGTTATAGTTAAACTTTTTGATAGCTTTAAATTCAAGATGGGAAAAATGAAGAAAAAGTTTTGGAGAAGATGTGCTTATTCCTGTATAATTTTGGAAGCATTCATATGGTCAGACTATTGTTTTTTCTCTACTGGAGAATTCAAGTTGAAATTGCTGGTTCTAATTTTTTTCCACATTTGCTTATGTGCAATAGCCTGAAGCTATTTCTATAGCTATAGCTGTTTTTGAAAGGTAGAGAGTGGTAGTCTTGTCTGTGGACACTACTCTCCTTCCCAGGTATTTTCTGTTATGGAAAATTTTTCATGCTGCTATGAAAATGAGTTATTCCTCACTTCTGCCAGTAAAAGCAATTGCTTTGTAAGGTCCAACATTTACAAAATATTGCTTTCCATAACAAGCTCATAAAAAATTAAGACATTTTAAAGATTGCTGATGATTAGATCTGTGCATGGGCAATGTGGAATATCCATAAATTTTAAAACTATCTTGCTGTATATAAAATTATGAAAAAAATGCAAAATACAATTGTAGAGCTGCTTGCATACACATGGGCATTGTGGAATTTGTAATATTTATGGTTTGATTGTGCAAGCAGAGAGAAAAAAAAGAATAAGGAAAAAAGTCAGAATTGCTCTGAACATACTTCTTAAATAATAGTAAAGAGCCCTGTGTTTTGGCTTTTAGAACTCAACCTTCTCTTCAGATACCTCAAATTTTGTATGAAGATCCTGAAATTTGTGGAAGGAATCGCTACAAATACTTTGACCGGTAAGGAATGAGCACATTTGACACAGAGGGTAAAACTTACTTGTGTGCAGTTTAAAGAGCATCAGAGCATCTAAATAAATGCCAAAGCCTTTTTTTTTTTTTTTTTTTTTGTCAATTCCTTGTTTGCAGGTATAAAAAATATGATATTAACCACATCATCATATCATAGCTCACAAAGTCTTTCTACATTCACAATATCTCCGAATTTTCAGATAATGATTTACTGGGTAGTCAAAAGTAGCAGGCATTCTGTATTTAATAGTTGTTTGTAGAAAGCCTGAGCTGTAGATCCTCCTGCACAACAGAAGATGCTCTCCAAAGCCATTGCAGTTCTCCAAACTCCTGGAAACGTGGCTTGCAAAGATACAGCCTTTACACTCTGGTTTCTGCCCAGGACAGGAGCAAAGGGGATCACAGATAAACCCTTTATCAGTGTCATCTATCTGCGATAGATGCAACATTCTCAGTTTAATCACATGTAGTGTGAGTTACACTCATTAGCAGAATCAGCAGACACAACTTTATTTAAGAGCATTATACTGTAGTCCAACATGACCAATTTTAAATATTTTTTTTTAAAAAGGCCAGGTTTAATAAAAATGAATTAGTTTTCTTTCTGGCAACTTTAACAAAAGAATGACAAAGGTTATTTTATCTTCTTCTGCAATTTGAAATTCAGCTTTAAAGTTTCTCAGAGACTAAGGAAAGTTGATAGTGAATCGCAATATGCAAACTATAATAATTCCTAAGAAGGATTTATTAATATGAATACTTTGTCTTTTTAGCCCATATAATTTTCAGAAATTACTACAGGGGAAGAATCAAATTAGGTAATTCCACTATGGCTTACCTTATAAACGAAATGTAGAGATTTATTTCAGGATTTCAAGGAGTTATAGAAAAAAAATCTCCCAAAACCTCAAACAAGAAAAGAAAAATCAATGAATTAGTGACACCCATACAAACATAAAATTCTATGACCATACTCAAAATGAGTCCCTTTAATTATTGCCTTGTTTTTCAATTCCATTTTTTAGCGTAACAGGATTTTAGTAGCTGCTTTGTTGTGAGTGTCAAGCACTTAAAACATTTCTCTTCCTGAATGCAGCTATAGGGCAGGCACAGCTATATAACTCTAATAGGGTCCATCCCTCTTGATGGCAGTTTGCTGTTAGAGTGGCTTCACTGTAGCATCAAATAACCCCTTTGGAGGTGCACATGAGAAACACCAGACTAGGTCATTTGCAAAAGGTCTCGAGAGCACTGTTTTTTATGAAGTGATCCCCTCTCCCCTCATTGCTCCTTAGCCATGGAAGAATTATTTCATATACAGACACAACACTACACATGTAGGTACAAAACCTCAGTCATGGTTAATCAGCAAAACTTCACCGAGGTTAGTGGAATGCAGCTTTCCTAAACCATAACAGTATTTGATGCCCACGGTTGTTGTCTAACCTCTGTGTTCTCTCTTTTCAGACCTCTCATCCCTTTTAGTAAGCTGTTTCCACTAAATGTTGCTTATGCAATGCCAAAGTAAGTAGTGAGTTCAGCAACATCATTGTGATTGATCACATCTAGGAAAAAGAAAAAAAAGTCTGCTTATCTGATTATTTAGTGAGCAATATTTTCAGAGTGAATCAATAAGATGATTTTTCTAAGAGATATGGAGGCCTCAGTATTAAAAGCATCCCTTTAGAATGCATACATAAGGAAGATGTGCCTGTAACTATATAAGAGAGCTGAGACCAGAAGACTGCTGGATGACTTATGTAAGAGGAAGGGAGTCCCAAGGGCTCCCTGTGGCCTCAAACTGCTTTTACTAAAGACAGGGGAGTTAACATCAATGGGAGCAATATTAAGGTAAAAGAAAACACATTTGAATATTAGTGGTTTTTTTTTTTTTTTTTTTAAATGTGACAAATGCATTTCCATCTAGCTTTTTTTTTTTTTTTTTTTTTTTTTTTTTTTTTTCCCCTCCCAAGGACAAAGCCCTATGTTTATTCAGCAGCAAGAAATGAGGAGGTCTTTGCTCCCCAGATACAAACTGTGGGTACACAGACAGATTACAGGGATGGTGAAGCCCAGACTGACCCCTATTCCCCTGAATACGTCGTTCTCTCTACCTCGATCCCTGAGCTTCTGACACTTGCTACTCTGACTTGGGGTGAGTTATGGAATCAAGGTACAATATTATAATAATGATAATGCTACCTTCTTCAGCAGGACATTCTGCTCAGTCAGGTTTCAAGGCAATTGCCAGATCTGATGATCTTTCTTGTTTGGGGATACATTATTTTTCTATTCTTAAACTATATATTAAACTACTTAATAAAACTGTTCTGGGACCTTTCATAAGGAGTTTTGAGATCTTTCAATATAAAAAGGTCATATGTTTTACCAATACCATCTAGTAGAGGTTTTCCATTTACCTGCTGCTTTCAACTATTCTGAGTCAATCATTAATAAGGAAATAGTAAGAACACTTTTGTCCCACAACATACCTGTGATCCTCCTGTTCCAGTGTCCTGCCTTCTATAATGATGAAGACTGGACATGCCAAAGAAAGTGCTGATTCTCAGAATGTGTCTACCTGGAAATGTTTTTTGCCCTTTCCATCCTGCAGGACAGCTGTTGCTAATGTCAACTGAAGAATAGCAACTGCAGGTCCTACCATCATTCATATTTTAAAATTTTACTGACCTTGAAGTATTTACTTATATCTATCATCAATTCTGTTTGTGTTTAACCTATGGGCTTGTGCCCATCCAACCCTCTAGTATCTTAGTGTATAGACAGTGGATATTGGCTGGATTTACCATTCTTCTAAAGAGCTACTGTTTCTTGTTCTTGTAAGGTCGGGGGCTACCAGCAGGACTAGCTGAGGTGGAGATGATTGAACGTGCCCGGGCAAAACGAGCATGGGAAGCAACTCTTCCACCCCTGGACAACGCCTCACAAATTGCAAAGAGGAGGAAAATGATGGATGATATGGAGAAGAAGGAGTGGGCCTTTAGAGAACAGGAAATAGAAAAGTAAGAGTCCATTTATGCACTTTACAGCTTTTAATTATCAGCAGAATAGAGAAGGAACAAGAAGGTTTGGGGTCTGGCTGGAGGATACGAGCTTTTTATCTTTGCGGAAAAAAATTTAAACCCACTGATATTTTTGTTGAATTTAATATAAGAGGTAGAATACTTTTCATTAGTGAAGCTCAATTCTAAAAAAGAAAGATTACGATGCAGCATGAACTCTCTGGAAAGTATTCAGATGGGATGCAGATTTCATGAGGACAGCCGTGCACAGAACCCTGGAGAATACCCGGCCTTTCCTTCCCTTACAGGTTGCAGGAGCTTCGACTGGAAGTCTTGAAGAAGCTGCTACGGAGGAGAAAGGAGAAGCAGAATGAGCTGGATTTCAAGCGCTTGGATGCGCAGTGGCAAAATCATCAGAAGGCTATAGAAGAGAAAGTGAAAAAACTTCGGCACAACTGTGCACTGAGTAAGTTGGAAAACGAGAAGTATGAGGCAGGAGTATTAGGCTTAGGTTTCAAACAACCCACAAGGCTGCAATTTTGATTCCGGATGAAACAGCTAGCATCCACATAGAGATTTGCATTTGTTCTGATTAAACAGAAGGGATTTACAACAAAAGCCTTTATATATTTCCTAAGATGAGTCACTTTTTTTTAAGAATTATTTTTCTCATATTTTTATTTTCCTTTCAGTGGTCAGAAAGCTGATAGCTAAGAGAAAGAATGCGGAAGGGAAGCTGGCGAGACAAGATATCATTGAGGACTATGCTGACTTTGCATCACAAACATATGCCCCTCTGTCCAGAATTGGTTATTTCCCAGACAACCATGCTGAACGCTATGCAGTAAAAAACTACTATCTTAACACCTTTGCAGGTAAAGCATTTTGCAAGGCTTAATTTTGTATGAAATATTTATGTTAATAAAACCCTCAATTTCTCTTTCTACCATTCCATTACATACTGTATTTCCTAGGATTGTGTCAGCTGGAAGCATCACTCCCAGATTCTGTCACCCAGGTGCAGATTCAAGCTCCAAAACCTAAATGCAGTACCACTAAGACTGGATTCATTAAAAGATCAGCAAGGCTAGAGGCAGAGCTGGCACAAGTTCATCAGGTACGGGGCTGCAGCCATCAGTTCCTCGTAGTTTTGAAGTGCTCAGAAATGCTATTGAGAAAACATATATGGGAACTTTCTTCCAATTGTCTGTGCTAAATTCATGGGTTTTGTTTTTTGTTTGACATCTTCAAGCAGAGAATGTATCAGACATTCAAACTGTTGTAGGCATGACCATTTCTTCTTTGGAGCTCAGTCTGTCAATATTCTCTCTCCCTAGCATCTGCGTTCTGCTCCAGCGCTATGGAAAACAAGGATAACTGCTTGTCTCCCTATGAATCAGATGCTTGGGTTGTAATACACTACATCAGCTAGAAATTCTATTCTTCCCTTTACTCTCTCTCCTTTCTCACTTCTTTATGTAATGCATGTGTGACAAGCTGAATGGCTACTTTGTCAAATTACTAATAATTAAACCAAATCTGGTCATCTGAAACAATTCATATTCTAAAAATTCTGTACATTTTTAAAATGTACATTCTGAGAATGTACTGTAAAAATACTTACAGCACAGCACGATCAGCTTGGACCAGAATAGTGGATGCACATCATTGCTGTTCCCTAACAGCAGCATCTGATTTACAAACAATGATTTTTGCATTCCTTAAGTTATCACTTAAGTTATACCTTAAGTTATTAAGTTATTACCTTAAGGTTTTGCATACCTTAAGTTATTACAGTTGTTTGTACAGATGAGGTGTCCATACATGAAGTTAGCCACCGAGGAACAAAGTGCCTCCTCATGTGCATCAACACTCATAGTATTTGATAATCACATGTACTTCTAAGCTTGCTGCTTGTGATGCTGTTGATGGTTGCCTTTTCAAAATTAGGCCTATTGTTGCTGGCTGAAGTAATGCTAAAACATTTAATTTCATTTGCAAAGCTTGGCAGCTTTCACTTATGCTTTCTTTAGTGAAGAAATATTTCATAATCAGAAATGATGTGTATAAGCTTTCTTCTCTTGGTATAATTTAATAATACTCTCTCTGTTCACATGCTAACTTTCTACAAATGAATTTTAATTTGAAATCTTGTCCTGAAAAAACACCCATATCATCTCAAACTTAAATTCCACTGGATCCTGTAAAAAATTGTGTTGCATCTAATTGTTATTCAGAAGGAAATTTTTCAAAAAAAAAAAGCTTCAGTGCTGTGGGAAGTGCTCAAGACTTATTGATATTAGTCCACTACAGACTTGGTGAAGAATCTATCAAAGAAGAATCTATGGTCACTACCAAAGTAGTGACCATATATATGTATATATAACCATGGTCACAACACTTGTGGCAGTTCTTGTAGGCAGTGTGATGGTAGCCTGAGCTTTCAGGGCTGAGTTATCATTATAACAATTGTATTCTGCCTGTTCTAAATACTTGCCAGGATTTGTGAGACTACAGCAGAGGGTCTAAAGTGTAGTCCCTGATAAGAAGTAGGCTCTGGTGATAGCTGCTCCCATAATAATGTTTGCTCCAGGAGAAGCTGATCGCCAAAGGCGAGATGGAAAGCAGAATGAAAGCAGACAATATTGCATGTTTTCTTCTATAATAGATCACTAGGGCTACACTGATTTATGGCACCAAAGGTCCTTGTATAATTAAGCCTCCTTTACCTTACACATAAAGTCAAAATGCATATTCTTTTAAAATCACATTTCCTTTAGACGAGTTGTTAATAAATCTGTTATGCCAAGTTTAACTGCTAGTTTTAGATACTGAGATGTAGAAACCAGACTCGTCAGTCCAGATAAGCTGAAAACTGTGACACCACTAAAGACCCACATTGCCTCAGCTACAGTAAGGCTTCTGTTCAGAGCCACAAGAGCAAAAACAAACAGTTTTATCCTAACAGTTGACTTAAGAGATTTCAGAGAATCACAGAATGGTTGAGGTTGGAAGGATCCTCTAGAGATCATCTAGTCCAACCCCTCTGCTGCAGCAGGGACACCAGAGCACGGGGCACAGGGCGGCATCCAGGTGGGTTTGGAAGATCTCCAGAGAAGGGGACTCCACAACTCTCTGGGCAGTCCCTTCCAAGCCTGTCAAGCGTTGCTGCTCTAATTACTTAGCCCCTGGGTTCTGCAGTGACATTGTGGGTCACTTCAGTGTCCCACTTTTGCTCTTTGAGTCTGGTGGCCATAGCACTTTTTTGGCTTAGCAGGACCCGTCTGGCAGGTCCACCTCTTAAGCTGCAGAAGTTGTTGAGAAGTGGGCAGTGAAGGGAGCAGAGTACTTGAGTTAAGAGAGTTTAGTGCTGGAAAGGACAGCTGTCTAACTGGTTGGTGTTACCAGCCCCCATCCTGCCAACAGCCTTCTCTGGTACAGAAAGTATGAAAAGAAGTTTAAAGCAGGCAATTAGAGATCATGTCAGAATGGCTCCGTGTTGCTTTGCATGACTTCTGTAGCAGAACAACTGGACCAGTTTTCTCTTCAAAACCCTCCTTTTAGTGCTGCCTGAGCATTCTCGAAATTTAGATATTTTCTTTCGTAATCGTAGAAGTAAAGCAGAACTCTAAAAAATGGGGAGCATACACTGTGATCTAGCTCTGGAAATGAGTTTATTTCATTGCCTGCTGTTAACCTGAGATAACTGGAGGTGGCAAAGAGAGGTGCTAGATTTTGGCTTCAGATCTATTTCGTCTGAGTCAAGGAAGTTTCCAAGACTTGTTTCCAGGCCAAATAAGTGGCAAGATGGACTGGTCCTCCTCATTATCTTCTTGTTTTGCCATGCTGCAGGTTTTCTTAAGGTTAGGGCAGCAAAGTGAGACAAAAGAATATCCAGGGATCCACTGAAAGGATCACTGTCCTATTAAGAATAAAATCATCTTGCTCTAGGCTTGAAACTAATCCCAAAAGGCAAGATTTTAGAAGCAGGCTTTTAGAGGAGCATCCTGAAATCTTTTGCAAGGATATTACATATACTCAATGTTCTTGAAATAGCTCTCCAAAGGAGGAGAACATGAGAGAAACAGGAGTGACCCAGGATTTACAGAGGAAAACAAGGAGCTGTATCTTAAAACAGGTCTGTAAAAGGACAAGAAAAACTAGTCCCTAGGCAGAGGAGATGCTGGTGCTTTGGGGAATATATGTGAGCCATTACATAAGTAGCCTTACATGAAACTCTAAGGAATTCAGTTAGCTCAAAAAGAGATAGCACACTGATACAACTAGTTTACTACAGGAAAAAAATGCTGGATACCTCAATACACCAAAGAGTAGAGGAGGTATCAGGAGATCGTGTCTGTTTTATCTTGTTGCTAGAAGGAGGTGGAGAAGTAAGAGGGCCAAGAATATCTGTGGAGAGATCTGTGCCAGCTTCAAAGAGCAGGAAAACCTGTTCAAGCAGTAATTTCATCAAGAGATCTCCAACACACTGTTACTTGGCTCATGCTCAGACAGGCTTTAAGACCTATTGTGTCACTCCTCATCAGCCAAGATAGAGCAGCCCTGCTGCTTTGCTAAGTAGGTGCTCAGGGTGTCCTGGATGATGTCACCTTCTTTAGTTATGGTCAAGGAGGAAGAAAGAGAACCACGACTGCGTATGCAGGTGCTACACATGGAAATGTGTATGGTGTCGTGGGAAAAAGAGAAGAGTCAAGAGCAGAAAAGGAAGAAACCAAAGCATAGCTACTCCGAACGGAGAGCTGGTTTCCAAGCCACTATCCCGTCAAGACTTCTGCTGCCATCAGAAGTCAGCAGAGAAACTAAAAGCTGTGGCCAAAAGCAAGGATGTCATTTGCTGTTCACACTGTTCACCAGGAAAATGAAAAGAAAATGGAAGGTCTAGGTAGTCCTTCACTGTCCATCCAGTCAGCGGACACCATACCAAATAGTATCTTAATAAGTTAGGCAGACCTAGTTAATGCAATATTTGTACTTCCTTTAGTTAAGCTGTTACATTAAAGCCTTAAACTAACCTAAAACTTCAAGCTGGACAAAACAATAGTAACCACTCCTGACTAAGTGAAGGTAGTAAAGCAGTCACTAGGTTCTGCTGATGTGCAAGCATAAAACCATTTCCAAGAACTGCAGTATTTCTCAGATTTACCTTTTTAAGAATTCCCTCTTGTGCTCTTAGATTTCTTTGTCATTAAAAATTGTCATTCTAGTTGCATTTTGTTATTTTGTTTATCAAGAAATATTTTTGCCAGCTTACATTTTATTAGGAAAACTCTTATGAATGCAACATTGTACTAATAAACACAGGAATCATTGTTTTCAAGATAAACACAATCACAAGGGCTTTTTCTTTCCAAGTTTTCCCTCATCATGCAAAACACCTTACAAATCATATCAAACACTGTTATAATCTCCTTGCCAGAGAGCTCTAAGATGATCAAATACAAGAAGCAGGTGAGAAAATCTCTAACTTCATTCAGCTATAAGCATTTCATGTGATTTATAAGCACTTTTTAGGCTTTGATTTTTGTATTATTAAACTGGTCCATTTCAGAAGTTCCCAACAATAAAGTGTTTACCCCCCTGCGCCTAAAACTCTCTCACTCCTGTTTCTAAGCTCTTAATTATCCTGGCCTGAAAGGTCAGATCCAGCATGCAAGAAGAGTTTTATATAACGACCATAGGAGTTTTAAAACTTCATGAATTTTGCAGTTAAATTTTATCCTTGGTACTGGAGAGAGGAAATTCAATGTGGGATTTATTTTTGTTACGTTTCTCTCTAATTTCCCTCCCTGGTAAGATGCTGGTTTTGAACATTGCTTTCTAAGAGTCCTGCACAAAGACAGACAGAAAGACAGAAAGAAAGGGAAAGAAAAAGCAAGCAAGCAATAAGATGCATCTTACCTTGCAGAAATACATCTGTTCTTCCAGTACTGAAGAGTACAGATCCGACCCATGCAGGGGCAGGATCACAGTTGTGAAAAAGATTTAAGCTTATATATTTTGCTCCCTTTTCTTTGTGAGCAGTATTGCGATGTCAACAGTAGGCAGACGTTGCTGCACAGCAGAAGCTGATCATTGGAATATCTTTTTCTAACGGGCTTGCACTGGGAAGTTGGCAGGATGTTGGCTCTCTCAAAGCTGCCTGAAAGCATCCGTGGCTTTTCCGCTCCTGGCCTGCTTTCATTGGCAAACTTGGTGGCAACCAACAGCTGCAAGGAGGGAGAAAAACCCACTTAAATGGACTTGCAAAAACAAGCGTGATACCTATAGAAAAAGGCAAAGGAAAAACAGCTCTTACTTCCTCCCTAAGGTTATTTTGAACTCCTGTCAGTCTCTTGTGACCAATTCGTAGCCTTGTCTGCTGACCATATCCAGTTTTTAAGTTGAGGTAAAGTAAGAAATGAAAGCCACAAGCCTGAAAAGTGCAGAATACTTCCAACTGTATGCAGTCAGTAGGCATAGAACTGATCTCAACATGCTGTTCTATCTAGCCCGTCTGTGATTAAATGGTTTAACTATTACAGGCACTACTGGACAAGAAGAATAAAGTCAAGGAGCCAAAGAAGCCCCTTCGTTTCCTTGAAAAAATAGAAAAACCTGTACCTCAGCCCCCTACTCCAACCCTGGAAAAAACATCAATTGTAAGTGGGATATTTAATACTTTTTTTTTTCTCTCCTGTGATTGTTCCCTGTCTGGTTATTAAATGAATATCCAGAGAGGTAAAGAAGTCTCTTATCCTGATCTGACAGCCCTGCCATAATCCAGTGGGGCAGTTAAGTTCAAGCTCCACAGAAGTCAGCCAGACTTTGGGTGCTTGGCCCTGAGCGTGCACCTCGCTACTTCGCTAGCCTGCCCACATGCAGGATTGAGGCCTTTGATGCCCGGCCTCCACTTAGTTGACAGGTCACAGAAAATGGTTCTACCATAGAGGTCAGAATAGCAGTAATGTGCTCTGGAGTTGTCATATACTCTGGAGAAATAAACTAGTTGCAATTTCTTTTCCTTTCTTGAAGTAATGTATTTCAGAGGTGGTTGCACCAGTGGATTGATTTGTCTGCTTATTAACACCATTTTCATGGTGCAGGAAAAATCAGACACAATTATCATTTAAATTTGTGAATTTAAGAAAGTCATGCAACCATAAATGTAAGGGAGATGAAGGCTCATTAGGTTATCTGCACTATCTTCCTTTGTGCAGTATGAAATCTGGTGGTCTAAACAGTCCATTTTAAGAACACTAAAATAAAAATGTCTACTACCGCCTTTGGCAAAAGCTTTCCACAGTTTCACTGACTCCTGTGTGTTAGTTATTGTATTGTAGTGGTCCCAGTTTAGCAGATTTTTAAGCACTTCCAGGTTACATGGTATTTTCTATATCAGAAAGATTTTTTTTCCTAGCAGCTGTAGTCATGCTTGAGTCTATTTACGGATTATAGCTTTTTATATAAGAGTTTCAACACAGTAGAGCTTTAGCTAAGTTAATTCTCTCAACATTTGGTTTCTCCTTAAATGATCTTACGTGCAGACACATAAGAGAGCGGAGCTCTCCAGTGAAACTCCATCTGTGCCATGAGGCCACTTCAGCCACTGAAGGGCTGCCCTAAAATGTTCTGTCTTGCAGAATTTGAACTAGGTTTCTCCTCCTGCACATCCTTCCAGCTGGCTGCTGAAAACAGAGCCTTGCACTGAGAGCGAGGCTCTTCTCTGCTGTTGATGCTTTCCTGCTTGCCCCGCAGGGATCCTAGAACTAACTACCAACTGCACCAACCTCTGGGGGAGATCCTTACCTCAAATTAAGAATCCCAAAGGGAAAGTGTGCTGGAGTGGTGGGCTGCTGACATGGACCACAAGGGATGTGGAATGGAGATGTGACTGCGGGCCTCTGAACTCCTCCCCTCCTTTGCCAGTCATTTCTTATGTGCTGATCAGTCCCAACAGGCTTACAGAGCACCTCAGTTCCTCACCTTACTCTCTCCCAGCCTCCTCTTGCTCTCAACTGGATCATAAATTCCTCCAGATGCTAAATTCTCCTTTTTTTTTTTTTTTTTTTTTCCTATAGGGCATGACAGACTCTCTGTCTCCCCTCTCTCTTTCCTGCTGGTTTTGCAGCAAGGTGATGGAGGAGCTGGTGATTATCTTTGTTAAGGCATCCTTTGCAATACTGAACAATACAACTACAAGTACCAAGAATTGCATCCCACGAGAATTTTAAATAAACCTCACAGCGATTTGGCTTACCTGTCCAGTGTATGTGCCAGCTGTCTCCATTTCCAAAAACTGTCTCCTGAAGAGGTTTGGGGCCTCACCTCCCTTAGCAGCCAGCTTATGTGGTGCAGTTATCTAACTCTCAGTGGGCTGGAAATTCATTCCTTCTTTCTGGAGAAAAAGAGACCAAATCTTAAATCAGTCTTTTGCCAGTTCTGCTTTGCTTCTCCTAGATGGTGGTGTGGAAAGGAAGGAATGCTTCCTTTTGCCTTTGGAATACTTAATCTGTAACACCTAAGAAAAAGCAGACTAAAATTGAAGCTCAGAAGCCCTTCTGTAATCCCACATTCTTCCCTCTTATTCCAGCACTTCTAAAATACCACATTTCAACTCAGACCTCTCAGGCTGTCTTTACTTTATTAAAAGAAAAAAATTCTTGCAATATTCAGATTTCTTTTTATCTCTTTTGGGTACCTTTTTCCTCCTGCAAGTATCTAAGACCCCTCATCAGGAAAAAAAAATGCTGTAGGTTCTTATATTTAAAGCAAGCCAACATTTTATCGCCTGTAGTCACATTCTCTTACCCATTACACCTCATTCTTCTTCCAGGTTGGTATCACTCGTACAATGCTAGGCCAGTAAGCCCCTGAAAGACAGATATTGCAATATGAGGTATTTCATTTTACTTACTTCCAAACAGTCACTATCTGAGTCTTAAATTTACTGAGTTACTCCAGTATCAGTCAGCACTGGAATGAATATCAGAAGAAAAATCTATACATTCCCTTTTAATTTAATCTCTTTATTTATGGTTAATATCACTTTTGCACCTCCTAAAATAGTAATTCTCCTTAGTGTCTTGGCCTGTAAATTCCCATAGCTCATGATCATTCTGCCAAACTCAGTCAAGCTACATATAGTACTTGTAATACATAAGGTAATTTTCTCTATCAGTACCTCCTTTTCACTAGGTATTCCACTTGAAAGACTCTCTAAAAACTCCAGCAGAGTGTTCTTCCTCCATCTCTTGTAAAACAGGAAAGTGTGTATTATTCTGACCTAGCTGCCTTTCCCCAGGAATCAGAAGCATGGTGTTCAGAAACAGCTGGGAAAAAAAGCCAGATACAAATTAGATTTTTTTGATAGCTAGATGCATGATTTATAGAAAACTTCACCTCTGTTTTCCCCCAAAGAAGTTATTACTTACGGTATGGATATTCATTGTGTTTTGGCAGGAGGAAGAGGAAACAGAACTAGCAGTGATTTGTTTGCAGAAGTTGCTCCGAGGAAGGGCTATTCAGAACATGGTATTTGGTGCCTCTTTGTGTCTGGCTTCAGACTGATGGTGGGCGATGACCGAGGGTTTGTTTGACATCTCTCTTCCACAGAACTAATCAAGGGCAATGAAGCTTCTACAGTTTCCTCTTGTAGGTTATCTCAGGTCCTGCAAGGCTTTATTCTGCAGGCCAAACTTCTTTCGGGGAATTCCAGGTTTTTACATATGTTTGAGTATCTCCCTGTGCCAGCCACCACTGAGCTGTATAATTAAATGTTCAATAGCAGAAATGACAAATTCTACATTAGATCTGGACCATGAGTACATTTTGCCTTGATTATCCCAAGACCCTATCCCAAGACCCTATCCCAAGGCCTATGAAACCTCCCACACATCCTCTAGAAGGGCAACTTTTATTTCTTACCATCCTCTTAAGGATGGTTCCTTCTTAAATGTTGAAACACACTACCGTGATTTCCAGTGAAGTAGGTCTGGGTTTAAATTAATTGAGTGGCCCTGGTTTGGGCTTTATATTAAGCGAGTCTCTCATTTTGATCAGACCAGTTCCTTCCAAAGGAATAACTTTCAGAGAATAGTGAATGCTGAAACAGGAAATATTTAACTTAGGCCTGAGAAAAAGGTGTGTTGTTCATACTGGGAAACTTGGACAAATAGACCAGTATAACAGGATATCAATAAGGATATTGATCTCTGAGGTGAGGACATACTTGACCCTAGTTTCGCTCTTCTCTATTCAGGTAGTTTCAGTTCTGGGTGAGTCTTAGCAGAAGCAAAAAATAATTCTTGTAATAAAGTAGCAGTAGGTCATTTATACTCCATAGCTGAAGGTATCAAACATATGTTTTCTATGCAGGAAGTTTTAGGCAAGGTTTAGCTGGCAGACCTGGTGTTTAGCTGGCAGACCTGCCACACATTTGTTGCAGAGTTCTTCGTTTTCAGTGGAAGTATGAGGGATATCCCCCAAATCTTCAAATACTAACAACAAAGAACTAGGTCTTGGGAACAACTAACCCTATGACTTGGAAGAAAAGGATGTTCTTTGCTGGCAAAATACTTTGATTACATACTCCATTTAATTTGCCTTGTTGTTTAACTGTATTTAAAAGATGTTTGAAGGGAAGGAGAAGCGGCTGGAACTGATTCGAGAACTGCGCACCACTCACGCACTTCAGGAGGATGCCCAGCTGCTGATCAAGGCAGAGAAGCAAGAGATACTGGCCTTGCAGCAACAGCACGACCTGCACATGCACAAGGTTTGCCTATAAACACAGAGCACCTGATCTGTCACACTCCTGTGTGTGTCACACTCCAGAAATATTTGTATAATATTTCTCTATTATACAAGTACTCTATTATACAAAGTGCAGAAAACATCCCAGCTTACTCAAATGCCCTCCTAGCAGAGACCAAAGATTGAATACCCAAGGGGCTAAATTGCTGTCATTTCTGTGGGGCTCTAGGGATCTCAAACAGACTGAGGAACCCAACCACAGCTGCTACACAAGCTGCATTTGCTTTCTGCCCAAACAGAACACTTATTACATTCCCAGATCTCTGAGTAAACCACACCATCAGATGAACCTGAGTTTATCCATATTTCGACCCATTTGACTGGTGCTGTGCCTTGGCGTCACTACGTGTCACTCCTGTCAGTTGTTCCCCTGAATGTGTGTTATTGCTATGTCCCTGCTCTGTTCTCTTTCTAGCTTAGCACTCTGTCAGGCTCTCACTCAGGCAGAAGTCATCACAAAAGCAGCCAAAGGAGACTTACTTTGCAGACCTTGCTGGGCTTGAGATTTTGAGCAGCTTAGTAATGGAGTCACTTTGCTGTAGTAGCCATATTTCTGGTGAGCAGAGAGATACTGGGATCCATCCATACCAAGAATCTAATGAGAACTGAGGATAAGAAATCTGTCACTATTTCCTAGCAGTGCCACAACCTTTTAGAGCAAAGTGAATCCAATGGCAGACTCTGGTGTGAAATGGATCATGAAGAAATTTTGTGCACACCTCACCCTATCCCAAGATAGGTAGTGCCTCCCACGGGGTTCTGCAGCTTATCCTGTAGTCCTTCCTACTCTTGTGGTATTAGAGAGCAGCTGTGAGACAATTCTGCAGGTTTTAGATGATGATAACAGCCTACACTGGCTGGCAAAGCTCACTGCCTACTGCTGGGTGGACAGCTGTAAGATTTCCTCCCAGAGCTCAGTAAAAGTTGAGCAGAGTGATCATGTTTTAGGGTTTATCACTAGTAGGTGCCCCCTTATACACAGGAAGCATAGGTGTGGAACTCAGGAAAACAGAATGCCAGAAATTACAGCAAAACAATTTCTTCTACTCAGATAAGAGGGAGAGAAAAAAAACAAAAGCCTTAGGCATTATGAGCTTGAAATACTTCTTTTTTTTTGAAAGCCAGGTAAGAGTGAAGAGACCTATTCAGACATGGTAATGACATTCAGGAAAAAAAAAGGAGAGAGTCAAGAGTAAAGATGCTGACCTCTGGTCTCAGAATCTGCTTTTAGGAGAGACACTATCCCCCTCTGCTGGCATTTACCCCTTCTACCTCTTGCTTTTGTTTTCTTGAATCCAAGGCTCATGTCTTTTAATATTTGGAATTTTAATCTCTCTATAATGCAAGACCAGTAGTTTCTGTGCATGGAGATAATTTAGAAAGTCACTGATGATTTACACATCTTGAATTCTTAGTGGTCCCTTTTTTTTTTTTTTTTTTAAAGATTTTTGAACTTTCAGTTTTTAAAAGAGACATCTTTCAAGAAATGCTTTTTAGAAAAGACTGAAATGCCAAGTAAAATGGTCAAAAGTAGAATTCTGTAACTTGATGCTAAACAGAATTTTAAGCTTGTTCTTGGGTGGTTTTCCTACACTTAACACTGTTTTCAGATGCAATACCTTGAGCAATAAGGAAAAAAAGCACATTAGTCCCATATGACCCCTGTCTCTAGGGGTAATTACCTGCCTCCAGCTCAACAGCCACAGGCCAAGCAGTGTCACTTCTAGATGTGTGTGACATTGACAGTCCCACTTTCCTTGAAGCACTGTCCAACAGGATGAGAAAGCTGATTTATTACCGCTTATCTAGGGTATTTCAGCTCCATTTGGTTTTGTGTGAGTTTTACATTCCAGTCTATTCTGTTATTGCCTTTCCACATCTGAACTGGAAATAACTAACCAAAGATCCTGTCCCTTTCCAAAGTGGGACCAGATACAGAACCCATAAATTATGATGTGCTTGGAGGAAGGAAGAAATGGTACAGCAGCACCAAGCACCTGGGCTCTATTCCCAGCTTTGTCACAGACTTTCTTACCTGATTTTCCATTACCTGGAATTTTGAGTTGTCATTTGCACTTGTGCATATCAGTGTAATTACCATTGATTTGAATTTGATAGCAGCTACTGCTTAACTTGTGTAGTTTTAGATAACAGCTTAATACCTAGAGCTGTAAATACTCATGATTCTTGTTTGACCTTGGCAAGTTCTGTCGCTTCAGTTGCATCACCAGTATCTACCCAAAGAGTTACAGCTTTGCTGAGGTGCCTTTGAATGTTAAGAAACATTTTGAGTCTTCAGGATAGGGTAAAAATGTGGCTATATGCACAATTAGATGGTTCCCTAAACTTCTGCCCCGAATGCCCTGCCCATAAAGACAGAGATTTTCTTTTCTGAATGCTAGATTGATGCTGCATTTGCAGCTTCTGACCCTGTTTTCCTGTCCTAGTCCAGCTATGCGTAGCACAGAAAGATAGAGGATTGAGGTCAGTTCACTGTCACTTTTGTATCTCCCATTTTGTGGTGTGGGCACAAGAACAGTTCCCAGGAACAAACAGGCTCAATAACTGTTCTGATTTTGCTCTCAGCCACAACAGCATAAAATGCATAATAAAATGCAACTAGTAATTTATCTCCTCCCACCCACCCACCCAAAGGGGCCACCTGTCCTAGTGCAGCAAGACTGGATGACCACTTTGTCATCCTTTAGCCTCTTCATGACATCAAAACCAACACATAGCACCCTTGCATTACACAGAACCCAGGCTGGCCCATGTAAAACCAAATGAATGCAAAACTGCTAGGTGTGCCCTGTAGCTAGCTTGAGTGGATCCTGCAAAGCAGTTGCACGTGCCTGTGGCCAGAGGAACACACCTGTGGCTTGTAACACAATTCTCACAATTCTTTTGCCTTTTTCTTTTAAAAAGCTCTCCCAAATTGAAAGCCACTTGGCGTGGGCCGAAGGACAGAGCTTGGCCAACACGTTTGACTTCCTCTCCAAGGAGCTGCTGCGGCTGCAGGAGGAGCGGCGGGTCCACGCGTTCGTCATGCTGGCCGAGAGGCAGCGGCGCATGCGGGAGGCAGAGGAGAGCGGGCGCCGCCAGGTGGAAGAGCTGCGGCGGCAGGAGGAGGACGAGATCTTCAGGCAGGTGAGGCAGGAGGAGGACGAGATCTTCAGGCAGGTGAGGCAGGAGGAGGGCTGCAAGCACGGGGAGCTGCCTCCCCACAGGAGGACCCGCGAGGAGGGAAACACTTCAAGCGTCGGCTGAGGTCACGGCTGGTTTTCAAGCGGAGGAGGAGATCTTAGGGGAGAGACCATGATTCCCTCTTCAGGGTCATCTCTGTTAAGAAGCATCCAAATGGCCCTCAGAGCAGTGCTGCTATTTATGCTGTCACCTGTCACAAATAGATTTAGGTTTCCAAGCTTCCAGAAAAGAAACACCGTCCGTGGAGAGCATAAAATGCACCTAAACAATCTTTAGGACTAATGTTTTGTCTTTACTTAGCGGAACTATTAGGTGTTCTCCCACAGAGAATGCCTTCAAGCAAAGTTTGGAGAGCATTTGCCCTGCTAAAGTGGACTAGCTATAACAAGGAGTGCCACACCGAGAGTTATTATGAAGTGATGCTAAAGTAAACCCTGACCTTGAGGTCCAGAATCAGAAGTCCTGAGATTACCCTACTCCATAACACAATTCCAGATTCTTACGGAATCTGTAGTTCTCATCCTGATTCCCTAACTCCTACCTGTGTGAAGCATATTTCTGCCAGTTGAAAGGAAGGAGTGGAAGCCTAATTGACTAAAGCAATAATTTTCAAACTTTGCAGGAGGAGGTTAGTACCAAGAGGGTCTGAAACCACTTAAAAATATATATATATATCCCTTTTTAAAAACAAAACTTTTATATTTCTCTGAGTGGGAGGCAAGGAGGATCAAAATGCAATAAACTTTATATCCTTCACACTAGCAAAAGGGACAGGCTCGTTTCTAGCATCCGTGTCCCACAGCCCATACGAGGCAACCAATATGTTTATCTTATGCCAACTACTAGCATGGTCTTGATGAAACCTTTTCCTCCGGAATTTGCATGAATGAAACCCGATTAATTTCCCAAAGCCGGTACTGATGATGCCTGTTTGGCAGTTGTGCAACTGCCATTGCATTCAGAGAAATAACTTCTTGTAGAAGAATTGCATAGTACATCTTCCAATATAAGTTTTACTTCTAGCACTGTCCCTTTCCTGCACTTGTTTGTATTCACTTAGTTCTCCCACACAGTTTGTCCTCAGAAAGCAGTGCAGAATACGATCTGTAGCCTTGCTTCCACCCATCTGTTCTAGCAATAACCAGTCAAAAACCATATCTTGGTGGTTTTTTCCAGGTGGTCCAAGTGCACCAGAGCACTGTTGACTCCTACTTGGAAGACATTATCCTGAGCAGCATGGAGAACACAGCGGAAGAACAAGCTAAGGAAGAGATTCAGAGGATGGCTGTAGAAATCAATGACATTGCTTACGAAATGGAAAATCGGTGTGCCCTTACACTGCACATTGGAGGCTGTGGGCAGCAGTTTACAATACTCCTAACCATCTGCACCTGTACTTAGATCTCTAATTTAAAACACAGGAAGGGTAGAACGATTCCAATCCCGTGCCCACTTCATTGCTGTGCAGGTTGTATGGGAACCGCAGTGTTGCTGTCTGCTATACATATATAAATCCACCAGAGCTTTATTTCCATGGAACATTTGCCAGATTCCTTCTGCAAATCACTTCTGGGATCTGTGCATCACCCTTTTTAGATTTCTTCATGCCAATGAGATGTGGTGACAGCATTTTAACTGAATCTGGGAACTGCCTAAAGCAATACCCATTCACATTGGTCTTTTCCTTTATTCACAGTCCTACAGAGAATTGGTTTGAAAGAGATGCTAAAGATACAGCTATACAGCAGTCTTTTATTCTGGGGTGGCTGTTCTTTAGGAAACTGCCAATTTGCAGGGGGGTCACTCATACTGATGGCTGCCTGACAAGGCATTCCGAGTACAGTAAGTTGTTGGGAACACCATTGCCCTGTGTCTGGCTGGGGCATCAGCAGTGAATACTTTTTAGGACCTGCCAAACCTCCAGCTCTGTTTCTATGTGCCTTTTTGGAACTGAGCCATGAAAATCCCTGACACAGTGACTCTCCTATGGAACAGCAGCTGGGTATTTTATAACCAGATGAATATGAATGTTGAAGTCCTCAGGGAGAATTAACCAGAGTTAATGCATGCAGACCCTGGGCCAACTGGGAGCCCAGCAGACACTGGCATGGAAAAGAGCATGGGGACCAGCCAAAGGCAAAGTCACAAAAGGGAAGAATTTAGCAAACACAGCAACAGACCACAGACTAAACCGACAAAGACCCAAACTCTCAGAGATATCTGTGTGTCTAGCACGGTTTGACATTAGTGAGAGCTAGATTCCTAAATACCTCTGAGGATCAGGAATCTGGGATCTCTCCCGAAGCAATGCTTTTCGAATACAATATTGAACACACTGGCAGCGCTGTACAGAGGGGAATCACCAGTTATGCTGTCAACGCTGGGCACTGTTTTATGAGATAAGCAGATAGCCAGCTGACAATTCCTGTCACGAGGATACACTCACCTGAAAACAATGAGAATATTCATAAGAGAACTGTGTGCTTGCAGGGGTGATCTGTAAAGAAAAGTACTAGTATCACACCTCGTGTCTGTTCTGTAGGAGAACTCGTCTGCAGTCAGAAGAGATTGTAGCAGAGCTGGTTTATAGTTTCCTGATTCCAGAGATTGAGAAAAACTCTTTCAAAGAAAAAGGTAAGGAGTCTCATTGCTTTTTCCCCTTCTTGAATTGGTTCACCCTCCTCGCTCCGTCTCAGTGAAAGGCAGGCACGCTCCCAAAAGCTGTCTCAGTTCTCTGAAATTCCCCTTTTGTAACCTGCAAGTGCAAATTAGCCCTCCTGCCTCTCTTTATGGATTTCTCATGAGCCTTAGGTCTTTTAAAATGGGAGCCCAAATTCAGACCTGAAGTGACTTAGGGCAACTTTAACCGTAATACTAAATAAAATTAAAAACACTGATTGTGCCTTCAAAAATAAACTGGGAGAAAAGTCATTACGTAGCATAGCTGTGAATAATTTTTTATATGGTAATTTGTGAAGAACTGTGGAAGCATTTAACAGGCAGATTACATAAATATATGTGAAAGGAAGAAGGCAAGTTTCTGCTGCCTCTTTTTTCCAATTGGTCAATAAGTAAACACCAAGTTAAGGTTTCGGGGTTGACTATTTAAACTTTATGTTTAAAAGGATAATTTTGCAATTTTAAGGAATGTTTCGGTTTAATCAAAATGGATCCTTCAAAATACAGAGGCAGAGACCCTGGGAACATCTGTATTACACAAAGGCTCAAAAAATAAATGGCTCTTCCTAACTGGATGGTTTCCATTAGCCAGCACACTCAGGAGACTGACTAAACCAGTCATCCATATGAAGCGAATATAACTTACCAAAAGAAATTGCATCAAGACAGTCTGAAGTGGCCTTTGTCTTATTGTCTTTTGCTGAATTGAGAACAAAAACAGCTTATTGCTTCTTTTGTGTTGTTAATGAAAATACAAACCCTGCAAACACCTTTTGTGATCTGTGAATTGCACAAAGCTCTTTCTGACAGGTTTGTATTCATCACCAACAGCAGTCACTGTTCAACAACAGGCAATACTCTCTAAGCCTAACCAGCTCCTTTCTTACTCTTGGTAGATCTGCAAGCCTGCCAAAGCCAGGCACCGTAATTTTGGTCAGTCAAGTCCAGCCCAGGCTGGACTAACGCACACAGACTAGCTCATCTCCGAAAGAGAAGACCTAGAGATGACCTAGGATTCTAGAGCGGTTTCAAACAGAGGAAGCAAGAAAATGGGTTTAAATGCAACAGCCCCTGATGATCTAAGCAGCTCAGAAGTGCTCCCGAGCAACAGAGGAAAAGATCTCAAAAATCTGGGGTAGCTACAGGGGATATGTTTGGAAGGCAGAGCTGAACCCAGGCAAAGTGAAAGTGGCTGCTGGAAGAAGAGTCAGAGATAAAATACAAAAGCACCTTTGAAGGTGATCAGGTGAAACTGGCCACAGTATTCTTGTGGCAGCAAGGGTCACGTGTCCCCTGAAAGACCTTGCTCATACTCTCTTCTGCAATTGCCCTGCATTTAAGAGCTGGCTGAGTTCTGTCTCCAAAACATGCTCTGGAGAACAGGCCCTACTATGAGTCACAGCAATATCAGAAGATACTCAGAGAAGCAGAATCATCACATAAGCATCCCTTTAAATCCAACATGGTAGTATCAAAAAATGCCATTTGAGCTTGCGAGCCCATCACCATGCTGCCTTTCTATTGCAGCTTTTAAAGGTTTTGCTAGGGCAAGGCAGATTAGTCATTATGAAACTCTATTTGTTTTATCCACCTGGCCCATGCTTGGGCACATAACTTCCTTGAAATTAGCAGGAAATGATCTGAGGTCAGAAACCCATTGGCCTGCCAGAGGAGCAAAGCCACCTGAATACAAAAAGCCGAGGATCTACAAACACCACCGATGCCCACACTTTAGCTTCCCTTCATACAAATCTCTTCCTTTAGCCATTACTTAGCTTTCCTTTCCTTTCTTTTGCTCTCCTGAGCATCTCTCTCATTCTCTTGCACAAGAAAAGGTATTATCTAATGCTGGTCCATCCTGAGACACTCCTGACCCTCCCTTCTACACTCTCTCTCATTGGAACTAGAAGACAATGCATTGATATGAAAAAGAAAAGATGCTTTTAAAAGGACAAAACTCACTCAGCAGTTTAAGCCCTCTTTCCTTTACAATTCACTGTGGATGAAGGAAGGAGCTGCATCAGGAGAGGTAAAGTTCCTGCAGTGCCACATGCACCATTGAAATCAAAATACCTTGGATGGCAAATGTCATCCTGGGGATTGAGAGCTGGCTGCTGACAGGCAGCTTGGGGAACGCAAGTTGGAGCCAGTTGTCTTCGCTGACAACCGAATGGACCTGGAAGATGGACAAAGCATAAAAAGGATGGATTAGTAAAGCTGAGCGACCGAGTCAACAAGCGAGGGCTGCGTGGAGGGCTGCAGTGACAGGGTGCAGGGCTGTGTGACACATTCAAGACACTGGTGACTCAGGGCTGGCAGTTAAAATAGAGCTCAGCCTTACAGTGTAAACAGATCAAAATCACAAGGAAGTCTTGAACTTTTACAGGAAGGAGATGCGGGCAGAACCGCAGCCGATTCCTGCAATGCTCCCCATCCCCTCCTTGCAAGCTTACACTACTGCAGTCCTGATGCTTGTCTACCAGCACCTTCAGCCCGGGAAAGAAAAGAGGGAAAGAAGAACAGTGAGGAGAAATGCAGAGAACTGCAGTGTTAATGGTTTAGTTTGGGTAATTAGTTCCCAAGAGGTGGGCTGGAAATACAAACAAACTAAATTGCATGAAAACTGTAGAACACAGCCAAGAAAAAGCCTTTAGTGACAAAAGGGAGATGACAGGGCAGGTGATTTAACAAGTCTGTCCTGTCTCCTGGTCTGTGTGTCAGCTCCATGAGGGTTTCTCTGTGCAGGCAGTATTGGGACTCAAGAGAGGGCAGATTTTACCTCCCCATCTTCCAGAGACCTGCTCTGGCAGCTCCCAGATGCTGCCAGGGAAGTTATTTTAAAGCCTGGATGCAGAGTAGGTGGGAAGGAAAACCCTTTGCCTGCGCTTCCCACTGTGGGAAGTGTCTTCCAAGGGAAGTGCAAGGTTGGCTGCTGCTATTAGGTGGCAGTAGAACCCTACCGGCCAGTGCCAGAGGGAGGCCTTCATTTTTTTCCCCTTTTTTTCTTCCCTCTGAAATAGACCTTTCCACACCTGCAGAAACCTAAAAGCTACCTCTCCCTTCTCCCCTGTAGAGCACACTTTGCTGTGCCTTTCCAAGTAAAAGCCGTTCCTCTTTTTATGCACAGTGAGGCAGTCCCAAAGAAAACACATCATTGCTGCTCACCAGATCATCCACAGGGACACGGAGAGAATAGTGGCCGATCTGGCCTTGCCTCGGGACACACCGGCCAGCGAGACAAGGGGGGATTCTCCTGCTGCAGCACCTAGTGCTGCTTCAAGCAGGACCTCCGCTGGACCCAGCGCAGCAGGGAGCTCCTGCTCCCTTCCAGTCACACAGGAACCACCAAAGCTCATGGACGACAAAAGCCCAGGAGAGACAGCAGATCTCCGCCCGGATGACGAATCAGACACGGAGGCTTCCTAGAGAGAGAAGATGAGCAAGGCGAGTTTCCCAACCCCTCTGTGTTTTAAGCTCTGTATTGTATCTCCTTTTCTTTTTTTCTAGGGCATCCAGGATGGGAAAACACCAATGTCCTTTGGGCCATCTCCCCAGTGAGCAATACTGTCCCGGGGCCACTCTGTGTACATTGCAATGTGGCATCCTCTGTGCAGCCCCCCATATTTAGCTTTGTCTTATCCCCCAGGAAGTACTGGCTGACACTCAAGGGGGCATTTAAAACATTGCTTTGCTAACTTGCTCCTTACAACTACTAAAAGAAATTAGAGACATTCAGCATTATCATCCCTTCCTTGTCTTCGCAGCACAGCCCTGTAGAGCTCTGCACCTGGGCTTTTGGCAGCGTTTCCTTGCATCAAGAGCATTAAATGAGAAAATGTTCCAGCCGTGAGAAGCGTTGAGTTGAGACTGTACATAACATCTTTTCTCAAGCATATCCCACTGGCTCCCTTAGTTGGGTAAGGCAAAGAATGGATTTCTGCTCTAGTGCTTATTCAGTTCTACTAATAATCACTGAAGCTACCTGAATAAAAGCTGCCTGTGACAGGCTACTAGTGAGGGTCAGATCTTGCATCATCTTTTCACATAATTAGGCCCTGCTTCATTCAGCAGAGCGGTGCCTGCCTAGCCAGCAGTGCCTGATGCTAATAACTAAAGGGAGCTGATTGCAGAATGATGTGGGGGTTGATGCAGTTTGTGTGAAGAACCCATTAACCAGAGCTCACAGCCATTCCAGATATGTTACTCTGTGTACTGACCTCTTCTAGCTTCTTGTCATCCTAAAGGAGGAGACATTTCTGGCAAGAAGCCTCTTCCTGTGAGCAGGGAACTCACCGTTGGTCCCACAGACTTTCTGGTTCCGGGAGGCTATGCAGGAAGACTGCTGGTTTTGCCTTGTTTGCGAGCACGGGGGGGCTCCAGCTCAGAAGGTGAGAAACGAGCAGGCTGCACACAGGTCTCTGACCGCGGCAGTGCCTCTTGTCACAGAGCCCTCAGGGACCTGCACGGCTCCTGAGCCTGGAGATCCATGGGCTTTGCATCTCAAAGCTACGTTCACGCCAGTGCCAGCAGCCAGCACAGCAGCTTTTGGAGGATGAGGCCCAGCCAAGGCTAAGCACCCAAAATGCTTACTCACTGAGGCACTAGCTGCTACTTATCATCAAGAGCTGCAGAATGCAGTTGTGGGCTGCGAGCTGGGCACTCCCGCCACTTCTTGTGCTGGGCTCTGGGTATCTTGTCTGTAAAGCCTGTAACTCTAGGGCTACCTGATCCCAGGCATAACTGTGTCCCTCCCACACACAAACCAGCAGCTCTTTTGGAATTCAGGCTTACTAGGGCATTCCTAGTAAGTCGGGGCATCGAGGCTTCTTTCCAGGGATTTTGAGCAGATGGGAAGAAAGGAGGAGAGAAAACTATAAATAAAGACAAAATCCTGAATAGCCCAGTTCTCCACTGAGCTGTAAATAAGAATGAGAGAGAGGAAACAGAGCACACTACACCAAAAAATTCCTTTGCGGGGCTCTAGGTCACTGACTCAGAGGCACCAGGCGGACGGTGGGGGCAGGCAGCCCCAAAATATCACAGAACAGGCAGGAGGGTCAAGATGGGCAATGAGATCCTGTCAGGATTCTGTGGTGATCCTGTTAGGGATCTGGGAAAATTCTCATGGCCTGGGCAGCAGGTCAGCACAGGTGGAAGCAGAGGATGCCAGAGGCAGGGAAAGGAGAGCTCCTCGCACCGCGCAAAGGGAGGCTGCGTCAGGAATCAGCTCTGTCGCCTCAGGCCACCTTGAGCAAATTTAGCCCCATTAAAAGAGAGGGGATAACATGAATCACAAGCTCCGGTGTAATGAGAGAGACATGGAAAACTTGAGGCAGCAAACACTCAAGGAGGGAGGCCAGCGCAGCAAAGCATCTAAGATCATAACACTGAAATAAGTGCTCCCCATGCGGCCTATCATGCAATAGGGCACGGGCCTCACAAGGCAAGGGGCGCTCCCGTGCCTTTCTCCCCAGGCTTTGCCCAACGTGCTTCAAGGAAGGAAACTAGCACAGTGAGCGGGAACTGGGCTGATAAGTCAGCAACAGCAGAAGGCAGCGTCCCCTTCCCTAGCGGGACCCAGCACTGCCCCGGGGAAAAGCTCCCCGCTGCGCCAAATGCAGCGGACACCTCCACGGCTGCACGAGCCACACGAGCCCAGTCCTGCTCCTCCTGCTTCCCTTTCACTGGCTGCTCCCAGGGCAGGGGCTCCTGCATCCTGCCAGGTGCAGGAACCTGGCTGAGCACGGGAGCCCCAAGGGACCAGGAAGAACTGCAGGCGGAGCACAGGGCTGCCAGGAATGGCTGATAACCTGTCACCAGGAGTACACAAACGAGTGCAAATTGTTTTAGGTCTTTCTGGCTCTTGCACCGTGCAACTAGGATGCGCTTCTGCTCCAACCGCCGCTCAGACCAGCAGAAAGCACCTCTATCAGGGTAACACGAAGCTAACACACAGCTAAGCCTTTTCTCAGGGCACTCTCTCCTCTCCTGAGAGGGGCTTTCAGCGGGGGCTACCTGTACTGGTACTGGCTCCGCTCACTGCTGGTCCAGCCTTCCGCCGTGCAGCCAGAAGCCTGTTCATGCAGCTCTTCCTGCATCCCTCTGCATGGAGGGTCAGTATTTTCTCAGTTTCCTCAAGTTAATGCCCTCCAGAGTTGGGCCTGGGCTTACGTGTACCCCACAAGGGAGGCAGGAGTCATTTTGAACATTTGCCAGAGACGCCGATTTCCTGAGACATAAAGTGTAAACGTGCATTACTCACCTAAACAAGCGGCGAGAGCAGCCAGCGCAGAGCAGCCGCGACGGCGGGCTGCTCTCTTGCCTTCCAGCGCAGAGAGGCTGCACCTGCAGCGCCAGCGGGACACGGTCCCCAGGCCACAGCAACTCCCAGGCCGTGCCGAGTGATCAGTCACTCAGGAGAACGGCAGAGGACGCCGTCTGAAAACCATGCCAGGGAAAATGCGACGTGGACGGGCACATTGTCAGGCCTAGAAACGTTCCCACACCTCTCCGTTCAGCAGGTGAGCACTGCAGGGTACGAGCAGCGCTCACGTGGAGGCAGGCGGAGGCTGAGGGCCCTGCAGCAGCCGGGGGACCTGGGTCTGGATTCGGTGCCGTGCCCTGAGCGCGGGGCAGACCCGAGGACCACCTGTCCCACGGTCTCGCAGGCATCGCAGAGAGGCCCGTGGGACCCGTCCCAGGCAGCAGGACCAGGGCTTTCGTGAGGCTTGAGGGGTGCTCTGGGCACAAGCATCTGCCTTTCCACCCCAGCACTGGTGTGGCTGAAAATAGGGTGGGAGAGCATCTGAACCAGCAAGCAGGCGCTGTCTGCATGGGAAAGGGGAAAGGCTCAGAAGCTGCATGCGAAGGGTATGTGCTGAAACAGAGGCAGCTCTGCCTTTCTGCGCCACTAGCCCCATTCCCTCTCATTCTTCCTTCTCTCCCACACCTCGTGTCAACCCCACACACCTCCTCCTCCAACTCACGCGGCTCAAGTCCAAGCTGCTTCTTGTGGCCTGTTGCCACATGCCAAAGCCCCGTCCTTCACAGAGTGCTTGGAAGGGATGTCTCATTTCCTTCCTGGGCTGATCACCTGATTCACAGGGGACACTATGCAGGGATGGTGCCCTCTCTGGCCAGCCAGCCCCAGCTCACAGACCCACCAGACCCTAGAGCTGTGACTCACTGCATTCACCTTCCCGACCAGTCACCAGGCCGCGGCAGGCAGCACTTGCCACGTGGGCCAGCACATGCCCAGCTACTTAGTGCGCTCCTGTTCTCCCACCAGCAAGAAGCTTTCATAGAAACGTGTCCTGGAGCTCTTGGCGAGTGCTCCAAGCAGGGCTGTGGAGCTTCTCCTCCACAGCAGAGGCTGGAAGCGCACGGCGCTGCCTGCCATGCCAAATGCACTGAGGCAGTTCCCTGCGGCTGAGTCGCAAGCGTCCCTGCTCATGGTGGCACTACCAGCACCAAGCACAAGCGACACCTCTGCTCTGAATCCACGTGCTGCAAGAAGCCTGCAGCATTCAGCAAGCACTCTCGTGCGCCCTCTGAACTAAGGGCCTCAGTTCCTGCTGTCTGACATACCCTGCCAGGCCAGCACCTTCTCACCCACCATTTTACCTCACTGCCACGTAGAGAGCCACAGCTCTCCCTGGCATTACATGGACTGAAAAGCTGCACAGGCTTCCCTCACCATAAACTGCTGAGGGACTGGTCCTACAAATCCATCTCCCTCTCTTTTATAAGGGGCTACGTGCAGCCCTTATACCTACAGCATCTCACACACCCCACCAGTGCATGGTATGGCAGCCTGGCCCTTACCTACGGAGCCCTTTCTCCACCTGCTGCCCAGTGTCTGATTCCACAGGTGCCTCTACCTGTAGCTAAATGCAAACCAGCAACCAGCACCCACAACCCAGTCCCACAGAACAAGCTTCTTAAAGAGGAATGAGGTGCACCTGAGGTGGTCCAAACACTCCCCAGCTCCCTTCATTTCTCAGGACTGCTAACACCTGACAGCCCCTCCAATAACATTAATGATTTCCTGCTGGTCAGTAGCAAAAATGCCCTCAAGTGCTGTGGGGTTTTCTAGGATTTGCCACCTGTCCCCTAGGCACTGTTGTCTGGCAGAGGTTTGTAGAAGGGAATGAGCTGCTGCAGGGGAAGGCGGCGGGGCCTGCGCTCGGCCGCAGCAAACACGAGCCGCCGGCGCTGCGGTGGAAGGAGGGTAAACGCTGCTTGTTTCCCCTTGAGTTCATGGGTGCTCATGAGTTCACCTCGCTCCCTGCAGCCTCCTCGGTGAGGCCTGTGATGCCTTCCTGTGCCAACATCTTCCCCCGCGAACGCAGATCTCATGACGATGACGTAAAACACAGGCCATCAAAGCACCAAGCTAAGAGTCCTGCACGGGCTGGTGGATGTCACTGTTTTTCGAAAACTTCACTTAGAAAACCAAGCTCTCAGTAGGAATCCATCTCGTACCCTGACCCTAGGGCCCTGCCATGGTCTCATGCCTACCCCCTTCCCCTGCTGTGGCTCATGCGACAGCGCTCCTTGACTACGAGCGCTTTGCTGCAGCCCTTTGCAGCCTCCACAGGGGAAAGGTGTTACTTCTTCCCCATCTGCTTCCTCCGGAGGATCCAGCTTTGCCTATGAGGAGCCAGAGCTGAGATGGGAGCTGCAGAAAAACAGGGAATCCCTCAGAGAGGAGGGCCTAACTCCCCTGACTGTGGGGGGGCTGGCACGTGCAGACCCCGCAAGCACTTGGGCTGCCTGCCAAGGCAGCTGAGAGGCAGGCGTCCTGCACGTTTAGATGATCCGTGGCTCCTGCCTCCACTCAGTGACCCTGTGCCAAGGCAGGAGAGGAAAGTCACAAAGTCTGCAGGTTCTCAGGGGGCAGTAGGATGTAATATAAAAACCCCGTGTGTCCAGAACATCAGGAGCTGGCTGGGGATGCAACAAGACCCAGGACTGCGTTCCCCGGGGACGGCCCATCCTTATGGCTCAGACACCTTTGCCGTCTCCTCCGACGGGCACGAGCAAGTTGTAGGGCAGGGACCAAGGGCCGGGAGACGTCCCACAGCACAGACTCCGTTTGTCTGGGGCTTTCCTTGCTGCTCGGAGCTTTGCCCCAGCGCCAGGCCCCGCGCGGCCATGGAGGCCGGGCCCCATCTGCCGCCTCGCGGTCGCCCGGCAACTGGGCCACCAACTGGGCCTAAAGCGCCGCTGCCCTCCGGCTTCGGCCCCTCGTTCTTCCCTCCTCCTTTGTGCCCCTTTTGCTGCTGCCACAAAAGGAGAAAGCAACTCGGGCCTCAGCGCGAGCAGCCTGGAGGCTGCCACCTCCCAGATGACAAATGGTGTCGGTCGCCTTGACACAGACGCTTCATTTCCACCCAGATGGTGGGGAGTTTGGCCGGTGAAGACAAAGCACGTCGCTGACGCCGTCTTTTGTAACGCGCTCAGCCTGGTACCGCTCTGCGTTTGGATTAGCATTTAAAATGATCCAGAGGCATAGCGAGCAGCAAGCGGGTAATGCAGGGAGGAAGGGGACAAGCTGTTTTCACTGGTGGCCAGCGATAGGACGAGGGGTAATGGCCACAAGCTGAAACACAAGAAGTTCCGTCTCCAGGTGAGGAGCAACTTCTTTACTATTAGGGTGACAGAGCAGTGGAACAGGCTGCCCAGGGAGGTTGTGGARTCTCCTWCTCTGGAGGTCTTCAAAACBYRCCTGGATGCCACCCTGTGCCACATGCTSTAGGTGTGCCTGCTTGAGCAGGAAGGTTGGACTAGATGATCTCTAGAGGTCCCTTCCAACCTTAAATATTCTGTGAATTCTGTGATTTGGACCTGGTTAACGGATAGGACTCCAAGGGTAGTTTCAAGGCGGGAGTTTGAACTGGGCAGCTGTCCCCTGGGAAGCTGTGGGTGTGCAATGTGTGTGCTGGGGAGGTGATCCTCCATACTGAGGCGTTTCATTATCTCTCTTTAAAGAAACTATCAAAGTCCCACCAAAAATGTTTGCTCGGACGGGGATGCGCAGATGACCTGGGTGCAAGATGCTCTCTAGGATCCGGTCGGTCTCTGGCTGGTAGCAAAGGCCATTGCTCAAGAAGGAGGCTAAGAACAAGTGGATGGGAGGTGCCCTTGGAGACTAGAAAGATGCCATGAAGATGAGGCGGAGGAGCTGAACGTAGTCAGCTCAGCAAGATGTAAGGAGGTCCTGGTCAAGGTGCACTCGCATTCAGTGCAGAGAACTGAGGCTGGGGCAAGAGGGTCGTCTTTGTGCCAAGACAACGCACGGCCAGAGCTGGGAGCCTGCAGCAGAGGGGAGAGGAATTCAAAACAAAGAGGAGGCACCGGTGGGTGACTGTTTTCTCCCTTTTTAAGATCTCTGAGGATAATTAACCACTGTCCGAAATTAGTGAGGACTAGAGTGAATTCTCCACTTACTCTAGTGAATTCTCCATAAAGGGCAAATCTTAAATCAGTTAAAACCTAAAGGGGCACTACAGTTCACAGAACAACGTACGTGCAGGTGCCCTTGGCCGCCTTTATGCCAGGGGCCAGACTGGCAGGGCAACCCACGGGTCCCAGCACATGAGGTACGTTCCTACGTGGGGTAAGGTGAGACGACGTGGCGGGATGAGGATGTCACCCTGTGCTCAGGGTCCTGCTTCCCAAGAGGATGGGCTGGCGACAGCTCCCTGACCCCATGAACCTGATACTCCAGCGCCTTCCAGAGCAGCGGAGCTGGGACAAGCAGGAGAGAGACCCTGCCAAGGAGCTGGGCTGCAGGGCGACCGGCCGCTCCAAGGGCTGCGGGTTCGGAGGAGGGGGAGGAAGCCACGAGCGGCGCTCCCCCGTGGCACACGGGCAGCTCCGAGCAGGCAGCCGCCCTTCCGACAGCGCCCTCCGTCCGTGGGGCTGCCACCCCCCAGGGCAGCCCTGCTTCCCCAGCCCTACTCCCTACCACAGACAGCCCGGGCCAAGTGAGCGGGGCCCCCAAGGAGAGGGAAGGCTGGGGTGCATGTGTCTATGTGTGTGGGGTCTTTTGGAGTCCCTCATCCCCTGGAGCTTCGTCCTCTTCAGGCTCCGGACCACAGCTCTGACACCGCGTTTGCTCCTGCGGCACCTGGGATGGCGCCGCTTCCTCCACCTCCACCCCGTGGCAAGCAGCAGCCCCAACCCCATGGCACGTGCGGGACGCTGAAGCCAAGAACTGGGATGGGAACCAGCAGCAGCAGCAGCCAGAGGCCCCTGCTCCCCCTCTGCCCACCGCAGCTCCCGGCCCCATTCCAGGCCCGAACCAGGGTCCCGGTTGAGGAGCCCTCTCAAGGCGCCGGGTGTCTTGGTGCTCCTCTCCGACACGGGCCAGGCGGGCGCCCTGCAGAAGCGCCTGCATCTCCCACCTCCCCTCCGAGAAGCACCCGCATCCCAGCGGCGCCGGGCAGGGAGAGCCCGGAGTCCTGCAAACCCAGGGGGATCCCTCCCGGCCGCCCTTGGAGCGGCTTCCGCCACACGGACACACCACGAGGAGCCTCTTTGCAATATAAACTTGTTTTTATTGAAGCAGCAGTCACATGACCTCGCATCTAGCCTTTAAGAGAGCGACAGAATGGATTCGGCCAGGTCAGCCAGCCCAAAAACGTATTTTAACCTTTTTTTTTTCTTTTTTCTTTTTTCTTTTTTTTTTTTTTTGCGCTAATAGACATGTCGTGTTTAATACATTACATTATCCAGCACCGGCAACCCAACCCGGACAGCTACGTGCCGATTCCCTGGAGGAACGGGCCACTGGACGTGGTCACGACAGACGTTACAGATCACCACCAAAGAACGTCACTAATGGGACCAAACCCAAAAAAAGGGGGGAAAAAAAAAAAGGAAAAAAAAGGAAAAAGGAGAAAAAGAAAGAAGGAAAAAGAATGAGCGCAGAGCCAGCAGGTTACACAGGTTCTTCACTTTGCAGCTATAGGTGGACAGGAAAGGAAGCTTGGCTGCTTTCGATCTCAAGCAGCACGTCCCAGGGTTCCTCTCGCCATCAAATCCAATGGTACCACGGACAAGCTGGCATCTCTTGGAAAAACACCATGGAATAACACAGCTCATTGAAGAAAACATGCTTATTTCTTGCGTTTTTTATTTAGGGTTTTTTTTTTTTTTTTGATTATTATTAACAGTACAAAGATTCATGTCCACCTATTCTTGCGGAGCGGAAAGAGGAGTGAGGAGCAAGGGGCGGAGAAGGGAGACAAGAGGAGGAGGGAGAGGGTTGTGAAATAAAGACCACACACTTTTGTATTTTGAAATTTCATTTCCAGGCTAACCTACTTTTTATTTAATGCAAATTACAGTACCAGTTAACTATTTCCGAACCGAGTCACACAGAACAAAACATATTTACAAGGGGAATGGGGCGGGGGAAATAATAAAACATTAAGCATACTTTCCACAAAAAAAGTTTATATTTAAAATGAAAAAAAAAAAAAAATCAGTCACAGAGGCATTCAAGTAGTAATAATGTTATACAGGTTTTGCTTTTCCTTTAAATCAAGACAGATTTTGCACAAGTGTATGCAATAGTTTGTATACAACCCACAGTCCTTAATATATATATATATATTTTAGATTTCTGTTTTTAGGATGGAAGTGGTCACGCTAATTGGTGTGTACAGGCCCAAGTGATCCATCAGCAACACATTAATGAACGCAAATTTTACAGGCAAGCAAATTATATATATATAAATATATTTTATATATATATATATTAAAAATAAATTGAGAAAGACCAACACAAGGAAGCTACTTTTCTCAAGCTAACCCCTTAGGTACTGTTTTCCTTTCTGGTCGTTTTGCTGTTATTGCAGTGTTGCAAAACGAAACGAACTATGAACAAAACTGGCTAAAAGCCCTGTGGAAATCAAACTGGAACCCCAGGGGTACCTTTGCACGGTCTCCCAAAAGGTCGGCCCTGGCCTGAATACGCTACTGTGCTTTTCATTATTGGCTTTTTCTTTTTCTTTTTTTTTTTTTTTTTAACTGCAGTGGCTGAGGCTCCTAACGCAGGAGCGGTTCACAGGCTGCTTCCCTCTCGTTTTAACTTTCGAGCGAGTCCTGAAAACCTGGGGAAGTTTTTAAGTGTCTTGTCGAGGTTGCAGGCACCTGCCAGTACTTCAGACAAAGCTTTGCTTAATGAAAAAAGAAAAGAAAAAAGAAAGAAAAAAAAAGGAAGAAAGAAAGAAAAAAAAAAAAGAAAAAAACAATCAGGGTTGTTCTAGTAGCCAATTTTCTTTTGTAGTTCATTTTTTTTTTCCTAGCAAGGTAGATAAGTTTAATGTTAAGAACACCAGTGTCTCGACGGGACGTCCCATCGCCGGCGGCTCCGTCTCGGAGAGCTCCGGCCGCGGGACAGACGGGGCCTGTTCCCCGGGAGCGGAACCCCCGGCCGCCGGGAGCCCGCCGGGAGCCTGGCAGCTCCGGGCGGAGCGTCGGGACGGCCCTTTGGGGGCCCTGACCCTCGTGTCACCAGCAGGAAAGCGCAGCCTCTGCTCCGGAGACGCTCCGGAGTAAGACGGCAGCCTTTGGTTTGCTAAAGGAGGTCAGGGTTTCCCCACTGCGGACAACCTTAGGCGGGATACTAACAAGGTAGTAAACACAAGCAGACTAGTTTCAGAAACAAGGCCTTCGTGCTGGGCACAAGAACTTAAGAGCAATGTTAAACTTATCGTCTTCAGGAAAGAAAAATGACTCCGGGGAAGGGAGCATGGAGCGCGGGGGGGGAAAAAGGGGGCCAAAAGTGCCCTGGTGGGGCATCCATGTGGCAACCGCACGCGTGGCTTCCCCTGCTTCCCGCTGGGAATCGGGAGCCGCCGTCGCGGAGGCCGAGGGAGCCCCAGGCGGCTCCCGGCCGCGGCCTCCTCTCCATCGGGGAGACGGCATCCGGAAAAAGGAGAGGGGGGAAAAAAGAAGAAGGGGTGGGGGGTGGGGGGGAAAGAAGGAAAAAAGAAAAAGAAAAAAAAGGGAAATAAAATCCAAGAAATCATGGAAGCGAAGGCACTCCAAACTATATAGATACACTATACATCGCTAGAGTTATTGTTACAATAATACAGGCCGGTACCTACTGTACAGAGTTAAAACTATATGGCTTTAAAAAGCTCGTCTACATTTTGTCTGGTTATTAAACAGAATCACTGCCCTGAACGGTAACTTTTTGCTCATTAATAACAGTTCCTGGGTCCACATATTTACATACAAAACAATAAAACTCAAAAGTTAAAAACAACCAAAAATAATAATGTACAAGCTTGAATTTGGTGAGGAGCTTTGTGGTTTTTTTTTTTTTTTTT
>NW_020455954.1:2604154-2618330 GCF_003342845.1 Nothoprocta perdicaria
AAAGACCTGGATCTAACTCGTATAAAAGAGGTTGCGCTCCTGCCATGATCCTTGAGAACGGAACCGAACCGAAGCCCCGGGCCGCCGCCCTGCCCCGCCCCTACCACACGCACGAGACACACGGGACACCTGCACATCCACCAACGCCAGAGGGAAACAGCTCCTAAGCGCCCCGCCGCCGGCCGCGCTCCGCAGGCGAGGAACACGCCGCGCTTCCCACAAGGAGAAGCGACGCGGCCCCTCGGCGCTGCCGTGGGAAGCGGCTGCGGGCCGGGAAGCGGCTCCAAAGCAGGAAGCGGCTCCAGACTGGAAAGCGGCTCCGGGCCCCCACTCACCTGCAGGCGCAGCCCCGCGGCGCCGCTTCCAGACCCTGCCGGTGCCCGGAGCGCCCCAGGAGACTCCGTTAGGCCGGGCTGGGAGCCCTCGGAGCGAGGCCCCGGAGGCCTGTCCCTCGCCTGAGCCTTTCCCAGGGAATATTGCTTTAACGTTGGGAACAGGCTCGGATTCTTCCGGCGCGCGCCGCTCCAGGGGGAAACCCCAGGGCCGAGCGGGCTGGGCTCGGACCAGCGTCCGCCTCGCGCTGCACTCGGGCTGCTCAGAGGTTGTAGACAAAATAAAAAAGCAGTATTGTATCTATGTATACATGTATATATTTATATAAGATATATACACACACACACTCATATATAGCCAGCTTTCCTACAAGTCAGCAGGTACAAATTACTGTTGAGAGCACTCTGATGTGTATTTTATTAATGTTCTACCAATGTAAAAACATAATGGCAACCGTGACACGCATCAATAAATAGAGATCAAGAAAGCAGGAGGTTAAAAAAAAAAGATGAAATTAAATACAGGTTCTAGCTGCGGATTTAAAATTAGAGCTATCGGAGACTGTGGCATCCTGCAAGTTCAAACTGCAGTTAAAAAAAAAAAAATTATTACAAAAGAAACCAGTAGACTGTTACAGTTCACATTATAGATCCTGGTGTCCTTTTCCTGCCTGCACCTCGGGAGAAGGAAGCCCGGGGGAGGTGGGAAAGCGGGAAAAGGCCCGCGGTGGCAGCCGCTTTCCCCGGTGTCCCCGGGGAGCTCGGCCGCCCGGTGCCGCACGCGGGGCTGGAGCTGGAGCAGGAGGCGGCATTCCCAGTGTCCCGGGCTCCTGTGGCACCGGCGGCTCCGCTCCCCCTTGCCTGCGTGGGCACCGTGTCCCGCGGCGCCCCACGGAGCGCCCCGGGCCCGGCTTCCCCCCTAACGGAGCTGCGAGTTTCTTCACTGCTAGCACTGATTTTGGGGTGATTTTTTTGAATTTTTGTTTCTTTTTCGGAAATGAAAGTCTTCCACTAGCGGTTCAAGCCTTAGACACACGGTTAACCCCCCGCCCTGCTCCCGCCCTCCCGCCCTCCCCAGGCAACCTATTTTTCCTACCACGTCGCCCTCCGCCCTTACCGAGCCCGGGCAGTTCTCCGGACATCCTAGGACACGGATTCGCTTACGAGGAACGCTGAGCTCTGCCGAATGACCCCTGCTAAGCTCCCGACCAAATTCAAGCTGTGCACTACGTCAAAGTCTGAAACTTCACTTAAAAAGAAAAATACAAGAAGAGGTTAAAAAAAAGAAAAAAGAAAAAAAACTTCAGCAGAGAATGAGGTTTTGGGGGTGGGTATTTTGTTTTGCGCCTTTTTTTTTTTTTTCCTTTTCCTTTTTCCTTCCTTCTTGCGGCTGCGGAGGGGGCATGAGGCCAGAGTCCGGGTTGTGAAGCACACGAGGGCCAACTTGCAGCGCGCCCGGATTGTCGGGGGAGACACACTGGTGTCCGTATTGCTCCGCGGCCCCGCGCCCCCCGCCGCGGCCCCTGCCCCGGACACCCTGCGGAGTGAGGATACAATGAAACGGGTTTGTATTTATAGCTATTTTACAAGGTTAAATAAGAACAACAATAATAATAATAAAAAATTGAACACTAAAATGAACAGGTTGGTTGGTTGGTTGGTTTTTTCTTTTTTTTTTTTTCTTTTTTTTTTTTTTTTTCCTCCTCTTTTTTTCATTTTCTTTCCAAATGTGACCAGTGTTGCTGAGCAAGACTCAAAATTACTGGTGGTGTTTCCTGTGCCGCTGGCTGCTTGGTACCGGTTCAGGTGGAGTTGGAGGCTGACGCTGTAGCTACACTATTGGTCTGAACTCGCTCTCCCGCGGGAACATCTGCGAACGACAGGCAAGGGCAAGGGAGAGAAGCAGCGTTACCTCCGCGGCACGTTCCCTTCCCTTCCCGCCGGGAAAACCCGCCCCCGCCGCCACACACGTCCCCAATTCCCCAGGGGCAGCGGGAAGGAGGCGGCCTGGCGGGAGGGCCCCCCTGGAATGCGCGGTGCTCCGAGCACATGTCCTGGGAAAGGCAGAGCGACATGCGGGCCAGCTCATCCCGGACAATGGAGCTTCTCCCGAGAAGTCCTCCTTCCTTAACGCTGGAATTGCTGACGGGGAAGAGGGGCACTGATTTTGTCAGGAGCCTCCCTACAGAGCAGCTGATTAAGGCAGAGACCAGTTCTTAGAAATTCCCCTTAGAAAGGGGGGTATTTCCTGGCGTTGAGCCGGGGCAGGGCTCCTCATCCTCCTGCAAATCCACCCTCTGCTCTCCAGCCAAGATGGGCCGACCACCCTGGGAAGCAGGGCCAGGAGCCAGAGGCGGCGGATGAATGGAGAGGCCAGGAACGGGCAGCGCTGGGTGCGCTACGGGGCGGGCAACACGCAGGGCCAACCCAGAAAGGCAACAGGAAGCACATCCCAAAGGCACTCGAGCAAGGAGCAGCACCGGGACCAGCAGGGACAAGCGGGAACGCCGGGACGCTGCCTCCTTGCTAAGGGAAGGCCGCGAGCGGCGGGTGGGAGGAAGGGAGTAGCTGCCGTGCGCAGAGAATGCCAGATGCCTGTCCTGGGATGGAGCTTCCCATTCCCGTCCCGCCTCGCCCCACAGGAACCTCAAGCCCCCCACGGCAGCCCACACTGCAGTATCCCCAGGCCGTGCAGCCGAAGCGCCGGCCGCCCCACGGCGCTCCGGGAAACTGCCTTGCGCTCTCCCAGCCGGAGCTGCTCGGAAGCAGCTATTCCCCAACCACAGCCCGGCCGCATCCCTCGGAGCTCCCACGCACCCCTCTCTCCTTGCGCCCATTCCCATGGGTCTGGGGCAGGGAGGAGCGCTGGGGGGCAGCGCAACATCCGCACACCCGACATGGGGTCCCGGGAACCGGACGCTCCGCAGGGTCAGAAGGGAATTAAGGGGGGACGCAGCCCCAGACCAGCACATGGGGCTTTCGCATCAACACGGAGAAGTCCACGCTGCCAGTGGGCCATTTAGGGAGCAAAACAGGGACTTGGTTCCAGTGCTTCCTTGCCTATGTGCTGGAAAAGGAGCCCAGCTGGAACATCAGTGTGGATCAAGCACACAGGGGGAATATCACAGTGCCTGGACATCTGGCTACTCCTTCCCACCATGAGGAATTGCTACTTGGGCACGAGAGAAGAAAGCCCAGGGTCTTGCTAAAATATCTGCTCCAGCTCCGCTTCTCCTCCGCTTCCCTCCGGGATACCTTGGGAACCCCCCGGAAACGAAAGAGGAGCCTTTTGGGCTTTGTTTGGCGGATGTCACCTCAGCCTAGGAAGGGCCGTTCCCGCCGGCTGCTGACGGACTGCAGCGCCCAGCTGCAAGGGCTGAACTGAACTGAAGTCTTCCAAGATTCTTTCCATGGGAATATCGCCTACGGGAGTGGCTGGGAATGGGAAATCGTCGGGAAAATGAGATGCACATCCCTAACGCCATCTTGGATATTGGGCATATCCAGGGACTTGGTAAGAGCTGGGAAACCTGGAAAAGCCCAGCTGATTCCGAACCCACCGAAACAAGCTGGACCCGGCCCTGACAGGCAACGCGGGCCGGTTCTAACCCACGACGTACACAAGGGGCCAGCATCATTGCAGTGGCCTTTTCAGAAAGCCCTTTAAACAGAAAGAAAACGGAAAAAACCCATCTCTTGGAAGCCACAAAGAAGAAAGTCGTGTCTCTTGGCACCAGGCTTCACGTCCATGAGGATATGGGCTGGCACTGCTGGCTTGAGGAGCCCTGTTCCAAACCCGCTACGTTGAAAAGTCAGCCTCTATCTCCACACTTGGGCTCTCTCTCTCGAAAACCAGCATCGTGCTGGACTCGGGACGGGCAGACACCCTTATTCTGGTCATTTGCTACTCCCCACCCAGCTTTGTGCGTGGGAAAGGTGCAGGGTTAAATAGCAGTGGCTGGAGCTTATCCCAAAGCTGAAGCGCTGGCACCGTGGGGGAAGCAACGGAGCAGCCCGTTCCCATGCAAGTGCCGGAGCCTCCAACCTACGGAGCGGGTTCTGGACACAGGGCAGCCCACGGGCTTCAGCACCACTTCTTTTTGTGGGAGGCAAGCGCAGGTAACGCGCTATGGAAGTGGTTGGAGCTTCAGCCCTTGAATGGCCCTGAGAGCTCTCTCCCGCTGTGCCATCGCCCCTGGAAAAGCAGCAGTAGGGGAAGATGGGATCCACACTAAGAAACTCTGCTGCCAAGTGCAGCACTGGCATACGGAGCAAGAGAGATCAACAACCTCACACAGGATTGCAACCCTAAAACTGTAACCCTGGTGTAATCCCTGCTGCCGGCTGTGAGAACCCAAGGCACGAGGAAGGAGCAGCTCTCATGTCACCAAACAGCAGAAACCCGGAGCTGCAAGCTGCCCAACCCGAGCCTAACCACAGGGATTTGTGCTTTCCAACTAGGAATATCCTGTCCCAACTCAGCAACAGTGTCTGCTAACAGATGGATTAAAAACGTTGACATCCTTTCATTTTTTTTTCCCTAGTACTGTTTATACGAAGGACTTATCCTAGTATGTTTTTCCCTTACATGAGCTCTTGGAAGGTGCTGGGTGAAAAGGGACTTTTTCCTCTTAATCCAATTCCTTCCTAAAGCCCGCTGCACTGGGGAAAAGAGAACTCTCCAGAGAGCCACAAAAAGGACACTAACTTAAACAATATTTTTGGAGGTCTTAAAATGATGTCCCATTCTTTCACTCTGTAGGTCTTCAATCACTTTTATTACTTTTGTTTGTTTTTTCTTCCTCTCTCCTGTTGTTGAGCAACAGATGTACATAAAAGGGAAAGGGAGAACATGACTCTTTGCAGGACGCTGCCCAGTGCGCCATGAAAGGAACCGAGGTTTAAAACTCCAAACTTTGGGGGGTTTAAAATACAAAACACATCAATTGCACAGGCTACTTCTTCCATTTGTTGGTACTACTAATTCTCTTTCTTCCCTATGGATAGAAGCCTAATTCTTGGAGCCGGCTGCGTCCACGTGACCTGGACCCCCCAAACCTCTCTGGGCAGAGCAAACCCCACGAGCAGAGGCTGGGGGGAGCACCCCAAAATCGGGTTGCTCTCGGGCAGCCCAGCCCGTGGGCGCTTCCCTGCCCTGCTGCCAGGACCCCTTCACGCCGGGTGCCCCCTCAGCCGCCTCCTTCCCGCTAAGCCCCACTGAGGACGCCCTGCAAACAGGAGCGACGGGCGCACACGCTACGGGTGCCCCCGACCGGCCGGGATAAACCCTTCCTCCTTTGCTTCCCCCTCATCCCAAGGGTCTCCTGGCTCAGAGGGCGCCTAGAGAGCGGACGTGACCGGAGAGGGAAGGAGGGAGAAGACGGAGGGAGGAGGCGGAGGCAGGCGGGCACACGTTCTCACCTGAGGCTGCCGTAGCGTTTGTAGGGGTGGAAGCTGCAGCTTGATTCCGGGCATGAGCAGGGATGAGGATCGAAGCCAGAGATGGGTTACTTGACAGTTCTGGAGGGGAGGGGGAACAAACAGAGTTATGAGCTCGTCCTTCACCCAGAACCCGTCCGTGCCGGAGACGTTTAAGCCCGGCTTTCCTCACCACCGCGGCCGGGGGCTGCGCTGCGTTTCCTTCTGCGCCTACGAGCACGAGGAAACGCCGGGGCATCTGGCAAGGACGTCGCCAGAGCAAGACTGTCAAAACTGCCCGCAGTGACACGTGGGAATTAATTCCTAGGAGGAAAGCAGCTTGGGAGCTGGCAAAGAACTGATGGAGCCGCTTCCTTGGAAAGGGCCTGCAAAAAAGCACCATTTCCTTCCCCAACCCACCAGCCCAGAGGAGGCGGCAGCTGCCACAGCTGCTCCAGGGATACAGGCCTGGATCCCTCAAGCTGCCCTCTCCGTGGGCCCAGGAAGCGGAGCCTGGCTGGCGGGCAGCCTCCTCGAGGCCGAGGAGAGGTGGCACCTCCTTCAGGAGCACAGGGAACGGCCGAGGCCGTGGGGTGGCAGCTTGGCTGGGCAATCTGTCCGGATCACAAAGTAACCCAACCGTTCTTGTGCGGGGCGAGGGCTGGAGAAGCCAGCCCTGTGTCTCAGCCCCAAGGGCAGCTCCGGGGTGCACAAGGAGCAGGCGCCTCCCTGGAGCGCGCGGAGCTGTACACGACACTGCGCGGAGCGCACAGTCCACGCCGGTTTTGTGGATTCCTCCCTAAAAGCCTGTCGCTTTTCTTGAACGCGAGCTTTAAATCCAGGGCCTGCAAGCATCACTTGGCTATTTGGTGATGTTTTCCTCCTGCAAGTTGGCTTTAGACGTATGGAAAAGAACTGCTGGGAAGGCAAGGCGGGGACGGCCCTCGCTTGCTTAAGAGTCCCGTATTGTTATGTATTAATATGTATTTTGAGACTGCGTTACACTGCGTTCACGTCTAAGCACACCTAGTCCTTCCAGGAAACCTCAATTTTACAGAAAATCCCCCTGGAGAGGCACAACCCCTCCAAAGGCAGAGCTGAGCCACGTCTGTCGTTTAGTGCTGGTTCTGTCCTAGCTGCTCTGTACCAGAAACGTTGCTCCTTTAATATGTTCTCCAAAGCCGTTTCTCGGATCTATAAAGGAAAACCTGCTGCTTACCTCATCCTGTCCTTTAGCTTACTATCCACATGGCAACATGGGAGCAGTGCCAAAAAAAAAAAAAAAAAAAAGCAGAGCTGACTGTTGAGGAAAGAAAATAGTGCTTGTTGCCACTGGTGCTAAGCTATATATATGTATATATCCTGGCTGCAGCACTGGCACAGCAGCCAGACTCCTGGGGTCACAGAAGCACCTGCTCTGTCAGGACACGTCGCTGCAGTGACACTCGCAATCTGCTTTGGTCGCCCCTGTGTTCTCTTATCACGCTGCCAGAATTATCTCCTTCCACAGCCCCAGCCTGGCAGAGACGGGGCCTTTTGTTGTTGCTGCTTTTAAGGCAAGCACCAGCTTTCCTCTGAAGCTGCCGTAAGGAATGTGGACAGGCACGGCAAGGCCGACGCCGTTCGCCTCCTCGCAAAGCTCACGCTTCCTTGCTAGGATGGTCCTTAAATTCAGGGTGCTCTGGGCGATTCCTTCAGAGGGGCAGACAAGAAATAACATAACCAAAGCAAATGGAGCTCTTCTGCCTGATATTTCGTTAGAGTTCTCCTTTCAGATTTGCTTGGATTTTTGGCTCTTTGTGGCTATCACGCGTGGGAGGATGACCGTAGTGCTGAGGAGCAGGCCTGGCCTCCGGTATCCGCAGCCCACGGGGAGCGGTGACCACCGTTCTCCCTAACTTTCGCCCCAATATTTGAACAACCGGCTGAGCCGTGGCCTGCTTGTCAAAACACACCTAAAATTCCAGGTTGTGCCAATAGCACTGGTATTTCAGAGCCTGTTCCCAATGCCGGGATGAGAACACAGCAGCCGCCCCAAGCCCGGGGACTAGAGCGCATTCCCGCTCACGTGGGAGCTGGGAAAACAGCTTCGGCTTTCTCCTGGCCCGGGGATTGCAGCCAATTTACAGCTGCAGGAAGGAGCGGGAATCAAACGCTGTGCTTTTAATGGGACACCAGGTTATCTTCCTTTCATCCCCCTAAAGCAGGGCAACACTTTGCCTTGAGAAACAGCTCGTTGCTCGTTTTCAGCATCATCCCGTTGGACGTTTCAATACTCCCAGCACCCACTCGCAGAATTAGTTTCGTAGCGTGTTTGCTTTGGCAAAACAAGCAGCTTTCCACGTAACTGAAATTACTGCAGCAGTTTCTCTGCAACCTAAGAGTGTGCTGGAATCAGCACAAATTTCATACTTTTCCTTTCTTGCCCACTCCATTTGCTCTAAGCAGAAATATTCTGCTAAAACACAAAAACATGCTGGACAGCAATCAAATAGTCACACTAACAATTTCTCTCAGAGTAAAAAAGGTTAGAAATGAAAGTATTATGGCTAAAAAAAAATTATTTTTTTATTGATTAACCCCCCCCACCACCACCAACTAAAAGGTGTTTGCCATCAAGCATCACAGCGTCCAATTCTAAGTGCTGAATCACAGAAGAGTTTCAGGGTCACTAAGGGCTAATGTGGCACAGCCGTGACATTTTGGGGCCCAGCACAATTACTGACCTGCTACAAGACATTTAGTAAATGGCAGACATTTCACAGAGCGTTTGAAAATGTAGCTTCTAAGAGCAAATTGCTTTCTGCTCAGCTGAGGTCTACAAGTCAGTGAAATGCAGCACTCTGGCTACTAGAGATACCCTTTGTGGGGGAAAAAATGCTTTGTTCAAACCCCAGTCTGCACATGAAGTTGGTGTAAATATTAATAGAAGTTTACCAGCAACAAAGAGAATGAGCAGGCATCTGCATGTCCCAAGACGACTGCTGGCAATCAATCAAAAAGCATTATCTTTATTTTGTATATATTCTCATTGTACTTTTTCCAGGCTCCATCTGAACGGCATCACTGCCCAGATCAGCAGGTCTGACATGACAGGTTATTTCTGCAAATGAGTCTAATATATTAACGATCAGATTTCTGTATTGTTTCTAACAATTTTGCCTTCCAGCCTCCTGCAGCTTCCTTGTACTCCGTGGATTTCAGAGAACTGGATACAGCCAAGTAAAACATTGTGAAATTTCATTCTGCCTGATAAAAACAAAATGCCCTTCCAAACAGGGCACCTGCCCTCACTTTCCAAATTACCAAGACGCTGTTATTGTCACCTCTGACTTCCAGTGACCTGATCCCATTGCAATTTCTGCACTGGACGGGCAAATCGAACAGGCATCTGTGCAATGAGGCTTACGTGCTCAGGTTAGGGACAAGAAGGTCCTTGCATATCCTGCGGTGATCATAAAGGTGTTCAAATCGTCGGGCTGAGCACTTAATTCTATTTTGGTTGTTTGATTTTAAAAGTTCCATCTTTCTTTTTTTTTTTTTTTTTTTTTTTTTTTTGAGTTTGGTTAGTGACCTACAACAGTGTTTATTTCCAAATTCATTAATGACCAGCCTCGGTCCTGCTTTCCCTTTTTAGGTACTAAAACTGGCAGCTACTAATAACAGGCACCTTCTTGAATTTTATGGAACTTCTTCGTCTGGAACCAGTTTCCCTTGCCACCCCCGTAACTCAGTGTGCAAGAGGAGAGCCCTCTGGGTGGATGTCTGACAACGCTTCATTGAGAGTTGGCTGAAAGATGACAAATCAGCAGCTACAAATTTGCCTGAGGATGAGGGTAGCTTATCCAGCAGCCTGCACTGTCTTGAGAAATTCCCCATAAACACACATCTATTTTCCTCTATGAAGTTTTAAAAGAGCTCACTGGAGAGCTTTCAAGCCTTAAACAAAGAAATAAACAAAACCCCTTGCTTTCATGTAGAAGATGGGCCTAATACTAAGATCATTAAAAATTACTGAAACTAAATATGCTTAAAAGAACAGGGAATGACGGGAATATTAACATATTGGGATCAAAACCACCTCCACTAATGGAAACGGCCTTAGTGTGGGGAAAAAAACCCCACAATTCCTGAGTATTATAACTGACTATTATACAATATAGTAGGACATTTAATATACCTGCTAAATTCATTCCCCTAGACATGGGGAATCAACATAGGGGCAGCGGCCACAGGCTGTTTCCACAACACCAGCAACACCTGCGAGATGCCAAGGGACCCTGTTCTGCAGGCCTGGTAAAATCCCTAACTGCTCCCTCAGCGAGGGAAGGCCCTGTGTTTGCCTTACTAGAAGTACCTTCAGGAAAAAACAAAGAACAACAAAAAACAACTAAAAAAAGAGCTTTTTGGGGTGTGCACATCCTGGAAACGTTAAACCATGTATCCATGAATATTTGCTTCCTTCAAGACAGTGATTCAAAGTAAGCTAAATGTTTGTGCTTGGGCCGTTTAAATACTATTTTATACAGAAACAGCTTAGTTACAGTTACTTTTATAGCTACTATTATTAAAGAAGCAGGCCCCATGTGCTCAAGGGCGGTGTTGTGTTTCACATCTTGGCAGATGGGCACTGCATGTACTAAAGTCTGAGAACCGAGAGCGAAGCTAACTGAACCAAAAGTTGTTCCAGACCTTCCAGCATGCATCCTCACACAAAGGGTGAGGCCTGGGAGCTAATCACTTTCTTAAAGTGCTGGGAAACTAATTACTAGCACATTTGTACATCACACTTCTTGCGTTCTCCGTCTTGGCAGGGAAAACTGTTCCAGGGGGGTATCAGCTTTGAAAGAACACAGGAATGGGTTTAAAATTTGGTATTGGCTTGGCTTCAAATAAAAATAATATACTGTTTACGATTTTTCAGTTCCTAAATTACTGAATCAATATAGTGCCAGCTGAACTGTGCAGCACATGTATGTGAATACCCAGGCTTCCTTCCTTTAGCTTACTTTCAGGGCCAAAATGGGCAGCAGCGCTGCAAACCTCCCTGCCAACCTGGCACGCGTTACTCCTTACTACGGCATTTCAGCTATGAAGGTGCAGCGTCATCTTTAAATTAATGACAAGCTAATCCCCACGGCCCAGGGCCTGTGGGATATCACCCAAAGCCACCCATCCAGGGGCTGGCTCGCAAACACCGACCTGCAGTGTGAACTCGTGCCATCGGGCAGTAGCACCTTCAGTCACTGACACCAAGTCCAAATCAAAGGCACTGCCTATGTGAAAACCCCTCAGCTCATTTCTCCCGGTTCCTTTTTGAGTTGGTTCCCGCAGCTGTGTAACATCCTTAGACCTGCCTGGAGGTTTTTACTTTTGAGGGAGTGCCGCCCGCATTACAGGGATCCCTCCCGGCTCCCAGCGCCTCTGCCCTGGGAGGAATCCTCGGCGCTCCCGGACTACCTTGAGTGGTGAAGTTGAAGAGCGCGGGTTTCTCTCGCCCGTTGGGTAACTTGACGTTTGGGTCCCGTAGTTCATCGAAGAAAGAGTGGGCGCACGCCTCCAGCGGGGTCAGGCGGGCCGTGGGGGTGTACTCCAGCAGGCGGCTACATAGCGCAATCGCTTCTGGCGGAGTGCGGGGCCGGAAGACCTGGAAAACAAGCAAGGGGAAAACAGGCTGTCTGGCTTCGTTCCTGCTCTTGGGCCACCAGAAGCAAGTCAGAGCAATTAAACCTCTCGCTGCCCAGCCAAGTGGGAACAACCCGGTGTTTGTAATCAAAGGTGTCCAGTGAGGATGGGGAAATCCAGCTCCGGGAGCGGGCGGGTGGGGGTGAGGGGGTCGAGAAAGGGTTAATTGCAAAGTCTTGCGCTTGGGTGAAGGTGCAATGCCAGCAAGAGGACTTCATGAGAGCGCACTCGGAAAAACACGTTGGAGAACAAAGTGGGGAGGAACTCATTCAAAAACCATGACAAACACGCAGGTGCTATCAGCCATGCATATGGGGTGGAGTGACGTGGTGGGGAGAAAGGTTCGAATGAGCAGGGTTCACTGGATGCAGAAATCGAATTGGGCCCTGCTATATGTGTGTATATATGCATATATAAATATATATGTTTTTACTAGTGGATGAAGCCTTACTAACACCGACTTCAGCAGGCAGGCAAGTCAGATTGTTGCCATGGAGGCTGCTGCTCAACTTTGGAGAACAACAAGGAAAGCATGGGTGGGGTGCAGGAAACGTCTGGCTCTAATCTGCAAGTTACTCCTTCCTTGACCTTATTCTGGCAAGTCATTCCCATCAATTTATTGGGATAGCTCCTGCACATTTGGTATTTGTAAGGACAGCTGAGAGATACGTCAAGAGAACCAACTGCTTCCTCCTAACAGATTTTTTTTTTCTTTTACCTTACGTGACTGCAAAATGGGAGTTCACAGCAGTCCTTCGCTGAAGCTGCATTTCAAACCTCCACAAATAGCTCTGCACACCCCAAATCACCGCCCCAACCTTCCTCTCTCCACACGTCAAAAGCAAAAGGCAGGTTAATCACGTGCGTGACCCAGGCGGCCTCTTGGAGCACTGCACTCTCCTGTTGTTACAGGTGAAACAGGCTGGGGAAGAGGGAGTGCCGTGAGGGAGAGTGTTAAATCTCAACGTGAGCATTTTTGATTAAAAAAAAAGAGCTAAAAAGAGCTAATCCAAAACGCTTGCAGCAGCAGCGCAGGTGAGCCCAAACCACCTGGCACCAAGGAGCCGAATTAGCGCACGCCACGCTCACTAACTGCACTACGGTGAGCAGGTATTAAACCAGAAGGCACGGAGGCTCCCGCTGAAGAGATGGGAACAACGAGGCTGCTCTGTCCAGAACCTGCCGCTTCCTCCCCGTGGGGCCCGGGCGCCGCCGGGGCCCCCGAGGCAGCTCTGGGGCGGCCTGCGCTAACTCGTGTGGGGCGACGAGAGCAGGGGCCCCAGGGGCAGCGCCCGCTTCTCACAGAGGCTTGTTGGGGATGGAAACCCAGGGGAACGTTTTCCACAGGACAGGCATGGCCGTGAGGGCAGAGAAGCCCCCTGCACTCGGCGGGGCGGCCTGCACCGCCCCACACGCGCCGCCCCACTGCGAGGGGCACCCGAGCTGCCGGCTCACAGCCCGGCCACGGCAAAGCCAAGGGCTACCTCCAGGTCGAAAAAAAAAAAAAAAAAAAAAAAATATCAAAAAAAAAAAAAAAAAAAAAAAAAAAAAAAAAAGGAAATTTGTACCTCTTGGTAACTAGCGTAACCAAAAGCCTTGGGGGGAAATGCAGAAGCTCAGGCTCTTGGTTTTGACCCTGAGGTAAAGCTTTGGAGGGGCTTCCCTTAAATGTGATTGAACAGGCTTGGTTTACTAAAGCGTGGAATGAAGATGCTTTATTCTTAGGGGTGGGTTTTGCCCTGCTCAGGACAGCTCACATTTCAATCACTATGCAGATTTAAAAAAATAAATAAATAAAAAAACAAACAAATAAACAAAAACACCTTAAAAAACACCAAAGAAATGCCACAAACTTGGAAAAAAAAAAATCCTCACACCTCCTTCCCCCCACCCCACATGAGTGGTGATTAAAACACAAAGTGAGTTACCAATCTAAACCCGGCTAATCTTCATCGCCTTGTGTTAAAATCGTTCACCTGGCTGCTGCCTCAAGGATGCAACCTCAGCTCTGACTTTCCACTCCTAGGATTCCTCTCTCCTTTTGTTATTATTATTGTGGTTTTTTTTTTTTTCTCAAGGCTAGGCCTAATAGTTTGAAAAAACATTTAAGTACATACCCGTACTCCTGAGGTGAAATGTCCTGTTCCTGACGAGTCCTAAAGATGATAATGCAGTGAAATAATCCAAAGAGGGGGAGTCAATCCAAAAGAGAATAGTCCAGCAAGGAAAAATATATCCAATATTATAAGAAATCCATGGTGTGGGGGACATAGAAAATGTTTATACAATTAGAAACTTTAAACATCAGTCTCCACAGCAGCAAGTCCAACGTCACCACAGTGTATGCCAAAAAAATTGATTGTGCAATGGTGAGGCATAGTATAGAAACATTTCTCTATTAAATTTATGTTCCAATGCCAGTGCATTTACTAAAAAAATAATAAAAAAAATTGAAATCAAAACTCTAACTCGAACTAAAAGGGTAAGTGAAATCCCCCATCATAAAGAGTTTTCAGTCCTTGGTCATGGATATAAATGGGGCCAAATCAGTTTGTCTCCATAGGTGCATCCCACTTGTCAACTTTTCCCAGAGACACAATGTAAACTTTTTTTTTTTCTCCTGGAAAAAAACCAAATCCCTAACAATTTTCAATTTGTGCTGAAGAGAAAATAAAAATCCATATTTTGAATTTGGCTTTTTTTTCTTTTCTTTCTTTTTTTTTTTTTTTTTTTTTTTTTTT
>NW_020455954.1:2618350-2723961 GCF_003342845.1 Nothoprocta perdicaria
AAATTTGCGTGAGCTACGAGTGCCTCAGGCCGCCGCGGATTATTCTCCATTCTGGATTGACTTCCCCACCAATGGATTTTGTTGGCTGACGTGATCTCTTTAGGATGCTTCAGGAACTGGACAGACCACCTCAGGAGTGCGGGTATGGCCTCAATTGCTCCCTACCATTTTCTTCCCCCTCCTGCCATCGCACCCTTGACTTTATTCTTTTTTTCCCCCCCCCCCCTCTTTTCTCTCAATCTGCCTCCCCTCCTTGCTTTGGAATAACGCACTGAAACAAAAATACAAAAAAGAAAGAAAGGAAGAAAGAAAAACGAAAGCGGAAACCCTGCGCCCTTCTGGCTCTCCTACTTCCACACGGTCCCGCCAAGAAATCCTGCCCAATTCGCCCACCGAGAACTACACGGGAGGCCGCCGGCGCGGCGGCGAGCGAGGGCGACCTGCCGTCGGCGCGGCGGGACGGCACGGCACGGCACGGGACGGGCGGCAGGACTTGCCCTTCGCTGCGAAGGCCCCTCGGATCCGCCGTCGCCGCGAGGCTTCCGTCCGCCGTGTAGTTCTCGGTGAGGGAACCGCTTTTAGTCAATAATCCGCGGATTCTTTTTAGTCTGCGGACTAAAATGTAGTGCACGGACTAAAAGCCGGCCCATCAGAGCGAAGTCTAGCTCGGTCTAAAATACACCTGGGTGAAAGCAAAAGGAAAATGAAAAGGAAAAAAAAAAAAAAAAAAGGAAAAAAGCTAAGTGCACAAAGTAAAGTGTTTGGGCGGACTAACATTTAGTATGCAGACTAAATATGGCCGGGCAAAATGCACAGCAATGCCACAAACAAAAATAAAACACTGACAGGAACTTTTAAAGCAATCAAGTACTACCCCACCTGCGCAGCAGTTCATTTTTCTAAAATGAAACAAGACCTTTTTGCAAGGGCTACTGGCCCGCCCGAGGGACTGAAGGCTCAAGCTTTCATTTTAAAAAATGAACCTGTTTTGGAGATAAACAAATGCAAAATAAACGCCTTTACATCCAACACTCTTCAAGGAAAATTTGCACTTGAGTAACTCAAAACCTCTCGTCTCTGCAAAGCAAATGGATTTCAGGCTGAGACCCACGTTGCAGGTTTTTTGGACGAGTGTCAAAAATCTGCGTGATCACGTAGAATGGAAATGCTGACTCATCCAAAACCACAACTTTTCATTATTTTCTTTTAAATGACTAACCCCTCCTCCTCCCCCAAATCCCAAGGGATGAGTACCTCACCGCAGGGCCGAGGGAGGGTGCAAGTCCCTCCTGTTTTCAGGCATTATCAGAGTTGTTGCTGCTTCCCCTCCTTTTCTAAGCTAGGCTGCTATCAGTCTGGTTTTTTAACGCAGGTTCCTCCTCATTTCTGAGGCACTACCACCACCTTCAGTGTGTTTTCAGAATAATTACCACGTTTAGGCACCTCTGCTACGCCACTCCCTTCCCATCCCCAAATGCCTTGAATTGGGATGAACTCTCGGTACACAAGCAGAGCATTCGTGTCTCATCTTAGTAAATTACAACAGTTGCTACTGGCCTTTTCTGAACTTGACCATTTTTCTGCATGGTTAAGGAGAAGGACGGAGAGTCCAAGCCACTCCTCTTGTGCTGTGCTCACACCAGCCCTCAGGCCCCAAACCAGCCCACGCAGGGCAAGGGCCGAGCGCCGTTTTAGCCAGGTCCGGCTTTCACCGGTGGCCGCTCTCCGGCCACACTTTCCAGGCACGACACGGAGCTCCGTCGTCTCGGCCTAACCAAGCCCAATGCTCCCCCGGGTTGCACCGTGGTGCTCTTCTCACCAGCGGGTATTTCAGGAGGTGACTGGATGCCCGCCGCCGCCGCGGCGCGTCTCGCGTGCCCGCCGCGGGCGCTGCCGGCGCGCCGCGCTCCCCGAGCGAGCAGGGCCTTTACTGAAGTGACATCTGCTGCTAACACATCAAGTTGATGACACCGCAGTTAAAAATTGCCTCGCCGGCTCCGGAGACTCGTGTTTTGCCAAGAACCACCCACAGCAGCGCTTCGGGCTGACAGTCTGGGCGCATCTCCGCTCGGGCTGCAAGCGCGTTTTTGACGGCACATGCCCCAGACAGGGGAAGGAAGGAAGGTGATTAAGTCTTTTTTGGAAATATTTCAATATTAGGTAACAGGGAAAGCTCCTCCCTTCAAGCAACAGCTTGCCCTGGTTACCGGTGATCAAAGCTGTCAGGCACAGGACATGACCCTTAAAGCTTTTTTTTCTTTTCTTAAATATAATCACACAATAGAATTAGTGTCACCTTAGGACATGAAGCAACATTTCAATTGCACAAGTTTCACATAATGAGCCTTAGGATAATCAAGACACATTCATTTAAAAAAAAAGAAAAAAAAAAAGAGTAAAGGAAGAGAGACACATGGAAGAGAGTAATGTTAGCACTGAGCTTCACCTGACCCAAGGCAACGCAAAGCTCAGGCAGAAGCTCTGCCCTTGGAATAAATCTTGTTTTCAGAGTTTAAGAATTTGAAAGCAGGTTTTCTGAAGTACTTGATGTTGCTATTCTGAAGCGCATAAAGCTCACTGCTATTGGGAGTAATTTTAACTTGTATATAATCCCTCCCCTCACCACTTCCCCCCTGATTAAATCTACCTCCCCCCTATTTTTCTAAAGAGCATCACAGAAAGAGCAAGTGCTTTGCCAGTCCTAAAAATCCCTGGCAATAGCACAGACAGGGAAAATGAAATAAAGACAGAAGGGTTAAGTGGCTCACAAATGAGCCAACGCTGAGCTGGGAAGGGAACCAGAAACCTGTCTCCAAAGCTATGTCTTGTTGAGACCACACACTCGTTACTGGGCTGCTTCCATTGAGCACTTGCTGAAAAGAGAATGAACTGAAATTTGCTGCCCTGCGCATGCCCTGCGTCTAGGAAGCGCTAAAAGAAGGCAACAAAGCTAAGCAGAGCTCAGCAACTCCCTTTCTTCTCCAGGAGAACCCCCCAAGAACATCTACCGGCCAGCCTCCAGGACAGCCGGCACGGCGGGGCTGCAGCGCCCTGGCCAAGCAGGTGGCTCGCTGCAGAAGACAGGTCAACGTCGCCGTGCCGTTGTCAACACCGCTGCGCTGCTGCGAGGTGTTTCTCAGTGCTCCCGAAGGCTCCCTGATTTGCTGTTAGGCTGCACTTTCTTTACTGCCTTCAAATTGAGCGGAGGCAGGTAACTCCTCACCCGACAAACCTGGCTTCTGTTCTCATGAGCGAGGCGGAGATGAGAGATTTCCAGTGCCAGAAACCCCTGCTCTGAGACAAGGAGCTGGGAAACTTGGGACTTGCCAGACTGTTTCGTTTTGGGGAAGCTGCTCTCCAGCAGAGCCGCTTTCATTCTTTGCCTGAAAAGCCATCACGGAGCTGGTGGGAAGCGGGAGGATGGTGTTCCCGGGAGCGAAGCGGGCACACGGATTCCCCCGCGTGCGCCCCACGCCGGGACACGCGGCTCGGGCCCCCCACGCGGCTCCGCTCCCTGCTTGCCCCCAAACACTCCCTGAGTGGACGGCCACGGGATGGGAGCCCACGCCGGGCCCCAGTGCTGGCCTGGGGGCAGCTTTGGCAGCGACACCAACGCCGAGAGCGCGCGGCGGCGGCACGGCAGGCCCCGCTTCACCTCGCCTTTAAGCCAAGCATGCAACTGCACCCAAAGAGCTTGCCAGCCTCCGCTGTACCTTGGCAACCCTAGGAAAAAGTCAGGAGTCAGGCTCAGAAAGAAGAGCTTTTGTTTTTACTTCTAATGTGAGGATATTTATTAGACTGCCGATGAAAGAATTTTTATTTTCTTTTGTCATCAGCTATAATTAGAAGTGACAAAATGTGTTGTCTATTGATCCATTTTACTGTTTGGTATTCTTCTTCAAATCCGGAGTATGAGCAGGCACTTGGAGGCAATACAAGCAAAACAACCTGCTTAAAACCCAGGCAAGAACCGGGATGGCTGGGGTAAGACCCAAGATGTGAAAGAGGTTCTGGAGGGGGGCAAAAAAAAGGGCCCATGAGCGAGACCAGAGCCTGTGTTCCAAGCCCAGAGTGGGGAGAAGACAAGATTAGCTGCTGCTGTAGAAAAAATATAAGCCAAGGACCAGCCATTAGTAAGACGTATGCAAAATGTACACACATATGCAAGAGATACTTGGATGAAAGCATTTGCCAAAAATTTTATACTCATTCTCCACTTTATTTCTTGCAAAAAAAATTCTCCAAGACAAAATCCAAAGCTACTCTGTAATCCACGACTGTGGTTCCCCACAACCCTCCACCTGTAACCAGGCCCGGCCAACGGCTCTGGAGCAGCTCCAGGAGGCCTATGAGCTAGAGCTTGAAATTTCACCTTCATCTACAGTAGCTGAGCTTGGGGATATGGAGAGAAGAGCCCTTCCGACTGCAAAAATCCCGAAAGAGGGGAAGCTGGAGGGACCCTGCCCGCTCGGCTGTGCCGTGACGGAGACGTGAAAGCTCCGCGGAGGGAGGAAGCGCCAACACCCCCGGCGGTGTCACCGGGACAGGGGAGGCCGGAGCGCCCCTAGGTGATGGGGCGCTGGGAGACACGGGCTGCACCGCGCCGGGTGGCAACGGCTGCCCTGCCTGCACAACGGAGACGAGGCAGAGGGCACCAACGACCAGCTGCATCAGCCTCGGCTGACGGCACCAGTCGAGACGTTCTGCCACGGTGAACCACGGGCACGCTCGCAGCTCAGCAGGCAAGCCGGTTTATGACAGTGCCCACTTGTGACAAAGTGCAAAGGTGGAAAAAAAACAGGGTCGGAAAAATACACGGTCATCTCGGCCATGTAGAAGCGGCCTAAACTACCTGACTACCTTACATTTACTGCCAAGTGACTGAGAAGCTCTCCTAGCAAGGGTGGTGGGAGGAGGGAAGGGGGCGAGAACTGGCACGCCATGGGGCGACTGGCACCTTTCTGTGCACACTATCTGGGAAAGAATTGTGCTGGGGTCTCTGTTCACACAGCCCAAAGGGTTTGAAACACGCAGGCAGCATCTGAGCAACGCCAGGATATGGGCCTGCTGTAAAGGGCCCGTGATAAGCAAAGCAAAGCTAACAGCCTTATACATTTACACGTTCCTTCCCCCACCTCACTGCCCCACTCTCCTCCAAAAGGGCCAGAAGTTTAGGAGAAAACTAAAAGCACAACTTCAACAACCCTATCAAGTTCAATCTGGGATTCAACCTCGGATTTTCTTCAGTTTTCTATTCTCAAGATTATAAAATGAACAGATGAAACTTGTTCAGAAGACAAGAAAAAAGTTCAGAGATTAGTAGCAAAGAGCCGTTTGCTTTGAACGAGTGAGAAGCTCAAGGAGCTGACGTGTCTGAAACACACAGAGCAAAACTCTCATCTTGTAAAAACAGCAGCAAACGCTTTCCAAAGGGTCGTAGCTTTTATTGGACTGGCTGATACAGATGGAAAAAGAGGGCAGGCTTTCAGACACGAACTAAGATTGAAGACGAGATTGTGTGTCGAAAGCCTGTCCACTTTTTAGAAGTGCATCAGCTGAGCCCAAAAAGGATACTACTGTCCTCTCCAAACCTTGCTACCCTTCTAACTTAGTGCTCTTGGCAGATCAAGGCAGACCAGCAGTGGGATGCACCTCCGTGAGTACCAACTGGTCTATACTCGGTGAAGACAAAATGAGGTCTCGTCAAGAACAGTTCGATTCCTGGATTAAACAGCCCTCTCCTATGAAGAGAAATGCTCGAGAAGAAATTAGAAGTATCTCCTAATGAAGGGGCAGGGGAAGCAGGGGGAAGTCCAGTTAAGAAGAAACACTCCCAGAGGGTTTAGGTTTTCTTATTCTTTGATAGTGAGTGATGCACTGAATTACATGATGTTTTATGCTGAGAGACAGAGATTAATCCAGTGCAGGAGCACCTCGCTCTCAAATTGCCCATGGATTGAAGACGATCAGTCCACAGTGTAATCTCACCTTTTCTGCTGCAGCACAAAAGTATTTTTATTGTTCTCTTGGATTCCCTCCCAGTCTAAGGCGAAAGATCCTTGCTAATTTGAGATATCTTTTGTCACACTACTTTATCATATTAAATATTAATACTGTCTATAGACGACGCCAGTGCATTTCTTTTGAAAACTCCAAGCTCCATGTATGAAGGCAGACCACCACTTTCAACAAACTTTGCACTCAGAATCCAATCTAAACCTCAAGCTAAATCTGAGAGATTATCCACCCGGATGGAGTTGCCTTGCTCAAGCTGAAGGAATTTCTCCAAAACTGAAAAAGAAAACCATAGGCCTACAGTAAGAGTAAGTCATTGCTATTCATCTAGCAGACAACAGCAACCAGTTCACAGTGCTACTGGGGTATTCAGAAAGAAACCACCAACGCAGCCCGCTGCAAAATCCCCAGAGAGCAGAGTGGAAACAGGCACTTCCAAGAGAAGTCCACATGTATCTGCAGCAACCCTTTTCTCAAACATGTTGAGGACTGGCTGTCTGCAAGGTTTTCATGCAAAAAACCCACCTTCTAATCATCTGCTGGGTCCTCCCGTCTACTGAAAGAAAAAAAAAACAAACCCACAACCAAGCCTTCTAACTACTGTAATATCCAGTAATTTATTAGTTTACATGACAAAAAATTGTGCTTTGGGGACTGAATCTCCTAGCGTTCAAGTCCTGACACTCTAATTGCATGCTTTGTTACAACGAAGAATAGCTGCACTTTCAAACTGAGAGCCCTTCCTTGTGCTCTCATCACACTGGACCTCTGCTACCACCTCTGCCGGCTTCTAATCATGCTTTTCAGTCCTCAGATATAGAAACTCCAGGATGAAATGCATTCCTATGTCTCTGCCACTAGATTTTCCATCAACACAGCTGGGTGAGGAAGACCAGTTCTACATATTATTGCTATTTACTTAAATCTTTGATGGCCTAACATCAAAATGCTGAGAGAATTTTTAGAAAGAATACAGGGAGAGAACGAGCACTATGACCAGGATCTTACTGGATAATCCCATTTGCTAATGTAGTGTTTGAACAGTAAGCAAAGCACACATCTCCTAAGTATAACGCACCCCGAATGCAGGAACCCTGACCGGACGCTATACTGGCACGAGGAAGAACTGGCTGCAGAGCAAATGGAGAATAAGAAGCTGCAATGTGGCTCTCACAAACCATTCTGTGCCTCCCAACTCCTTATGGCTGACTTGGTTTCGCTTGTAACTCTGTGGAATGAGGAAAAAAGGCACTCCCTTACGCACAGGGTGCAACAGAAGCAATGTGCTTGCTCCATGAGGCCACGTCTGCTGGAAGGACAGCAGGACATGAAGGGTGTACGGATAATCCTGAAGACTCCTTGTGTGGAAGACAAATTGCAGAGCCAGCTTAGATGTTTAACTCGTATATTATGGAACATCTTAGCACCTCTCTATCACTGCATATTGACTTAAACTCCCTGAATTCAGAACACCTTCACAGAAAGGATTCAGATGCAATGCTAGAATTCACTGCTATAAGGCTTGGGGTTTTATTTTGCAGCTACTACCGGGATAAAATCTGAAACAGAAGACACCAACTGCCAGGGATTGGCCCTAATTTCCCCCTCTTTCCTGATAATGTAAGATATTAAACAGCTTTATGGGATTTACTGACCTCTCAGACTATTGGAAATCCCTTAACCAGCCCATAGCTAGCACCTAGATACGGAAACCAAGGATTATTGGAGCGAAGGCAAATAAAGGGGCACAGAGCTCACTGGAGAATCCCTGACAAAACCCAGCGACTCGCAGGGCCTGGCCACGCAGGTCCCTAACACACACCTGGGATGTGCTCCCAAAGACCCGGCTTTGGCTCTATGCATCTGTCTGCAGAGCTTTCTACCACCAGAGAGAATGAATATTGGTCCCCAGGTACCTGAACTGGGCACGTGCTACACTAGGAAGGCAGCACTTCCATGCAAACACTCTGCATTCCTGGTAGAGGAGAACCAGGGCGGTTAAGACATGGTAAGAACATACTGTGACTATAGCATCAGTTCTCAAGCAGTAAAACAAAGCTATTAACCACCCGTGCTCCAACTGCTTCAGACTCAATATTTAACTTATTGCACTCCCAGGACGCTAATTAAATCATCAGCTGGTACCCTCAAATATCCTTCATTCCTCCACATGCAGAGGATAGAGGACAGCCTAATTGTGTGGCACTATATTTGTTCTAATGCTGGCAGTTTCTTATGATAGAGTCAGTATTTCTCCTTTTCAAAGGTGGATGACAAGAACCACCTTAAAAGAAACTCCAAGAAAAATGACCTTGCCCCCCAAAATATCAGACTGCAAGTATAGTTGTATTCATGAGAGGATTAGTTAGCAAAGTGACTGGCAACCGTCACTGCCACGTTGAGTAACAGCATTACAAAAGTGCCACACACACCAGTGGGACGCTTTCTTGGGCACACTGAGAGCTGCAGCATGACAGGGTTTAGGTATACTGCAAGTTGCCACAAATATAAAATAATAAATAAATAAAAAGAAGCAAAAAGAACTGTAGAAAACATGAAAAAGCAGACCAACAGTGCACTGCTTCCATATCTTCTTCCTGACCTACATCAAGAGCTACTGGGTCTACAGCTTAGTTAAAGGCACCCAGGTTAGACTGAAAGCCACCAAGAGACTAAATAATCCAACTTAATCCATGAATTTTTACTTTCAGCCCACGTCTTTATTATCCAATTCATAAAGACTCACCTTAGTCCATGGATGTGCCTTAATCTGAGGGAATTTGAATTCAGTATAGTTTGGATTCATTTCTCTAATTTGCTCCCTTGTAGGCGTCCCCAGGACCTAGAAAGAGACAAAAAAATATGTTTTCAGGCACTTCATGTTTGCAGGTTCACACGATAAGCACAGCACAACCCATTACACACAGAGGCAACTTAACTGAGATCAATCTGTACAGCCAATTAATTAACAGAGGGCCGAGAACTGAACATTTCCCCAAACTTTACTGGCCTCCAGGCTGCAATTCGGTTCATGCTCCAAGGCAAGTGTCAACAACTTCATTCTCTCAGACTTCGCCATGGAATTCATGACTCTCTCCAAGCCAGCAATACTTCAAGAGGAACGAGATTTCACTTTAATTAGAGTGTTAGAAACCAGCACTGCTGAGCACCTTCAGAGCTCCTAGCTCACTGCATATGGCTGATTAAGGATCAGCCTGTGTTTTAATAGCCATTAGCAACAGCCCCCTGATGAGCTTATTAGAAACGGACTCTTCTCATGCACATTCACAAGAAAAAAGTAGTTTAAAGCTAACCTGGAAGCACCTACAACAAACCTACACCTGCATTTTACTGTTATAAATCTGTACTCTTTGTTCTCAGAAGCTGCATGCCATCGTCTATAGGCATAAACCAGTAGTTGTGCAAGAGACAGAACACAGCTGTACATCACCTTGGAGGGGTGAAGAGGTTCTGACAGGATTCTGGAAATCCTTTCAGGGAATAAGCAGGACAATATGGCATGGGGGCTTACTGTTCAGTTGGCATTAGTCTCCAGAGCCCCATTTGATGCTACTAATTAAAAACTCCACACCAATTTCCCCAAAACCTCCCCGTTAGCAGGTTACATTTGCCTGGTGTTCCCTCACGCTATGGAGAAGGCCAGAGCACGGAGAAGGGGCTGCTCTAACCCCTTGCTAGGCAGGATGCTGTTGACTCATAACCCCCTCTGCACTGACACCATCAGAAAGCAACGTACAACATTTTGCTAGCGCTCCATCTTGTGATTTAACCACCTATTTTACTGTATATTCTGGTATCAGTGAACATTTTCACTCGCCAAGTGCCGCTCTTCAGCAAATCCACACAACTAAGAAGCTAATGCCGGGTTATCACGAAAGAAACTTGCTCCCTTGTTCTGGGATTTAAAACACGAGTCTCCTTCTGTGATTTAAAACAGGAGCTGCAAAACGGACACACAAACTAGCAACCTTGCAACCTTTTAAATATGCAGCAGGGGGGAAAAAAAAGGGAAAATGAGGAAAAGGCCTCCCAATCTCTGAGAGAAGTGTATCTTGGATAACGGAGTTCTCCCCTGATGAGTCCTACGGAACGGGCGATCAGGCAGCTGCTGCCTTCTGAGCACTGCTGAGGATTTCAACCCCAGCCACCCTAAAAACGAAGGGCTGCTGTTTAAAACTCCGGATTTTGCCCCGCTCCCAAAACTTCAGATTTGCTCAACTGACAAAAACGGGGTGTTTCGTGGGCTACCCTGCATTTTGCTGCTGTTTTTAGCGGGGAAAGTGGACTGCCAAAGTGCCCTCTCCGGGCCGGTTTTCCGGCAGGCTGCTCCGGTCCCTGGCTGGCAAGAGCAGCTCGGAGCGGTGGCCACGGCAGCGTGTTCCAAGCTTCCCACTTCTAAAACAGGCTCAACTTCACAGCCGCAAACTGCATTTGCAGCCCAGTCCAGGGCTAAAGCCCTTTCCGAAACCTCAGATGTTTTCCGGATTAAATTCCCGTCTTGAGAGAATCACAAGGCAGTTGTGCTGCTCTATCACCACTTCTCCTTACGTTCTACCATTTCCTGCGCGTAAACAGCAGTTGTTGAAAAGGCAGCACGTCTTCTTGCCCCTCCTCCCTTCCCAACTTTTGGAGCTTTGGAAGGAAACTTTTCTCCAGTAACTTTCCTAAGCAGCAGCAAAGATCGCGTTTCTCCTAGAGCCGGAATTCAGGAAACTGGCTCATTTCCCGCAGCTGCTCTGATCCAGAGTGGCCACACAGAGAAAACACCTTTCGTTAAAGGCTGCTTGTAAGACTCGGAGAAAACTGAGCACAGACAGGCAAGCAGGGCTGCACGGGAGGCCCCACAGGCAACCCACGGCTCCCAAAACACGGGGAGCTCCTCGGGAGGGGAGGGAGCGGCAGCTCCCTTGAGGCTGGAGCCCCGGGAACGAGGAAAGGGCACAAAGCTCAGGCACAAACCTCAGCTCTTGCACCCGCAAGGGCCTCCTCAGCAGCAAGACTAAGGAATGGGAGCATCTGATGCTTAAATACGAGAGCTCTTGGAGGAAACGAGCTCCCTACTTCCAAGGTCTTTTTTCTTTTTGCCCTTTCTGTGTCTTTTCCGTTCACTAAATGAAACCAAAAAGGGGCATTCTAGTAAAATGCCCCAGTTTCAGCACTGTCTCCCAGCTATCAGATGCACGGCCCATCATCTCCCCTTTTCTCAGGAAGCCCCAAACTGGGCTTCAACACCGACCCAGCCCTCCAGAGAACAAACATCCACGCTTTTGGTATTTAATATAATAGTGGAGAGCATAGAAATATCTTAGCATCGGATTACCTATCCCAAATCCTACTTTTCTTGGTAACCCTGACTTAGTGTTCTCCTTGATTTGTGCAGTGCTCTCCAGTTATGCGACATTCCCAGATGCACTGACCTGAATGTGAATGATTTCTGGGATGAGGTGGGCCTTTGAATGGGAGGCACTAGTGCTTCTCACAGGGATCAGTCATTTCCAACAGGAAAAACTTCCAGTGTGAAAAATGACCCTGAATGTAGCCAGGCCCATTTCAGGGACAAAGCCCTACACAAAGATGTAAAGGAAGGAGCTTTCCTAATTTTCCACAGAGGACAATTTTGTTAACATCACAAAGACATATTGCCCAAGAAGCAGCGTAATCAGACAGAAAGACACTTGGCAGCCCTCCTAAAAGGTGGTAGCACCGCACCTGCAAAAGAAACCAAGCTCCATAAACCATCCCAATCCAACACCATAGAAACTGCTTTAAAAATAATCACTTGCCTGTTAAAATAATCACTTGCCTGTTAAAAAGCTGAGTTGCCAGAAGCAGGCAACAGTGCTTAAGCTCTTACGAAGGCAGAGGAAGGAAGGTACAGGAGACGGATCATATTTGCTCCCAGAAAGGAGAGCTGGACCCATCAGTCATACATGCTTTGAGTGGCATAGTCACAGTGCAAATTGAAAACTGACCTACATTAATCGACCCCAGTGTATTTATGTGGTTCTCTCTAGCATGAAAAGCTTGGGTCACTGCACTCTAGGTGCTCTCACACCATGCTGAGCGCAAGCAGACTGGGACACAAATGAAGCGGAAAGAGAAGGACGTAGGAAGAAGGAATTTTAAAGAATCTAGGAGCTGTGGGATATTTAAAATAGGAGGGGAATTTCAGAGAAGCAGACAAATTCAAATCAAGATCCAGAAACAAGCATGGGGTAAGGTGGCAAGCTATGAAACTGTCTTGTACACAGGTGGAAGGCTTGGTTCTAACACTGCAGTAAGCAGTGGGTAACAAATCCGGAAGCAATGCTTGCTACCTGATTTTTATGTTTACTGCAGTGACTTACACTGAGTTTTGGGTGTATTAAGAAGGAATTCATTTGAGTAGTGAGGGGATAAACAGCTATCATACTATCACACACACACAAAAAGGACAAATCATCTCTTTTTAAAAAAGATCACATTTTACTGCTATTTCTGTTTGAAAAGCAGCAGTAAAAAGTGCAATTTATGAAACAACTGGCTCTACAAAGTCAGAAAAATACTAGGGAGCAGATGCTCCTTGGAAAAAGGTTTCTTTTTATCTTGGAAAGGTCAGAGAGCTTTGAAGAAATGGAGGAGCCAATAACTGAATTATTCAGGCCTATGCAGATTAACACATCCTATTTACTTTTGAAGAGAGCCTTTCAAAAGGTGGTAACTTCAAGGGGAAAAAATGGGTTTTGTTGTTCTTGCTTTTAAATGGACACTTAAAAAAAAAAAAAGATATGAACCAAAGCAGAATAAATCCTAGAAAAAAACGTAGCTGCAATAAAGACTAAACTCCCGAGCTAAAGAAAGGGGATTATAAGCAACTCTTGTGAGAAAAGGAACTTTGTGCAGTACATGACAAGAGGCCAGAGCTCTTCCAGCCCTGCTCTTCCATCTTTGCACAACCTCCATCACCATCATCTCTTAAATCTCTTATGGAAATAGGAAGCATTATCCAGCAAGGAATGCACTTAAGGAATACAGTTAGGAATACACTTGCTGAGAAGACACATGCTCTTTGGATTGTCGAAGCAGAAAAAAATACTCAAGGAAGGAGGTTTCATGGGTCTTTCCTGAAAAGCTTTTCCTTGGCTTTGGCCTGTAACACATAGAAGCTGCCCAGGTCATTTGGCTTCCAGGGACAACGTTCACAAAGGTGAAGTACTAGATGTATCGCCAGCAATTAAGGAAAGGCTATAGGTTTGCAATAGTCACTTCTCTAAACATAAAGGTGCCTCTGATAACCTGTTCTCTTTTGGCCAAAACATCAAAATTAGTTATAAGCATAAGAGGCCAAAGATTGCAGAACTCCTGCTGGCAGTGACTGCAGCCAGCTGTGGCGGGAACGAGGCAGTTATTTAATGAGAATCCTCCAGAAAGCTGTGGTTACACTGCTACGTGGTATTCTCCATGAAAAACCCCGCCATCAAAAACCCAAACCCCAAACTAACTGTACAAGGTCAGGAGGAACTCAGCTCCTGAAAGCCTTCCACGTGCACGACCTACCAAACAGCCTAACTACCACTTTTGAGGGCACGTCTGCACCTCTTCAGAGCTGCTCGAGGTGTTCCAAATAGTTATTTAAAAATTTCATGGTGCTGGCACCTCCAGCTGTAAACACAGGCGAGCTTTGAGATAATACTTTGAGAGGCCTGTGGCAAAAAAAAAAAAAATCTATATATTTTAGCTTTGCTTTCCTTCAAAAACACACTCCTGTCCAACAAAATGACAGCCAACTCAATACAGAGACAGCTCCCTTTGAATTTGCAGATAGCTGCGGCTGCTGCGAGCACTGCAAAGGGCCAAGTGCATTAGGCACCGGAGGAGCCGAGCTGCGACATGGGGATGCAGGGAAAATCCCTGCTGGAATGGTCCCTTTCGGAGCAAAGCGGGAGGATGTGCAGGAAAGGGAGCCCCCCAGACGCACGGCCGCTCCGGGCGGGCCCGTCTCCGGTAAGGACAAACATTCCCTCCTCCCGCCGCCTCTCCGGAAGAGCCGGCTCCTCTCTCCCCATTAACTACTCTGACTGGATTTATTTTATTTCAGAAACAGAGCCCAAAATAGTACCTTGACATTTGAGTCTGAGCCATATATTATAATTGCAGCCTATACTTAGCATTCAGCTCAGTAAAACTGTCAGAGACCAGAAAGTTACATATGGGTAGGATTCCTGATACTACAGAGCTCATGTTTTAACACCTTCCCCCCTGCCTCATTCCTAACCCAGGGAACTATAGGAAGATGGAGGTTTTTTGGTACAAAGAGCAACCATAATGTTCAGGCAGACTAAAAAATCTCCTCCATTTCCCAGCTTTGCAAGGTAGCACATCTCATACTCCAGATTGTAACAGATGGAAAAAATACTTCTGGTAAAGACGATGGCACATGCCAGGGCTGCTCAGATAACTCTGTTCCATCCTTATAACTAACTTTCCCCCGCTGTTTTCAAGGGAAGCAGGGGGAAGATATTAGGCAGAGCCTTTCAGCAGAGAAGCTTAGAAACAAAGCCACCGTGTTTCAGAGGGTCTCGTTTTGCAACAGGAAAGAAGAATTGCTCTCCATGGGAACGAGGGCTCCTCGGCACCTTGTCTTTTTGATAGCTGGTCAAAGGAGGCTTCTCCAGGCTCTTCTCACCCAGAGAAGAGAAGGCTGAGAGGGCATCTGTTCAATATGTGCAAGTACCTGGGGGGAGGATGTAGGGAGGAAAGGGCCAAGCTCTTCTTAGTGGTGGCCAGAGACAGGACAAGGGACAGTGGGTACAAGTCGAAACAGGCAGTTCCATCTCCAGGTGAGGAGGAACTTCTTCCCTGTGAGGGTGCCAGAGCCCTGGCACAGGCTGCCCAGGGAGGCTGCGGAGTCTCCTTCTCTGGAGATCTCCCAAACCCGCCTGGATGCCGCCCTGTGCCCCGTGCTCTGGGTGTCCCTGCTGGAGCAGGGGGTTGGACTGGATGATCTCTAGAGGTCCCTTCCAACCTCAACCACTCTGTGATTCTGTGATGTCACGATAGATGTCACTAGTAAATACACTTTTGGGGAGTTTCAAATAGTCAACTTCCCCTGTTCATACACTTCAGACATACAGTTTTGAGAAAGCTACCTAGAAAACACGAATCCAAGGGAGTCGCTGTATGGCAGCAGGTTGCAGGTCACGATCTGGAATTCCTACAAATTCTGCTGCTATTTGGCTGATCACTCAGCTCTATTTCTCCTACTGTCATCTAACATCACCATAAGTTTGTGCTACAATAAAAAAAAGCTTTAAATAGTAATATTCTACAGGAGCAAATGGAAGAGGTGGAGACCATCTGTCAACAAGTTTTTTAAATGAACCCCGTTCTAAACGAAAACGTAAATAACCTACTGTTTTATAACATGTGGTACTGAAGACTTATGTTTCTGGTAATTTTTATGCTGCAGAATTGGCTGTGCCTTCAACTATTGAGGTTGCAGAGACCAGGCTTTCTCAGGAGTTTGCCATTTTTATACCAACCTTTCAAATACGAGTGAAATTTAAACATCATGCTGGGTGTTGGGAGAGAACGTTTCACAATGTCTGTAAACACGTAAAAAAAATGCTCAATTATTCCTTGATTATAGCCCAGTTTTAAAGGATATTTAATAGAAGGGACGGGTCCCTGTTGACAGCTGGAAAATTCAGGATCTGGATTTTGACTTTTCTTCATCTTCAGAGGAATGAAGGAAAACAAGCAGACGTTTGGGGTAAACGTACTCTTTCCCACCGATTCCCAGTTTGGCAAGCGTGACATTCCCAGTTTGGCCAGTGTGGCACTGAAAGGAGGGCGCCTCCCCGCCCAGGTCTCACACACACCTCCTCAGGACGCTTCCTCACGGCTTTGGGCCGCCCGGCCCGCGCTCCCCTCGCGCACTTCCAGCTCCCTCTGCATTCTCACCACAGCCCCACGTCAGGGCTTTTAGGAACAGCCAAATCCACGTTTCATAACACAACGTTTGACAGGCAGCTGCACTGAAAACCAGCCCATCCATACTATTTATCTTCTGATTTTCCTTCCAATGGTGGCCCAAGAATCTAAGCTGTCTCCATAAAAAGAACAAAGGCAGGAGAACATCCACCTACCCAACCACTTCCATTTGCATTTTCCATCACACTTCCTTTGTGGATTCCTTACCCATCCTGGCTAGTGGTTATTACTTTAAAGTTTACAACATTTGTTTTTTTCAGACTTTCCTAGAACACACTATCTCATTACAGTAGCTTTCCAATTAGAGAGGGCTGGATAACTCTACAGTGGGAGTTGTCTCTACATTTAAGCTGTCTGCTTCACTTCTATGCGTGCAGGGCTAACATAACAAATGAAGATGAAAAGCCAGGAACAACACAGATTTTGATGATCAGAGTCCCTCTTTCTACACCTGAAGAAATGATTCAGACACTTGTTCCCAGCGAAACCCATGACCTCAGCTCCAGTTCTTGGAAGTTCAAGCCTTTACAGTGGAAACCCTTTTGGCTGTCACGAGACAAAGCCCCAGCTCTGCAGCAGCAGCCATTCGGTGACAAGTCCGCCCAAAACTGCCACCCATTCACGACAGTGGCATTTGAAGACTCCTCACCAGTTACACATCTATTTGCTAGTTTTTGCAACTCCACACGGTCAAAATCAATGCTAAGGCAAAAGGTTATGAATTTGTTGGTAAGGTGGCTAGAGCCTCAGATTTCTAAAGGAGCTACGAAGGGCTTGAAGGATTATCATTGTGCTACAAATAACCTTATTTACCCAAACTCTTCAAATGCATTTTCTCAGGTTTGCAGACACGAATCACTTCTCCCTTCACCAGCAAAACAGGGCAGCTGCTCGCAACAGGTCCCGAAAAAATGTGACAACACCTGTGAACTCCTGTTTTCTTTTCAGAGATAGAACAGGAGTTTTTGAGAACTTCTGAGGGCAAACACTCCAGCTCATTGAAGGATGCTTGGGGCATCAAGCACCCAGAGGTGTTTCCAGGGCCCATTTCCCACCTCACGAAAAGGGTGCAATGGAAAGAACTGCGCCATTCCAAGAGGCTTTCCAAAAGGAAAAAAAAACACTGGTGTATGCAATCATCAGTCCTTCTTCCAGCAGTCCCTATTCCTTTTCTCACGACTTCACCAGTGAGCTTTAAAGAGAGCAGGCCCAGCGGCCACAGCAGGAACCCAAGGGAGGCTGGGCAAGGGCAGGTGCAGGACGTGGAGCCTCCGCACGCCAGGAGTTGCACCGGACACCAGGGGAACTTCCAGGACACACAGCCAGGCTCCCAGTAGAACAAGTCTGAACAGGCAAAGGCTGCGGGAGATCCTGCACAGGACTAGCAAGGCTGGGCCCAGCTCCCGTGTTGAGCTCACCCCCTGGTTCAGGCCCCACGCCGCGCTGGGGAGCTCCCAGCATGGGGACACAGGTCGGGGCCGGCCAGTGCCGAGACGCAGCGCGAGGCCGGTCATGAAGAGGCCGGTCACTCGAGAACAAAAGCTTCGCTGCAGAAGCTGAACAGGAGGAGAAGACAGGAGGGAAAGACTATTTCTCTGGCACAGCAGCTACACCGAAGAGATGCTGGGGAGCCAGTTTTTACACTATGAATTACTCTGCCGCGTTTCTAATTTGAGTCACTGAATATTCACAGGTTACCAAATGAAATCAATCAAGATGAGCTGCAGCATAAGTGCTATCTCAATGTTATGTATTCTGAAATATTCGGTCTTCCTCACTTTAAAAACAGGTTATTTTAGGTGGAAGAAACTTTTTGCCCAACATTTTTAGGTCTCGATTCTCCATCCACAAAACAGGCCTGCCATTTTCCACTCTTCACCTCACAGAGCTAGAGCAGGGAAAGGGAAGGAAAACTCCATGTGTGATGTATCTGGCACAAAGAAATTTAATAAGTATTTTCATAGCCAAGTACTAATTGCAGGCAACAAAAGAAAAAAGAGATTCTTAAAGAATGAGAATCAGGCTCGTTAATAAATATTGGCTCAATATGTAAGCGCTACTTCCAAGTAGCTTGAAATTGCAACCCTGTAAGAGATTAAATCACTATACAATTAAAACATGCTATATCATTACACGTTATTGTACACAAATAAAGACCACCGGGTTCTCAAAACGCCTGAGAAGTGGTTTCTACCACAGTTTACATGCCACAAGCTCCACAAAGGTGCCTGAATAGCTGCTTTGCTAAGCTCGTGACAATGCACATTCTCATAGCATTCCCAAGAAGAAATGTAGGGATCGAAGAAGCATTTAGGATTCCATACCTTGATTATTTCCACCAACTGATCCACGCCACTGTCACCTGGAAAGATTGGTTGTCCTAGTAACAGTTCAGCCAATACACAGCCCGCTGACCACACATCTAGAAACGGAGGAAAAGAGGGGGAACAAGGGATGGTATCAGTAAAATTCATACATCAGTTATTGTCTATAGATAGCATCGTTTTTAAGCTACTTATTTCATTTCCTCGTGCATGACAAATAAAAATCAAAACCATCCTTCCTGCTTCCAGTATACCACAAACTAGAAAACACGGATTCCTGTCAGAAAGCAGTGAGCAGATGCTTCGTAAGTTAAACCACAGGAAAACGAAAACTGGAAAAAACTTTAAACATCCTAATATATTGACATTAAAATGCAAACTTATGCGGAAAGGACCAAGAATATTTACCATCTAAAAATGAATAACTTCCACAGTATCCAAAAGTGTGTTTAAAAATAAGTCATTTTAATTACTTGATTAATAAAATAAATACTTGATTAATAAAATAAAATTAAAGAAAGGAAAGCAGTCTGTATAGATTACAGACTGTGCACAGGCATCACCTACCAAAAACAAGTTGTGGTTTTGCTCTTTCAGCGCAAGCTGAATAGGCTTGGATTTTCATCCATTTATTGCACGTATGCAGATGAATCAGTACTGCAAATACTACAAGCACTGTGAAGCTCAGAATTAAGGAGTCGGGGAGACAGTCTGTGTCACTATGTCAAGGCCTAATTTTTATCCCAATTCCATCTGCAAAGGCGGCTGGATCATGGCTCTGCTAGGCACAGACCAGGGCATAGCTCAACAGCGCCCATACTAGATGTCACCAACTAACTTTGGCACGTGTATTAAAAGCCACAACTAGTCACTAGCAGTTACACACTGAATGCAAAGGAAGAACATAAGAAAGCAGACACAGTAGTACACGGCAGGCTGTGCAAATGTGCTCCAGGTGGGCATCAAATACTGGAGTATAAGTTGCTTGACGCACTAAAGGAATTGCATCAAGCTGCAAAGAGAACTTCTCCTCCGAAGCACAGGTTGATTATAAAGTTCTCTAGAAAGTCGTAATTTATTCGGTGCAAATCTGAAATCTTATACAAAATCACTCTCAAAAACTCAACGAATAACAGGAGACCTGGAGAATTTATAACACTAATGGCCTGAAAGGAGAAAATGAACAAATAGACTCCCCTCCTCTCAATTTACTTCAGCTCCTGCCTACTCCAATAAGCTAAGTTACCCCCAGGAAACAAAAAGGAAACTCAAAATCCAGAAAAATTATTTACTGAGGTCCCTTCCAACCCAAGTTACTCCTTGTTATGACAAAAATCATTATTTTCCTAGTGCATTTAAACAATGTCATTGAGAAGCAGAACACACACAAAGCGTGTGACAAGAATAGACATGAATGGTCTCTTAACAGCATATAAATTATCACGTTGTCACATCAGCCAGAGACTGGCATAAACATAAAAACAGCCTCCAGGAACTTCCCAGGTTGCTGATAAAATAATCTGCAAGTTGGAACAGACTTTTCCCCCATTCCTCAATTAAAAAGGCATGGGAGCAATGCAAAGATACTGCAGCTTTCCAAATCATGCATCCCCAAGGCAAGTGGATGCATTTTTACTAACCCTCTCAGTACAGACATCATACACAAATGAAAGGTGACCATTAAAAACACGAACTCAAGCCTAGTTCTAGTTGCCAGATGTTATTGCCAGCAAGATAATGTAGACCTCACCTTTTTATGTCACCCCATACGTACCGAGAGCCTGTCAAATAACTACCCGGTTTTATAGAAAAACACAGAACAGCTCAAGAGATAGCAGGGATGTCCCCCGAAGTATTAAAGAAATGGATTAAGTGTACTAAAGGGTCAGAGCACTGTAATTTAAAAGCCTCCCTAACAGCCCCTCAAAAGGTTTAGAAAAAGCAGAGTCCTTTACCCCAATTACCCCAAACAAGGGACGCCCGAGGGCTACAACCATTACCGACAACCTACACCCTTATTTAGCACAGAAAGAAAAAACAGCGCATGGGAAGGGAAAATTACGTGGCAGGACATGCCTAGAACTGCAGGTGACCCTCTGGCGAGCTGGCATTTAGGGACTGCTCCCCACACAGGCTCGGAAAGGGCGCGGGCCTTAGCGTGGCGCGCGAGGCCTCCAGGCCGCGGGGCGGCTGCGACACCCGCTGCCCCGCGCTCGGCTCCATGGAAAAAGGCAGCGGAGAAGCCGAGGGCGCCGCAGCCACCGTGTGGGGCAAGGATCCGGCTGCAGAGGCCTCGGCCGCACCTGCCCCCTTAGCCCGGCACGGAGGCGGCAGCAGAGGCGGCAATGGTCCCTCGGGAAGGCCCGCGCGGATCCCGCTGCGGCCAGGCCTTCCGAGCAGCCCATCCAACGCCTTAGGAAAAGCCCCTTCCCCTTTCTGCATTTCATTTGCTTTGCGTTAATCCCCCTCCTCGCACACAGGCGTGCTGAAGGGAGAGAATTCCAGAGACCGTCTGGAATCCGCGTTTTCTTCCAGGAATGTCATGGCGTGGATTTCCAAATTAGGCCTCGGGCAGTATTCCCGGCTCCAGGAAGTGAGCACAGCTCGGAAGCATTCCCGCTCAACGCCAGGGATCTCACGCCGACTTCAGCAGCTCCACGCAGGGAGAGCAATGGAGCAAGGATCACACAGGGAGAAAAGCACACTAAGGAAGATGCGGGAGAACCTCAGCTCTGCTCCAACGCCAAGGATTTTTCAAGGTTGCCTTTCAGCAGGAATAAAATTTGACCCCATGGTAGCTGGATTTTTTTCCTTTTGAATGTTTTTTTTTTTGAAATTTATGTTTTGAATTCAGATGATATATTTTTTTTCCTCAATCCTAAAGTAAACACTGTACTAAATTCTGTATTTAAAGACATGTTACTTCAGAGAAATGCAGGAGTTTTTGATAGCTCCTATCAGACCATTTTTCTGCCTGAGCACATCATCGCTGCTCTCAATTACAGTTTAATAACCTTTCAGAGCAAGTTTGCAGCAGATCTACCTACTCCCATGGGAGAAGAAACGTTTTCCATACTGCTCCTTTCTCACATGAGCCATTTAATTAAGGCAAAATTACCCTTGTCATTCAAATACTTTAAACTGGTTGATAAACAGGACAAAACGGGACCTTAACAGAGAAAAAGCATCAAAATAACACATTATCCCTATGCCAAAATAGTTGGGCAATGAGAAGTTTAAAGAGAAAAGAATGAGGACTATTTATTTCATGTAGGAGAGAGCGAGTAAGGTTCACTCCTTCAGACCAACGCAGCAATATGGACAGGAAATGTAACTACCTGCCAAAAGCCAAATTTCTACCCAAGTATTTCAGAGAGCCTTCACAAATAGTAACAGTAGCTAAAGCTGTACCTTTTATAGACTAAAGGGAAAGGAAACACTCAAGAGAAATAGCTCTATCATGTGAACTACCTGAACTTACTTAAGCACACACCAACTCTTATGTTCCAAAACGCAAGATTTCCATTTCTTAATGCAAGTTTCTAGGCCTTTATTGTTCTTCATGGCTGCTGGGTAGGCATTAGCCTCTCCAGCGAACTCATCTGAATAACTCCCCAGCTTCTGAAGGCAATTGCAGCATTACAGAAATAAAAAGAAATTTATTTTTGTGCTGTAACGAGCCTCCAGTGTGACAAGGTGCAAAATACACTTCCTAGCTTCACTGTACAAGGGGACAACTGGGGTCTCTGACAGGGGCTGGCTCTGACACGGGACCCTATCCACAAGCCTCCTCGTTCAGATCTCCAGACCTTCCTGCCAAACCTGAAACTTCCCTTCAGCTGGCATTTCATGGCAGCACATCCACCTTGGTGCATTTGTTCTTCCTCATCTAGTCCTCTCTACCCCACCATGCCTCATCCCAAGCTCATGGGCTTGCTCCATCTCGTGTTGGACGGAAAGCCGCTCTTCTGCAAACAGATTTCTTGAATGAACAAGCAGGGAAGAAATGAAGAACAGAGCGAGAGAACAGACTTGGGAAGTGGTCAAGCCAGCAGCTCGGAGCTGCCAAATGCCACAAAACGCTCTTTGGTTGCTATTTATTTAGAACAGGCCTTGGAATGTTAAGCCGCGACCACTGGCACACGTGCCATCCCGAGGAGAGCTTTGCACCTCCATCTGCATCAGGTTATATGGGGCAGAACAAGGTTGAAAACTAAAGTGCCTGGGAAGTCGTCAGGAGCACAGGTTAAACAGATACCCCCATTCTCTGCGGTAAGGAAACTGCCCTGGCTGGTTACAGAGGTAGCCTGACCACCCCTGCCCCCCGAGGAAAGCCTCCTCGGAGCCCTGTCCCTCGGAAAGCCGACGGGTGACACTGTGACCCTGATGTGGGGCCAGCCCGGCAGCAGCCAGCCACAGTGCCCACTGTCCCCATCCATCTTTTCCCACCCGCAGCTCCGGATGTTCCCGCTGGGACGTCCTCCACGGCCCTGCTCACCCAGCACCTCCTGCCTGGCCCTCCCGAAGGAAAGGGCAGCTGCACCCGGGAAAGGGTCACCCTCCAGGTGCTTCTTCCACAGCCCAACCCCACACGGGTGGCATCCGCCTGCCCCACCGCCTGTCCCGGGGGAACGTGGGCAGCAACCCCATAGGCTTCCAGCAGTGACAAGCTGGAGGCGGTGGGGCGACATACCGGCTGCAGCCTGGAAGCTGACAGCTTCCCACCCATCTGGCAGCAGTGGTTACTAAAAACTCAAGGAGGTCATTTCCCTGGTAGTTATTTTACTAATACCAGGCCTGCTGGAGCAGTAGAATCACAGAATCATGGAATCCTGAAGGCTGGAAGGCACCTCTAGGGATCATCTAGTCCAACCTCCCTGCTCCAGCAGGGACACCCAGAGCACAGGGCGGCATCCAGGCGGGTTTGGGAGATCTCCAGAGAAGGAGACTCCACAGCCTCCCTGGGCAGCCTGTGCCAGGGCTCTGCCACCCTCACTGTTAAGAAATTCTGCCTTAAGTTCCTATGGAACTTTTAGTGCCTCAGCTTGTGGTCGTTTCCTCTAGTTCTATCAGTGGACACCACCGAAAAGAGGCCGCCCCCTCCTCCTCCCTGCCTCCCTTGAGGTATGTGTAGACACTGATCAGGTCCCCCCTCAGCCTCAGTAGATGTCCTTGGATGTTACCCTCTCATACTTCACGCAGACCAGTGCAATCAGGCACATAAACACACACAGGCACCAAACTGTAAGGAGCACAATGCCCAGCTGTGGCTTATTTTTAAATGACAATCCGAAGGCTCCCCAAAGTCAGAAACTTTGATAAAATAAAGCAAGAGCCCAGGAATCAGGAGCTGGAATATACTTCTATTGCAACAACCCAAACCAATCTCGGAACCCATTTCAGCTTCTGCCCCACTAGGCCCACACCGTGTCAAGACGGCACGTTCCTGTGCTGAAGTACAAACTAGAGGCAGCCAGGCACACGGACACCATTCCCGAGTACAGTGCTAAATCTCACGGAATGGTCCTGGTAAGTGCTGCCTCCACTGCCAGCCTTGGGTCCCCATGGTGTCAATGTGCATTTTCACACACAGCTCTACATGCAAGACCACATAACAGGTTTAAAAAGCACTTCTTGATCACAAATACATCTAATGATTACTATAACGCACTACTGTTACAATCACGATCCCAGCGGGATGGTAGAGCATAAAACAATCCAAAAAATTACTGGAGACTTTTTTTTGGCTCCATACTCTTCATCTCTTGTTTCTAATGTAATTTTAAGATGGTGGCTTTAAACAGAAGAGCTAAGATTCTTACACCAGGCTTAAAGTCAGCTTTTGTCCCAACCCTTGCACACAATCTTTACCTACAGAACAGGGAAAGACCATACAGCCAGAGGAGACTGTTGTACTGTGTTTCCTTGGGAAGATGCAACTAAAAAAAGGGAGGCGTGTCTACATTAAAAAGGGGTAAATAAAGTGCAGTATTAACGTACTGAGGCACTTCCTCGTTTCCTATACCTTGAGTTATGGATGAACTAATGATAAGTACATTTTATTTTCTTCATTCATGTGTTTTTTTTTGTTTTTTTTTTTAAAGGCAACACATTCCTGCTTGTTAGCTGGAATACAAATCACGTCACTGGGTATACAAATGATACTGGTCCCGTTTGGATGATTAAGCTTCCTACGTCAGGGAAACAGGGTAGAGTTCCTACGTGCTGTTGCCACTCACCTTGCAAGAGCTAGGGAATAACCATAACTCCTAAGAGTTAGGTTAAGAACTGCACAAAACAAAACCACCTCCCTAGAATATGCAATACATTACCTAATACTGATAAAACTGCAGAGCAGGTTTGTAGAGTACTTTATTACTCTTCTGTTAGGAAGAGAAAGCAGACAGCAAAGGGTAGCATGGCAGGGGTGTGTTTAATAAACTTAGGGAAGGAGGTTGGGCAGAGGGGGGCTTTTTTGCACATGAGGATGTTTGAACTGCAGCTGGTCCTGCTTGGCTAGCAAGCAGAAAGAGGGTTCCTCTCTTCATAATGATACTTTTATTGCATCTGTTTTAGGGGAAGAGTAATAAGAAAACAAAATGGAAAGGGCACCTTATCACCGTTTCCGCCAAGTGCATGAGATTAAAGTCATTAGTACACCCCTAGAGGAAGAGACGCTTCCCAGGCTTATCCACAAGGCTGTCCCATTGGCGCCGCTGCCAGCACACGCTCACCGGGTACCCCTCCGAAGTCAGCGGGGTCCACAGGTGCCCAGGTAACCCCCCTCCAGGCCCATCTCCAGGCCCTCAGCTGGTGCCTTCCTCCTGCTTCCGAGCGCGGCCGCTTCGGTTTTGCCCGGTGCTCACGGGACGCCCGGTATCGGGATTCAGCTCGCTACCTCACCCAGGGCCAACCCGACCCACGGAAGGTCCCTCGGCCTCTGAAGCTGCGTCGGGATATGGAGGAGTGAAGTGAGAGAGCTGCTGCAAGGGACAGAATGGGACCTGGTGTCCGGGGCGAGAAGGAATAGGCTTGGGGCTGACATTTAGGGTGGTGGCCAACGATTAAATAAGCCCTTATCACTACATTACCATTACCTTCCCCCTGTTTACTGGAGTCCTGACTCTTCTTTCACACAAGGCAGGAGACAGTTGGTACATTACTTATTGGAAAGTAACAACTGGAAAGTAGTAAGTGTACTAAAATAACTATCGAGTAATTACTGGAAAAGAATCAGCAAGAGGAAGTAAGTCTTCAGAACTGAAGAGTCAAAGCGAGTTAGCCAACAAACAAACTAAGCACTTGTCAGAAGGCCAATATGCTCAGTGGCATTGAAGCAAACTGCAACAGGTTACAAACACACTTGTGCTCTTCTGAGACTTGATCACGACCTCCAAACCCTCCTGACCATGTTTTGGAGCTCACCTAAGTTACTGCAGCCCATGAGCAATGTAAGAGTTTAGTGCTACAGTGAGGCACGAGAGAGTCAAGTCTCAGGCTCTTATGTAGCAGCCTTCAAAAAGAGCCCCTGGAAACAGCAGAAGTTGCAACAAGCCAACTCATTGCTCTGCCTCTGCAGAAGTCTTCTATAGCTCCCCAGCACCAAACCCCTGCATTTAGCTACCCAAATGTGCAGCTTCCCTAACTCCGTGATGCAGCTATGTACACATACTAAAAAGATGTCTTAATGATGTTGAAGACTAATGACAAAAGTTGGACAAAAATGACAAATGATAAAAGAACAAATAAATATCCAAGAACCACTGTACAGAATATTAACATTTTCAGGAGAGCTTAAAGCCAATCCTCAGGCCTCATTTTCCTTCTCACTAAAAACACCTACTAAAAGACAAGTAAACAAGTGACAAAATTACTCGGGTCTAAATGATGACAGATCACACACGGTGTCAAGAGCTGGTATTTCCACAGTCCTACTTTAGAGTTATTTTAAGCCAACAAAATACTTGCTAGTTTGAGTTCTCATATCTCCCCTTACATTAAATTGCAAAATTACCTAGAGAGTTGGAAAAATGGTTTGAGGCCACATTTCCCCCAGGTTAGGACATGTGCCCTGTCTTTCCTATTCCTATTGATATTAAAATCTGAAAAGGTATTGAGACTACAGCCTATAAAATGTGTGTACTTTATGATCATCTACAGTAAACCTCTGCTCACGGGGATAATATCCAAGACCTCTGGAAGCATTTTCAACAAATACACATACATACCTATACTGGAGGTATAATCGGTGGCTCCAAAGATCAACTCTGGTGCCCTGTAGTACCGAGAGCAGATGTACGAGACATTGGGTTCTCCACGAACCAGCTGTTTTGCACTGAAGAGAAAGCAGAGGAATTTCTTTCAGGAAAGGAAGGCTTTACAATATTTCAGTGCAGGCCTATATTAAGCTTTAGTGCACCTTCCTCACCCCTCAGTCCCCAAATGCTTAAAATACTGTGCGTTTCTAAGCTGATGTAAGGCACAGACTTGGGCCTTGTGTTTGATTCACAGCAAAATTAGCCCAGCCCACCCAAGCAACTTCCTCAAACTGGACACAGCAGAAGAAATGCTGACGACAACCTAGAGGATAAATAGGGCTGAGTTTCTGGCTGGCAGTTGCCTAATAAAGCTTTGATAGGTACAAAGATCTGTTTACACAGAGGAGGACAGAATACAGTCCAGTCAAATGCAGTTACCTTTTGAAGTTCAAAAGCCCTGGGCAGTCACCAGAACCAGCCTCTCAGCTTTCCCTACAGCTTTTCCATATGGGAACTACAGGCAACACACACAGGTTTTTAACAAGGAGGAGGAAAATCACCTATTCACCTTTGGTCTGCAAAGTTCGAGCTCAAACCTCAAGACTGAAATTCACCCCAAAGAAAAAAAAGTTTCTTGCTGCTGCATGGATTTCCACAACCTTTCTACCAGTTACTTCTCTTATATGTAGGTGTGGACTCCATGTGTGTCTCGCTTGAGCGGGTATTGCAAAAAATGTGCTGCTGGAAGCTGAGCTTCAAGTAGAAGCCCTGCTTCTGATCTTGAGCCACTGAAGTATTTGAGCTATTAGATGAACTGTGCATACAAGTACATACAAGCAGACTGAAGCTGAACGTTAGCCCCATACGTATTTCACTCTGTGTAACTGCAGGGTGAAACCCACAGGTATTTCACTGTTTGAATGTGACTGCCTTTTTCCCCTAGCATAGTATTTTCCCTATGCAATGGGGTGTTTTTCTAAACACGTGAACAAACTTTCAGGTCTCTTCCTTTTGATACCCCTTTCCAGCTGTTTATTCATATTAAATCATTTCATAAGGAAAATAGAAAGCATCCATAAGTTCCCTTTCAAAACTATAAATGATTAACTCTGCAGGAATGTAGAGGGTTTCTTCACAAAATTTCACCATGGCTCCCTTTAAAGGAAGCAGTTTTACCAGTCTCCAGTCCCTGGAGACGCACTTACCTTCCAAAGTCACAGAGTTTTAGAACAGCTGTGTCAGGGTCCAGCAAGAGGTTCTGTGGTTTTATATCCCGGTGGCAGATTCCAAAGGAATGGATATAGGCTAAACTCCGGAACAGCTGATACATGTACAACTGCAACACAAAAATATGGCATAATACAGCTTTCCCAGGCAAAATAAGAGAAAATAGTAATTCATTACAAATCTGTATTAGAAAACAGGAAAGAACAAATGAACAGACAGACTTAGCCCACAGAAAAGACGACGACTCTAACCCAGTTTAAGACAGTGCAGTGCAGACACAGAAGGCCGAGGAACCGGCCTCCTTCTTTGCCCCCCGCCTTTGCCACATGCCCATGCCTGTATGTCAAATCAGGCTTTTTGTCTTTTCAAAAACAAACACTTTATCCAAAACCCAAGTGCGACACCTGTGCGACCTCATCCACACAGAGCACAACGAACACCGAGCCAGAGCAAGGCGTCGTGTTCTGGAAACTGCTATTAAACTAGAAAACAGGCACCCAACCCTGATGAACACCTTGATGACCGCAAGCTCCACTGGTAAGGGAGCTTGGTTCACAGGGAAACAGGTAATACCATAACAGGATAAAAAGAGGGATGCCCCACACCGGGAAAGGCCTCCTTCATCCTCCCGATGAAGTGACCTGAGCTAGAGCCCCCTCGGTTCGGCAGCCTGACGGCACCCGAGCAGCACTAGGAGACACTGGGACTTGGTCGGACCACTGATGGCAGAACAAGACACACTTGCCTCTCCCGCAGCTGCAGAATAGAAACGAAGCACTCCAGGCAGCCTGCGGCAACTCAAGCGCTTCACTTCATTTTTATTAACACTACATTAAAAGTTGCCCGCAGAATACAGTAGTCTCCTAGCTAGTCACTTAGGTGAATCTCTGATTAATGTTATATAATTGTCAAGGCTGACCCCAGGCAGCCAGGTGGCTGTTCCTCTGTGCCCCGTGCCCCACTCGAACCCAAATGACAGGCAGGACACACGAGGGTGCTGCTCCAGCCCTGCACTCTCCCCAGCTCACCCTCACAGGTCTGCGATGCGGGGTGCTACTGCTAGATACTGCTATCAGGCCACACTCACCTTCCTCGCCCAACTATCTGTCTTTCCCTTCTCTCCTTCCCTGCCTTTCTCTGGGGCGTGGGGAAGGCGTGAGGGGGAGGCAGCCCATTGTAACTCCGAAGCTTTCACTTGTTCTATTTGTTTCCCAACACGAAAACTCTAAGGAAGGATAAGCAAACGAACTCCTGCGAATAGGACGATGACTACGAGAGCTCCCTCGTCATTCCATAGCCGCTTCTGTTTTCCAGGGAAAGGAGCTGTCTGCCTGGCTAGGTCTAGGCAGCAGGCACAGGTGAACAAAGAGGTATAACCTGACCTTCGAGCAGCCAAGAGGTTGGGAAAATGCCAAAGCTTTAGGAACATCAAGGTTACGGCATCTCTTTTTAAATGTAAGATAAGGAAAAAGGCCTGCCTTATCAGAGGAGCAATATAAAACCAGCCTTTTGGATTGCCCGCAATGGCAGGTTACAAGTAGCTAATAGGATGAAAGAACTGAGGCAGTGCACAGCCGTGAGACCAGCAGCACAGGGAAAAGATTTATATATCATTTATTAAATGCTAAGCTGACAAGCAACTTGTGGGGATCATCCAAGCTAAAGCCATGCTTAGCTTGGTTGCATCGACAGGCAAAAATGAGCAATCTTGTAGTGGAGTTTTTTACTGCTAGATGATGAGACTCTCTGTCTTCTCACAAACTAGCGATATCCTGACTATTGCCAAGGCCCACCATTTCCAACGTGTGTGGCTATGGTTCTGGTATAGTGCTTTGCTACTGGAACAACTGTTTTTGTAGCTTCCACCTTCTTTAAATTGGCTAAGAGCTTTCCCTTAAACCTACCCTGCTGTGAAGCACTGCATATTTGCAGATGGGTCTGGGGAAATCAATACGAACCAGAAATGTTTGCTGCAAACATCTGTGTAACCTTCTTTGGCTAAAGACACAAAATGTTTGTGGGGGAGCTTTTTATCACAAACAAGTTAGAGCCACGTTAACAACAGGATCACTCCCTAGCACGTGGATGTGGCTTGTGTTTGCCACAATATGCAAAATGGGATAGGAGATGCAGCTCCACAAGCCAGGACTGTGGCAGTTGTAACCACTTTGGAAAGTTTTGTCTAAAAAATGGGAAAAAAAAATTGTAAAAAAAATTTGTAAAAAAAATGGTAACATTTTGTAAAATTTTGACAGAAGCTGCCAACAACTGTAAAGGGAGACCTGGAGACCATCAGTGCAGCATTCTGACCTCGTGTAGCTCTCTGAGAAAAGAGCAGTAAAGCCAAGGTGCTCCAAAGGCAGGGAAGGAGCCAGTACCGTGGCTTTCACACCCCTGAACAACTCTTACTCACATGCCAGGAAAGGGGGCTGACACGTACAGGGGCACAGAACCCTTTGCAAGGGCCTCTGTGATTCCTCACCTCTGCATGACTGCGTCTTCTCCGGGGGAAGCTGTGAAAGTGGCCAGTGGCAGTTCCTATCTCGGCTGCTTTAAGACAAGCCCTCTGCTCAATCCCCTACCTCCCACCTTCTGGAGATTTTTTGGAAAGTGAGAAAATCAGGAGCACTGAAATTTAGGTTCCTCGCCTTTATTCTTGCTCCAGCCCAGCAAACAACCATTTCAATATTTCAATTTTTTTTTTTTTTTTTTTTTGCTTGCCTCAAGGCACAGGAATTCCTAGGAATTTCAGAAAACTAATTACATGCCTCAGAAGTATCCAGAAAGTCCATTCCTATAATTTCCTCCTTCATCCAACCACATCTATCAGTGACTTACCTTGACATAAATCATAGGGAGTGTCTGTTTGGCCCGACTATAATGTCTGGCAACTCTGTATACTGTTTCAGGAACATAGTCCAGCACCAAGTTGAGGTACACCTCATCTTTCTGGAAGGGAACAAAGGAGAAGAGAAAACATTAGTGGGACCATTTGAAGTCAGAAACAACAGAACAACAACAAAAGCATTCAGAGAAACTGATAGCTTGAGATAGGGGTGTCACTGTTAGGGTGCCTTTTTAATTTGTTTCAATTCTGTGTCTTTAATAGGACTGCGAACTATCACCAAACCTTTTTTTTTTTTTTTCCCCCCTTCAAGCTTAGCACTTGTGAACAAGTCAAACTTAGGTATAAGGTCACATTAATTAGCACACTCTCCTCCTTGAAGCCTTTTCTCATTGTAAAGGCAGGCAAGGATACAGCTGCTCTGCTCGTTGATTCGATATTCTCATTAGGAGGCACTTCACAGTGATACCTTCATCATCAAGGTGTCTATTGACCCGTCGCCTCCTCCGTGGCCAAAACTCAAAGTGCAAATTTGAGGCTCCCAGATTCACTCTTGCAACAACACAACAAAACCCCCCTGCACCTTTTCGAAAGGTTACTTTGGTCTGGCTGAATTCCTAACTCTCTTAAGAGAGACTAATAACCCGTATTAATCATTCTTAGATAAAAACCTAGTGTTAATATTTGTAACTGTCCTGCTTAACAAGCATTTTGACATCCAGGCTCACTTGACTGAAAATATATGAACATATTCATGGTAAAGAAATATACTATAAAAGTCATATTCAATCTATGTATTTAAACTTGAAAATCAGGCGAGAGGTCTGTGAGACAGAAACCAAGGAAGTAGCTTTCTAAGAAGGTACTTTGCTCCCCTAAATTATTCTGTAACAGAGGAATGAAGTGACACAGTACTATAACCATAGGGTCTAACTATGGACTTGATAATTTACAGCAGTAAAACTAGTCTTAAAAAGGACTTCTGATATTTCAATGCATTCTTCAGTGCTAAGTGTCAGAACTGCAAACACTTTTAATTATGGCCCCCCAAAATACTAATTATACTCACTTGAAAGCTTACTTTTGAAAGTGAGGAGAATTAAACAGAATTAATCTCTTCTGTGCTTGCTGTATTAAACCCTACACCTTGCTACTCAGGCAGATGATATGCAGAGACTTTATATGGGTGAAAATTGTAGAGATCTCCAAAGTCTGCAGTGAAGTCTCCTGTCTGCAGGTCTGCTGACTATGGATCTTAATACCTCTAAACTGGAGCACAACTATCACTGAGCTGCAGTGATTTAATAACAATGTCACTGTGTCTTAATTAGCCAGGTGGAACACAGTCTGGAGGGCTGCTCTCACCTCTTTCTCTATTATTTAACCTGCCTCTGCACCATCTGAGCAAACAGGAACTTCCAAGGCATAAAGAATTAACATACACACACCCCCCTCATATAGGCAACATGCAAAGAACCTCTGCTTTTCATGTTCTTGACTCAGAAGTTCAAGGTTTATATCCAGCATAATTGCACGTTCTGGATGTTTTAACAGCTCTTACCAACACCTCCCAGGAGGCCAAGACACCTTGAACTCTGCTGTCTGCATCAAGGCCCCAAGGCCCTTTTTAGACCATAGACCTAAAGAGTATCAGCTTCAGCGAGGCCCAGTGGTAGCCCCAGAACAGGTCTAGTGCTAACAAAACTGGGGAAGCCCATGACAAGGTGGCAAAGAGGCTTTTGGAAAGAAGCCAGCAAAGACAAACACCAGCAGCACACTGAAAGGCTACAGAATGGCAGGTATGTGCATGTATATGTGTGTATACCTGTCTTCTATATACGTATGAACTTCGCTGCCTTCCCTTCAACAACAGCAACTCTTGTCCCCCTGATTCTTGCAGTAAGGCAAATAAAAATCCACCACCACCTCTATTTAGCTCAGATATCTTTATATATTATCATCAATATCAGTAGGTCACAAAAACTCCAAGTTAACTTATGCCTGATAAGGCAGCCTGCATCCCAAGACAGCAAACATTCCCATGAATGGAAACTCCATTTGATTCAGGACGGACCCAGCCTGAGCAATATGCTGCTGTATTGGGTCTCTTGGGGAATCAGTGTCCTACTGGCAGCAAGAGGCAGTGCAAAATACCCTACTAGGGAGACCCAGTACTTTCATTCAGAGGATGCGAGTTCACAGTGACCAGGGAGATTCACATGAGAGATGAAACAGCAAGAAACGGGTGGAAATGGATGGAATTCTGTTGCCTTCATTATTCTCCCGCAGCACAAGTAGGAGACGTGTAAAACACACAGTCTTTAAATTAAACCCTTTCTACGCTACTCCACAACAGGGACACGTGAGAGTCTAAGAACACCATTTAGTTCACACCACTGCATGTGATTTGCTTTTCTCTCCTCCACTGTGACTTCTGCTCCCTGCTCTACCGGGACTGGGGTTACTTCAGTGGCACTAAATGACACGGACACGAGACATCCAAGGCACCGGGGCGCAGAGACGGAGCTCGGTGCCCCCCCGTCCTTGGGCGTTTCAGTGCTCGCTGCACCACCCCACGGGGCGACGCTGCTGCTCCTAAGCCTGGGAGCACCGAGGAGCGCCTAGGCCCAGCCAAGGAGCATCAACGCCTACCTCTCCCCAGGCAGCTCCTGCTGACACCCGACGCAAAGCCGCTGAACACACGGACTGCTGTTTTCCAGACACCTCACCCTTCCCTCACCCATGTGCGCCTGATCCCCAGTAACACCTGCAAGCTACGTGGATTCCCCTCGCGGCGCCGCAGCCAGAGCCAGAAGGCAGCCCTGTGGGGCAGGCTCCGAGCACGGCGCGACCCCTTCATCCACCGTCTTCCCCAGCACTCGCTTTCCCAGCGACCCAAATGCCAAGGAGCTTTCCCAGCAACCCAAATGCCTTACGCCAGGGAGCGGGGATGGCTCAGAGAGCCTGCCAAGTGAGGACAACTGCTTGAGGATCATGTGAGAACATCAAGGCTTATCTTTCCATGACAGGAAGCCTTTTTCAGCCCTCACAGATTCCACATGTGACCTATTTCCACACTGCTATTTCAAAATCTCTGGGCTGGGAACCAACCAAGGTAACCTAACAGCCAGGGCTGAGTCTGAAACAGTTTTACACAGCAAGGCCCACAGGAAACTGCATCATATAAATGGGTGAGAGCAAACGCAAGATAGGATCAAATAACGCACTCTTCGTTATAGTCAGAGGGATTGAACAAATTATTAGCCTTCCTCCTCAGGTCAAACGTTTAAGTGCATCCATTTTCCTATACTTGCCACTCCAGCTATACCCATTAAGATTAAAGGGCAGAATGCCGGACGCCAGTCAGAACCCAAGCACAGCACCCCTGCGCTTCAATAGGGCCCTGATGTGAGAGGGCACCAGCTCGCTCACCTGCCCTTGCCTCAAGCACTAGAAGCTGCTCCCTGTCACCCGGTGGAGAAATGCTCACTTGGCGGGATCTGCTTCCCAACATCCAAACGAGCCACAGCGAAACAACAGGGGCCTTAACGGCTGAACCAGCTGATACCATTCGGGAACTGCTCAGGAACCACCAACTCGGGCACCATCTTCAGTTTTTTGGTAGCTTAACTTCTTTCTTTTTTATTGTTTTGTGTTGGGAATCAGAGATTGAACAGGCTGCAAAAGGTTCTGAGACCAGTGACTAGCGGATAACCATCCTCTGGGAAAGGATGCTGAGCTGATGCTGAGCTTGCTTCCTGCAGTTCTCTCTCTCCTACCAGCTCAGGAGCAGCATGGTGACAGCAATGAGTTTTGCAATTAAAAATAATCATCATCATTAAAACATAATCATCATCATCATCATAATTAGAACCCAGCTCATTCCCCCGAATGGGTCTGAGAAACTCCAGGTGAGCAGGTCTGTGAGCAGCACTGAGGGCAATAACCACACACAGGAGTTTCTTACAACAACTTTGCATTCAAATACTTGAGGACAGAAGGGCACCCTGAAGTTATTCACCTCATCCTTCTATTCAGGCTAACAGCGCTCAGACTAGCGATAATCTAGAGTAAAGGCATATTCATTCCTAAAGAATGTGCTTCCCTTTTCCAAATTATCCAACAGCACCCTCAGTCCCGGGGCTATATGAGGTGAACGGTCATGCTATCGCTGACAGCCTACTAGGTATGTCAGGCCCGGCTCAAAGAGTGATTGCTAAAGCATTTAAGGTGGATTTGGAGAACCAATCCCATGGAATCCCAGCCCACTGAAGCCTTTCACCTGGATTTGGCCTCCTCTCCAGTGGCCCTGTTTTAACCTCCAGCACCAGCATTTGGGACCCTGTGCCTCTTGCACTCATTAGCCACCTAGATTTGGCCAACACGCCAGTCCAAAGTCACTGTCTTTGCTCTAGAGCCAAGGAAGGGGCTGTTTCACTTTCTCTACTTGGGGCTATTCGCTGCATGTATTTTGTACCTTCTTATCAAGCACCAGCAAGAGACCCACCCTCCTCCTCTTATCTTGAAGGCCGGCACTGTACTTTAAAGATACAAAGACTTTCGAACTGCTTTGAAGACAAAGCAAGAACTTGCAGCCTTCCTACTCATACTACTTAGCAGCCACCACACAATAGAAAAACCTGAGAATGCAAAAACAAAAACAACAACAACAAAAAAAAAAAAAAAAAAAAAAAAAAAGTTGCAGCTGACCTTTCTTGAATGAAGGAATGGTGACATCCAGTGGCCACACGTGCCTGTTTTTGCTTGCATTTTACAGCCACGGCTATTTCAAAACAGAAGGGTGGCTACCAGCAAAAGAAAGGGTGGGTATGGGATGTACAACTGCAATTTTGCACGGAGCTTATGGGCCTAACAGGAGTCAACGAATCAACTTTAAGTGACATTTAAACCTTCCGGAAAGACAGGAATATATGCTATTAGTACTGCAAATATTGGGTAGAAGTTCCTTCCCTCAGTTCCCCAGGGCTGAATTCCAGAAATTCCAGCTGTCCCAAGCCTCGTTTTCCTCTGCTGACCAGACAAGAGGTCCCAAACTGCAGTGTAAGGCCTGCTGCTCCTCTGCAGGGTGCAGCAGGAACTGCCCACCGGTTCAGCTGGGGGAGCACCCTGACGAGAGAAGAGTCTGGCCTAGGAGCTCAACTGGGACCGCAGAGCCCTCCTGTGCCGTAGGAATCCTGGAATCCTTAAGGTTGGGAGGGACCTCTAGAGATCAGCTAGTCCAACCTCCCTGCTCCAGCAGCGACATCAGGAGCACGGTGCTCAGGGCGGCATCCAGGAGGGTTTGGAAGATCTCCAGAGAAGGAAGTGGAAGGAAGGAACATCTTCCTTCCACAAGGAAGATGTTTTAATGCAACACTTGTTCTTAAATCTTAAAAAAAAAAATCCCCCAAATTCTTTCATGTTTATCTTTCCTCTTCCACTCTCCATAAGATTACAGTGAAGAAAATGGTCGTTCAGCAAGAGAAGCTGTGAGGCCTCCTACCTTGTCCATTTAATGCCCTTAAAGTCCTTAAGCTTTTTCAGCTGCATTTTTTCCAAGACGAAAGACTTTGTTACAGAAAGTCAGATGCAGCCTCCCAACACCTGCAAGTTGGGACTAATTTATGATCTTTGAGACAGCTGATGACAGAACTTGCAGACAGCTGAGACAGAGCTTTGAGAACCTGAGTTCTCAAGTGAAGACACCATCATACGGTGGCAATAAATCTGTAGGAAAATGAAACTAATAGAAGATTTCAAGATCACTCAAGATTTTGAGCTGCCCTACAAGCCCTGTTGAAAAACAAGAAACAGTCCTTCGAATTCCCTTATTTTCTTGCCTGTGCACAACTTCCACATTCTGCAGAAACCTCTGTAACGGGATACATCCCTGACAGCAAAACAGGTTATTTACACCCACCGTCTAAACTCGGCCTGCCTCAGAACAAGCAGTACAAGTAATTTTTCTAAGAGCTATTCAACACGGAAGAAGGAAGCGGTGAGAGCTGGAGGAAGAGTGACTTGAGAAGGCAAAAGTAACTCTCTGATGAACGGGACAACTCACAGAGCTGGGCAGAAACCACAGGCCTTCCCATTTCCACCCTGAGGATCTACCCGCTTGCAGCCTGGCTGCCCACGACACTCCTGCCAAGCCCTGCTGCAGGCAGACAAAATTGCCATTTCTCTTGAATGCGACCTACTCATAACCAGGGACTGCTCCTGTCTGCAAACGAGGAGGCTCCCGGCACGCAGCTACCCGCAACAAGGGTCCCTGATAGTCCCTACTTGATGCCCAGTGTCCCCCGAGATGTGAGCTTGCCAGGGCTCGGGCAAGGCCTACGAAGCTCCTCGGCACGGGTGCTCGTGGCTCTTTGGCCAGCAGCACAGGAGATCCACCAAGGGTGGAAAGGCTGGTAGTGACCAAGCTCATCTGTAGGGGTGGCCCTTCCTTGGACCTGTAGGTTCCTAGGCTGGCACAAACCACTCGCGTGGGCTCTCTCCTTTTGGGACTGAGCTCGAGGCTCCGCCAACCGGGCGCTTTTTATGAGCACTTCTGCCTTTTTGTTTTAGACATTCAAGTTCATTAAGGAAACCAAGCACTTCCACCCTAAACCTCCCATTTCACCAAGGAACAGGATTTCTTACCGTTAGCTACGCATGGTATGATTATGTGAGGACTCATCTGGCTGCTCTTGCCAAGAGGACGAGGAGGCTCGTGCCTCCCTGAGGACGGCCCCCGCGCGCCCTCCTAGCAGGGCTGATGAACCTGCCGAAACACCAGCACGGCCCAAACCTGCAAGGGAACCAGTCATCCCCTGCTGCCATCCTTCAACCCTGCAGTTTAATGCACACGAGCTACACAGAGCTGCATCCATCAGCTCTCGGGCACTATCACCTGGGCATTTATTTTAAACTTCAGCCTAAGTGCATGGGAGTAAATTTCCATCCCGAGTCCACATGGAGTTTGGCTGTCTGCCCTTACAGACCAGGCTAAATAGGATTAAAAATCAATTGCAACATGCAGGAGGGCAGCTCAGCCTCCCTAAAAGTCAGCATGTTGCCTCTCTGTGATCTGTGTGAGCTTCCATTTACGCTTCCTTTGACTGCTCTGGATACCAAACCACCTTAAAGAGAAAACCATTAGCTAACCTGAGACACCGTTATACTCAGCAAAAACAGTGTTTACTTTACTTTTATATGATTTGATGCAAGAACAAATCCCTCCAGTGGCCTCTCTTACTCCTTCGGGCACGGATACGGATCGATCAGCCTATTAAACACAATAAAACCATCCGCGCAAGACGACCCAAGAGTTATGACACACCGCAAAGAAACATCTGCGCCCGAAATGGAGACAGAGCAGGGGGTTACGAGCCGTGATGGCAGGTTTTGCAAAGCTGAATAATTATGCTCAGGAGCCATCAGTTCAGAAACGGTCGCTGGTTCCACACAATTGCGGCGAACACGCTCCGCCGATGAAGCAAAGACACACTCGGTTTACGCAGGTCTGTCCTCACTTGCAGTCCAACTCAAAAGGTTCTCAACAAAGTTAGGCTAGAAAGGACAGGCAAGAAGACCAACCCTTCCACGTACAGGCACTTTAAAATTAAAAACAGATTTAAACCTACACTTACACCTACGTTTCACCAGCCTTCGAAATCCAGGAGAAGGAGCCCAAATTTAAAGCAGAAAAGCAGGCTTTCCACAACGGGTTTGACCTTCTGCAGGCCAGGTGACAGGCAACCGCCCCCCCAGTCTTTTCAAGGCCTTAGCACAAGGCAGGATAGCAAGTGCAAGTGTCACTGAAGCCAGCAAGGGTGGCCAGCCCCATGGACCTCCTGTTTGCTCGAGGGTCACCTGGAAAGCCATGGACCACAGAGGGACAACTCGTCACTTCTCGCACCAGAGAAGGGCCCTGGGGCTACGCAAACTATTACTGAGCTCATCTCTCTTTTCCGTTTCATTCTGCTAGTCATAACTCAGCTTGGGGCTACTGAAAAGCACATTAGAGCTATAAAATCAGTGCCCTGCTATCAGATACCTCAGGAAACCTCCAGGAGAAAAAAACAATGGGAATCAACCTTGGCCAATTCATTAAGGAGGAGTCTTTTGAAAGAACCGAGTTATGCAGCTGGTCTGACTAACGCCCGTAAACTTGCAGAAAGAACAAAGTGACACGGAAATGATTTATAGAGGCAACCGGAATGCCAAATCTGTCATATTAATGTATGTTAAACGCTCCTTGTGAACTCTCTTGAACTGGACACCGTTTGTGCATGAAGGCACAATTTATCAAACGCGTTTTGGGGCAGGTCAGCAAGATAGGTATTTAAATGAGAAGGAGAGGATTAAGAAATACAATGGTGATTTAAATACAGAGATGCTTGGGAAAGGGGGAGCCACCCAAACAGAGAAAGCAAAGGAGAAGAAATCAGCCAAGCCCGGTTTGATTCAAGACCTCCTTGTTACTAAAATTGCACTGATCTTCCCTGAAGCAGGGAGGAAGTTCAAGAGAAGGGGAGAGAGAGAAACAGGAGCTCGTGGCAAGAAAACTAAAGGACAGGGAGCTCAAACCCCTGAAGCAATTCCAGGGAACCTCCTCAGGAAGGAGACTGAAGCACCTCCAACCTCTACAAACCAGTTCCAGCTCTGAAGCAACTACGGGATCCTCTCACTACAAGGTCTTAGCAATGCCTAGAACTGCTCTTCTCTGTGTTGTGCTCTTCTCAGCTCTTTCCAGTCTTTTACTCAAGAATTTAACCCAATTTGCTAGAGCAGGGACAGTATTAAAGGCTGCCTTGTGCCTTGAATTGCCTATTGATTAAAAATGAACTACGTGATTATCAGGTACAGAGTTTTCAAATGGAGGCAATTGAAACAAACTGCATTTGGAGAAACCTTTTGGGGCATGTGGAAATCAAGACAAATTTAAGCTTCTCAGATATTAGCAAATATGTACGCACACAGATGGATTATGAGGATAACAGAGAAAAAAAATACTGTTACTGCTTTCCAAATGGACCAAAAAGGGAGAAGAGAGATCACAGAATGGTTGAGGTTGGAAGGGACCTCTAGAGATCACCTAGTCCAATCCCTTTTTCCTAGGGGACAGGCTTTGGAGCTTCCATTTCTGCAAACTACAGCTCTCCCCAAGAGCAGCAGACAAACTAATCCCTGGCTGTCTCCATACGCGGCCTCTGACACGGACATGCTGCCAAGCCAATTCCGTGCTGCTCTGCCCGGACCTGCAAAGGGACCTTCCATCAACAGCGGCACTGCTCAGGTTGTGCCGGGTGCTCCCTGCGGCCGGGCTCGCGTTTTACCCCTTCCGTCACCCGGCAGAAATGGAAATCTCCAAGGCAAAGAGCTGAGGCTGGGAGGACAGCAACAGAGAAGAGCAGATCGTTTCTTAGTTACCCTGAAAATTAAAATGAAGCATCACAAGTTAGAAGAAAACTGCTCCCTGAAGCGTGAAGATTCACCTGCTGTCTTGAATAAGAGCTGCATTTTTCAGCAGCAGCGGCATTGCCAAGAATTAGCCATGTGGAATTGAAATGGCCAAGTGGAAAATCCTGCCTCTAGCTCAACCCCAAGTCAAAGACTTCAGAGGTAATTTTGCTTAAGCTCCTGCTATTGGAGATACCTGCACGAGCGTTCTGAGAAGCTTTAACGTGGCTGTTGCTTGCAGGAATTTCAGGAACTACTGAAACCCACACGATGTTTGTCTTTTGCTTCGCAATGCACAAAACTCTACTTCACTCTGGTCAAGTTATAAACCAGATAAAAAAAAAAACTGCTTGATCCCTCCAATCTGGTTCTGCAAATTTTTGTTTATCTGGAGCGTGGCAGAGGGCCACGGGCTCCTCTCAGAAAGGCACCAGCTGGGCTCCAAACACCTGGCCTAACCTACCCCTGACCACATATCCCGAAGGGTGCTCCCCTTCCCGCCTCCTGGAGATGCAGGGCCAGGACCAGGCATTGGGGCGGCCTTTTCCATGCTGTGCAGCTGCTACGTGACGAGGACAGCCAGCGCTGTGCCCGCTAATGCCCTTCCCGCTAGAACGCCCGGTCCTCGGAGCCCTGTGCACAGCTACACCCACATGCAACCGCAATTCGGGACTCTATCTGCTTATAAAAATAGTAACATTCATGCTAAAACTCCAACTACATATTCAGAAGACCAGGACGTCCAGAAGGTCCCCCAGCCCATTTTCCCACCCCACGGTGCCACCCAACTCCCCCAGGCCAGACAGGCCTCCTTTGGCTCCCAGTCGAGCCAGCTCTGAGCAGGGGGTTGCAGCAGGTGATACCCCGGGGACTTGTCCATCCTGAATCCACCTGCAACTTCTCAAATGCTGATGCTTAAACAGACAAGGCAGCTACTAGAGCTTTACATTAACACACACGCTCGTTTGTAGCCTCCTTTAAAAGGCTGAAAGGGAACAAAGGATAGAATACAGCAGGATTTGATGCATCTAGAGAGATATTTGCTCCCCTCTGTAGAGCACAAGCTACAAGGCTACAGTCAGGTGGGCACGACTCTCTCCTCTGGGCCTTTAAACTCAGCCTTTGGAACAGATACAAGGAAGGGGAGAAAAGCATACGGATAGTGAATTTGGGAAAGATCATCTGGGTTTTATAGAGTTCTTAACTCTGTGTCATATATTTGCACTTAGAAAAATTCCATTCCCCTCCCCTATATAATTTTTTTAAATAAACTCATATGCATCCAGATTTTTAATTCATATTACCTGCATCACCATCTTTGCTCCCATTTACTGGCCCTAGGTACTTATTTAGAGGGGAGGGAAGTATTACTAATACTTTTGGTTTTAACAACAGTCTTCATAAAGAAAAAAGGACTAGCTAGAGCCTGCCTGGCATATCATGAATTATCTCAAGCCTGACAGCAGCTACGGATAATACCGACCTGGGAATGGATGCAGGGAGCATAAGAACAGGGAATCGTATGTGCTGCATTTTAGGTACGTTTGGCTAACAACTATTGGCCAGAAGTTCAGCAGTGAACATCCCAAACAAGAAAAGTTCCTTTTCTGTAATTATGGGGACTTTTGAGATGCAATCCACAAGTCTTACTTGAGCCCCAATGATATATCCGTATCCCGGTGCCTCTCTGGGCACTACCTTTATTAAGTCAAGGCGTGCAAATGAAAACCTGCATGCTTTGCTGAACTTGGAAAAAGGCAGTGTGTCTGCAAACATGCTGCAGACTTCTTACAGCTTACAGGTAACTACACACTCCCACGCTGAAAAGATCTGCTCCAGCAGGATCTGTGGGGCACCATCATATCACTTTTTTCCATATTATGGTGTTTACAGTTCTGACACTTCGTTGTCCCGTAACAAATTCCAACCCTAGATGATCTCTAGGAAGCATTTTTCAGGTTTCCCCTTATTCCTAACTTACCTTCTCTCCGCTGGAGTAGAAGAAGTAACGCAATCGGACAATGTTACAATGATCCAACTTCCTCATGATCTGGAGCTCTCGGTTCTGCAACGAAAGAAAAGCAGCAAACAGTTAGGAAACCTGTTTTCTCAGGAAGAGGGCTCTAATGGACACTTTAACACAGAGCCCCAACATTCGGCAAAAACAGCGATCCAAAAAGCAACTGGCAACTGAAGAGAAAGGGGCAACAGCTTTCTTGCTGCATGAACCACTTGTGTATTAGCCTCTCTTCCAATTACCATTAAGAAATTATCTACACCTTTGAGTGCCTTTCTCTCTAAAATAAAGGTCCACAAACCCATTGCAAAAACCCAAGCATCACATAACTGTATCACTGAGTTTCAGAAACAAGAGCAAGAGAACATCGGCCTTCCAGTTTTATTTTCTGATCTTTCAATAATATAGGACATCAGCCAAACCAGCTAGAATTCTTTCTACCTGAAAAAAACAGCTTCAGAATTGGAATTAACTTCAATAATGTACAAGTAAACCTGCAGAGAGCTTAACTTTATTCCTGCTCAACCAAAGCTTGGCCACACTGAGGCAGACAGAGCAACAGGGCTGCTTTCCTGTTTTGCATCAATCTGAAATAATAATAAAAAAAAGCTGTTGAAACCAAGTTGTTGTTGGTGTGGCAGTCGTACTATTAACACTTGAGGACCTCTGCAAGAGCTGCCTGGAGCTTCTTCCTAAGGCGGACACCAGGCTTCCTAAGGCTTTCGATTCCTCTACGCCCTGGAGCCTTAAACAAGAGGCACTAGTTAGGATGCTCCAGCATTAATCCTATCATCCCTGCCACCATCGGACCAAAAGGGAAGAGCCCTGCAGCATTCTGCAGCTCTTTGCAAACCCGAGCGCCGTCCCAGGAGCACAGTTACCAGCTGGCAGCTATCCCGGCGGCAGCTCCGGAGAGGAAAATCCCTTCCCTGAGCCGGCCTGGTCACCTCGCTCGGCAGAGCCCTGGGCTGCTGGGTGCACATGGACAGGAGCCCCTTCTGTCCCTGTGGCCACCTCCCTTTCTTTAAGGTGTATTTGGAGGGGGAGGCAAAACACCTAATGCTATCGCTTCATGTCCCAAAGTCACCCTGGAAGAGCCAGTACCTAAACCCAGACCTAGCAGTAAATCCACTGAACCTCAAAGGGCAAGTTCTTCCTCCCTTTGTACTGCCGGCTGTAAAATGGGAATAATACTTTTTATCTCCGGGAATTACTGAAGGAAATGGGAACGCGCCAAGCACAAACATGTAAATATTATTTTAGCAATATCTCTACTAGCTCTTTAAAACACACATGTATGCTGTAACTCAAGTTATCGCCTCATGTTCTTAAGATAGTACCTATACCCTGATTGGATATGCTGGAAAAAAAAGTCAGCAGAAGTTATTCTAACGCCGGGCTGAAGTTATATTTATACCCTGGTATCTCCTTCTAGCATAAGCACAATCTGTGCCCACTCCGATGCCTTCCACCCCGGATCCACCTCCCTAGGCTCTCACCCTGACCATCTGCTGCGGCCTCGGAAACGCTGCTTCAATGGGAGGCAGGATCAGGGGCAGCTCCCCAGCTACTCACACTGAATCCTCTATGTTCCATCCTGGAACGATGCAGAATGCAACACATTAAGGTTATCCCCCTTCCCAAGTTCAAACCCGGTGGATATTTTCATCGCTGCCTCCTGGGGGAAGTTCCTCTTGGAAATACCCGAACCGGAGCGGAATGCTGTGGCAGGAAGAACAGCTCCTGAAGTTAAAAATAAGACCTTGATGCTTTTCACAGCCCACTTCTCTCCAATTGATTCTTCCAACTATGCTCACTACTACATCCTTTCCTGAGAAGAGCTGAAACCGATAACAGCCATTTCATGTTATAACGTGGGCTATTACCAGTGTGCAAATGCTTTGGGGAAAAAAAGAAACCGGCACATTCACAAAAAAACGCCATTATAAACAGGGAGCCCAACAAAAGAGAACTGTGACAGCTGTCCTACACTGAGTACCAGAGATAAAACGCATGTCTAAATATAATGCAAACTAAAACCATTTCAAAACATGCTGATGAGAAAGGCTGACAGTGCACGATCAAAATACAGGGTGGCTGAACATGCAAAGCTTTTGCTTATCCTTAACTCATCACTTCTGCCTTCCAAGAGCGGAGCGACAGGGGTGAAAAGTCCGATTCAAAGGGGAAGTTACTCTCCTCCCTCTTCCCCCATCCTCTCGCAGGAAGAGAGAAGTTCAGTTTTCACAGAAAAGGAGAATTTGGGGCCCATAAGCCCTGTGGAGAGCACGACCCGTCACCTCCGCTCTTGCCATAGGAGCCAATGCAGCACTTGGGTTTATGCGGACACAGAGCGCTCCTAATGTCCATGTTCTCCAGGGATGAGCAGAGCCAAGAGGACTACAAACAGCCCCTTTTGGGCACAGTTTTTAATTCTTCATCCAAATCCAGAAGATGAGGGGTTGCTCACAACTCTGGCAGACTACAGCTCATTAATTTAAGCCCTTTCTTAACTAGGGAAGCAAATCCAACGTGCTCAAAACTAGTCTGTGGCTTTGCCAGGCCAGATTGCCTGTTTGTTACACCACAGAAACTTGCCTGCCCGTTTGGGAGCTGTCATTACAGAGTGCTGGGACACAACCTGCTCTGTGACTTCAAAAGGCAGCCGGAGGCTCGTGCCTTCTCCCCAAGGGGACCCCAACTCCTCTGGCCGAGATGCCACCGGCCCGGGCAGGCAGTGTCTGCCTTCACGTTGGAACCTGCCCCTGCGGCGTGTGAGCGGCAGATGTGTACAGAGAAATTGTCATCCCCTCCTGCACAGGGCATGTTCACAGATCCTGCCCCTCCTCTGCCTCTATCACTGTGTTCTTCATTCTCCCACAAAACGAGTGCTCTGATCACTTTGGACTTCCATCAGGAAACCAAGTAACCTAAAGAAGTCTTGTAAGAAGTGTTCAAAAAAAGTGTAGACAGGGCACTTTGGGCCATGGTGTTGAGAGTTTACAGTTGCACTTGATGATCTTGAAGGCCTTTTTCAAACATAATGATTCTATGATATTGTCTTCTTCAATGTCTTTCTCAGAGGAATCACAGAATCCTTAAGGTTGGAAGGGACTCCTAGAGCTCATCCAGTCCAAGCCCCTGCTCCAGCAGGGACACCCAGAGCACGGGGCACAGGGCGGCATCCAGGCGGGTTTTGAGGATCTCCAGAGGAGACTCCACAGCCTCCCTGGGCAGCCTGTGCCAGGGCTCTGGCACCCTCACTATCAAGAATTTATTCCTTAAGTTCCTGGGGAACTTTTGGTGCTTCAGTTTGTGGCCGTTTCCTCTAGTTCTGTCGCTGGCCACCACTGAAAAGAGGCCGCCCCCTCCTCCTCACTGCCTCCCTTGAGGTATTTATACACGCTGATCAGGTCCCCCCTCAGCCTCCTCTTCTCCAGGCTGAACAGACCCAGCTCCCTCAGCCTTTGCTCACAGGGCAGATGTTCCAGGCCCCTGATCATCCTCGTAGCCCTGCGCTGGACTCTCTCCAGCAGCTCTACAAAGAGAGGTTTCCCTGCAATCTCCAGAAGTTTCTCCTCTCTGCCTGCTTCCCAGTGCCAGGGGAAGGCTGGATTCCAAGCACAGGATGGCAGCTCCAGACCCGCAGTGGGTGGTCACGCTCCGCATCCACTGCCCCAGTACAGAAATAGCCCTGGATAGGTTACCAAGACCTACGTGGATCCTCAAGAGCAGCTTATTTGCCACTAATATCATTAGTAAAGCTCCAATCCTAATGTCTGCTTTGTCATAAGCTTAGCAGAATGGGCTGTGTAAAAAGAAAAGCTGCACTCTACCTCGGCTAAAAAGCCCTGGAGCAGCCCAAACTGCACCTCCAGCTACACGCTGCCCTGTTCTCCAGCACCAAAAGAGCTACAGCAACTACTGTCCACCTCGCCAACTCAGATCCGTGGCCACTCAGACACGTGACAGAGGAAAGCCCCATTCCTACGTGTTGTCCATGTTTGCCCCAAGCTGTACAAGAGTGTTTGGGGGGAAAAGAGAAAGGCAGAAGCAGGTCTCAGCTGCAGAGGCCGGATCCGGGCACGGGCCCGGCCCAGCCGCGGGCAGCCGGCCGGCCACCCATGGGAAGGCCGATTTGCAGGCAGCCACAAACGTCGCCACGCAGCACAGGTCTCCTCCCCTCCATGTGTGAGGCTTGGAGCAAGGCAAAGCAACCAAGCTCCCTCTTCCCCTCGACTCATGGCCTGTTTCCAACACCAGCCGATCCAAACTGGAACAGTCTCCATATGCAGGAGAGACTCGTCAACCTCAGCAAGTGAGAAGGTCTCAAGAAAGGAAAACAAAACAAACACTTTAGGGAGCACAAACCAGTCAGTCCCGAGCTCATACAATTCACTTTCAACCCACGAATACCAACAGGAGAACATTTCACTACTAGGACACACTATGGCTACAGTGCCACAGGAGCAGCCATCCAGCATCCCGGATATGCCCCTCCACCTACATCCATCCATGACCATTAAGGACCGGCAGCCTGGCAGGACTAAAGCACGGTGCAGAGTCCAGAAACTTGCGTCCTGCTGCAGCTCGTGCAACCCAAAACCTGCACACGCCTGATCTTCATCTCTTCCAGGAATCCCCAGGTTTCCTAAAAAGGGCAAAGCCAAACGTGAAGCACCGGCACGAACTACAGTGGTGAATTCGGGAGCGCCACACAGGCACGGGCAGCAGGGAGAGGCCGCGCAGGGAGCCAGCAGAAAGCACGGACGGTGCCGGATGCGTCTCCGCGACGCTCGCGGATGCGCAGGACCACGGCCCCTTCCACACTGCTAGCCGACTAGAAGCAGAGCAGCAAAGGCACCTCCCTACCCAGAGCAGCAACAAGGCCACGAAGATCTGCTCGTTAATACCTCGGAGCACCAGGCGATCGAGGGGGCTGCAGAGGAGAAGGATCTGTGAGGGCTGGCCTCAAACCCGTTCCCGCCACGCGCCCCGAAGGGCCAGACACAGCCTGATGTTGTGGTGCTGTGGCCCAGGGCGCTCTCGGCCCCGGCGCCAATGGGGGGAATAGGCCCCGTCTGGGAGGGAGGCCGCAGCCTGCCCTGGAGCTCAACGCCTGGCACGCTGGGCCGGGCTTAAGCCCTGTGATCTGGGACGAGCTCGGCTCAAATCAGAGAGAGGAGAGGGGCAGCGCGGGGGAGGGCGCGCTGGGAACTCAATTCTATGAGCGCGAGCGAAGTGAAAAGCCAAGAGGCTCCCTTAAACATGGCTCGTTTCCAATAACCCTGAAGGGCCGATGGGACCCCCGTCCGGCCACACAGCGGCTCGAGAGCTGCCACAAGGGCTCGGAGGAGATGCTGCCTGCGCAGACTCGGTGCCCCTCGGAGCTCCGGGCCGGACACGTCATCCCCTATTCCTGCCTACAGGCATGGAGTGCCCGCGGGGACCTCAGCTCCATGTGAACCTCACGCGACCTTCCCCTCGGCCGGACAAAGCCTTGGCCTACTCTTATAATCACAGGGTGGTTGAGGTTGGAAGGGACCTCTAGGGATCATCCAGTCCAACCCCCTGCTCCAGCAGGGACACCCAGAGCACGGGCCACAGGGCGGCATCCAGGCGGGTTTGGAAGATCTCCAGAGAAGGAGACTCCACAGCCTCCCTGGGCAGCCTGTGCCAGGGCTCTGGCACCCTCACAGCAAAGACATTCTTCCTCACATGCAGATGGATCTTTCTCATGTGCAGATGGAATTCTGGGTCCTCAAAGGACACTGAAAGGCCCAAATCCTCCAGGGGAACAGAGGGAAAACTCCAAATCCATTTTCATTTCCTCCCTCTACCTCAGGAGTTAAGGGCAGGGCTGGAGCCAAGCTCTGCACTGGCTCCTCATGGCCTCGCCGCATGGTAGCGGAGTTTGAGAGCCTCTCAGAGACTTAATACCGCGTCCAACCGCTGCCAGCTCAGGGAGCCCGAGAGCAGAACTTGGAACACGAGCTGATTTAGGGCAGCATGTCACTTCTAGACCACAACCTGAAAAGCAATTCATCATTTGCAAGTGGTTGTTTCAAACACGGCGACTTGCTGGAGAGCTCAGTCCCAAGCGCCAGTTCTGCGGCACTGGCTGCGTGGTGCCAAAGACAGCACCAGAGGCAGTCGGAATTGGGATGTATCCCTGTCCCCCACCACCGCCAAAAAAAAAAAAGCCCCAAGACACAGAATCAGCTCTGAAACCCAGAAAGATGATTCAAGTCCAAGGTAACACTGGAAACTGAAAGTGCAGAAGTGAGAACAACTAAAAGAAAAAGTCTTCTCTAAAAGGCAATCCACGCTTCTTCAGAGGTAACAGCCCTCCTTCAGAGGCAGCCCAGAGCACCTCTGGCATGAAAATCCTTACAGTAAAAAATCACTTTTCCTTCACAGCAGCCGCAGTTGGATTTTTCTCGTATTTTAACCCTTTTAACTTTTAACCCTTCAGCTACCAGGAAGGAAGGAAGAAAATGCAAGTGCGCCTGTAACACCGTTCCCCAGAGAGTCTGCACCACCCTCAGCACCTCACACCTGCAATCACAAGCGGAACAGGCTGCAATTAATCTATTAATCAAAGAAGTTCCAATCTCCCAGGGGCATAAGACATTCGCAGAGCTGCTAATCACTATGTTACTAGACATTAATGAAACGTTTTATTACTCTTGGCCTTCTCTTCTTACGTATGATGCAGCAGATGTTGCACACAAAGATTTCAGCAGAGCCGCAAACAAGAACTCTCCTTAGGTTCAAAAGAAGTTGTTTTAGGGAGCAGATGAAGTGTTTCCTCCTAGGTTTACTCCCTCGCTGGCTTCAGGAGTATTTCTGCATGACACAAAGATATCCGATACTGGAGGGCATTAGAGGTTTTAATTTCTATCCAAATAAAACCTTCCACCTCTTTGAGAGCTCTGAGGAAGCAGACACGGGAGGTGAAGCAGTTGCTGAAGCCTGGCCAGAGCACGAGGAGGAAGCGCAAGTGGAACGCGCGGCTTTGCGCGGGATTATTTGCCAAGCAGAATGAAATCTTTCAGAAGAAAGAGTATTTCTGACGAGTTCCCAGATGACCTAGCCCTTCCAAAGGTTAAACATTCCCTGCAGATTTCCAAGGGAGCCTGGCCGCACTGCTCCTGGGAGGATTCAGAGCCAGGCTGGGGGAAATCAGGTCACAACCCCAGCAGGGAAGTTCAAACGTGGCCTTCGAGTCCTCCCCCGAGGCCCATCCACAAAAGCTCTTCTCCCCGCACTCGGGAGAGCTCCCACACCGGAGCAGGCGGGTCGGACACGAGCAGGTGTTGCTGAGTTTTAAAACCACCGTGTGGAAATTGCAGGTCTGAGATAACCCTGTAGGAGACAGTAAAAAAGCCCTGCCAAGCGTTCAGTGTTATTTATAGCAACACATGTATTTACAAGAATATGTATTTATAAGAACATGTCAAAAGTAAGTCTTCACGGATTTACGTACTAAAGCAAGCCAAGCTTCCTCCAAGAGGTATTCTCCTATTAAAAGGCAGCAGTGCATTCCTGCGACAGCTGTAAAATAATTGCATCGGGTTGACTTTTTGCTGGATACAAGAAATTTATCTCAGGACTTGAATGGGAAAGGCAGCTACGGCCACGTAGGGATCCACCACACGCTACCAGAGACGCTGCCGTTCCCTTTGGTAATACCGGCTCTCAGCCCTGCTGCTCCGGAGCCTTTCCCCTCGGTCGGCACTGGCACCTTGTGAACACTGTCACACCTTCCAGAACAGTTCTCCTCCAGCTAAAGGCTGTCACAGCACTGAAATAAAACCATTAGGAGACCTTCACGTTCACTTCGAGCCTCAATTCTCCCCAAAGAAACAGTCGGGGCAACAGAGGAGGGTTTAGTGCCTATTTGCATGTGGCTTTTACAACGGGAATTTCGCAAGGGCAGCTCGGCAGAGCCAGCGCGGCCTGGACAGCCGGTGACCACCTCATCCTTCTGCCTCGTGTACCTGCCAGCACCTGGCTATCCCGAGGGCCCTTCCGGAGCCGCTCGACTTCCCAAAGATGCGGTGCAGCTCTTCCCTCGCTGCTGCACAGGGCCTTCCCTCTCCAGCCTCGCCAAAGCTCCCGCTCCTAAAGCTACAACTTGTGTTGTTGGAGCAACAAAGAGGCCCAGGGATGGGCCAGGGGAAGAGCCATAGCTGGGGCCGCAGGGCCTGGAAGCCAAAAATGAGAAAAAGAGAAAAGAAGAGAAAAGAGAAAAAGAGAAGAAAGAGAAAAACCTGTGCAAGGACTGCATATAAAGAGGATTTTGGTGGAAAAAGTCTCAGAAATAAAAATTTGAGGAGAGAGGCAGGACAGGAAAGCTGCTAACAGTATTCCCAAGTTCTGCTATGTTTTTTCCCGTGCAAGCTCAACCCAGCCTTTCTACACATACATACGAGCTAGTCCCGATTAGAGGATGACCAGCGGGCCTCCCCAAAAAACACGCCGTGGGGGTCACCTGTGTGGAGGCCCTTGCCTTACCTGTTGCATACGGGGAAACGAGGGCAGAAAGAGCAGCACCAGACCAGCGTCCTCCCACGGGGACCTGCTGAGGAGCAGCGGCGCCCGTCACCGCCGAGAGGCCGCCCAAGCCACACGGCCCAGCAAGTTGTTGATGTCTGGTCTCCTCTGACCCACTCGCTGTTCTGAGCGCCACCACGAACACCCGTGGGGGAGCCGGCGTGCGCGTTCACACGTGAACACAACGGAGCTCTTCTGCCCTGCCTCCTTAAATCAAGGGACCTTAGGAACCGCCCGCAGTCCGCAAACTTCCAGAAGTTCCAAACTTCAGTTCTGGAAACTTCCATGAGCCGCCTGCAGTCTGGGAATCACATCGGCAAGCGGAGGGTTGATAACCGAGGCAAATCTGTTACAAAGGGGGAAGTATTTCTGCTCTGCGTTCAGCAAGCTCCTCTGAGGTACTAGAAACGGAGGGAATTGGTGACACACAGCAGCAAAACCTCATTATTGCCTGTCAATAACTGTATATCCCTCTCTCTCCTTTCCCTTCTCTAGATGATCTCCACGACTATCAGCATTGAGCCCCCATCCCAACAACTATGAGCCAACATACACATGTAACCAATCTCTAAGTAATAAGGTTTCATTTTATTTTAGGGACAACTTACAAATGTGTATCTTAGAAGCGGGGAAGCAGGCTATGAAACCTGTTTTCCCAGTCAGCAAAAATTTAATATAGACATAAGCAAGTGAAGCTCTATTTTACAGAGTTTATGCTGTAAGAGCTGCAGTCACCAGAGACCAGCGCTCGAGAAGGAGCCCGCGATAGGGAGGAGGCCGATGCCAGGGTGCAGAGGCCAAGGCCTCGTTTCTTCATGGAACCAAGGCTGGTCCTTTCCTCAAGGCCAGTCATGGGAACCGGGTTTGCAGCACTGCTCTTTCCAGGCAGAACAGACCGAGTTTCTAGCAGAGAAGCTCCCGTGTTGGCTCCCGCTGACAGCGGCCCCAGAAGCAATACATTCCCTGGAACACCACCCGCTGCACGATATTCCAGTGGGATTGCGCCTTCGGAGCTCAAGCCATTCCCCTGCCCAGACCAGCAAACAGGGGCTTCACACATGTTGTTAAAACTGGATCTGTGTAGTCCCGAGATCCTGCTGCACTCCAAGTTCATCCAACAGAACATACCGGGCAGTGACTTCTTGCTGAGGACACAACTGTCCAGCCACAGATCCACGTGGACAGGCCAGCAGGACAGGATGCCACAGAGCTCAGGGCGAAGGGACCTCTTCCTATCCGCTGCACGGAACGCCGCGTGTCCGCACCGGGGACACCGTGTTGGCAAACTAGGAGTCTGTCGACCCCTTCCCGAGTTAGACTGACTTTTTTGAGGGGTAAAGGGATGAAAGAAGAACAAAAGAAACACGCCACATATCCAGTTCTTGACTATTTGCTCTTCAAATGCTGACTCCAAGCACTTACTGTGGTTTCCAGCACACTGGGGAAAGAATTGCTGCTTCATTCTCTTATGCTTCTGCTTTTGGGAGGCATCTCATGACCAGTAAATGGAGCTAACAAGGACCAGAGCAACTAGAGAAGCTCCAGGTCTCTGGCCCAGCTCACTGTGGTGCTGCACTTGCAGAAGAGCCAAATCCAGGAATCGGAGCCGCTTCCACCGTTTCCCTCCTGTCTATGGAACTCTTAGTGTCCCTCTCTAAAGGAGGAATCACCAACTCTGACCATCTCCCATTTCACAACTCAAAATTGCCTACTGCTTACAGAGCACATCCAGCACAGCACCACAAAGAGAAAGATCAAGCATTCTCCCTTACAGGGGGGAATTCTTGAGAAACATGTGCTCACCCCAGATGCTCTGCTCTCCTTTCCATTGCTGAGTCAAGACTCGCTCTGAACCGTGCTTACATATTGCACACATTGACCACGGTCAGAGAGCAGATGCAGGGGTGTCCATGTGAGACACTGCCTACAGCCCCTGCACCACGTTTGGCAACAGCAGACTCCAGAGTGCCAATGTCCACACGAACCACTCATGCTCGTACCCAAAGGAGTCATCTACCCTTCTTTTTTTTTAATTAGTTTCCTCTATTATCAACCAAATTTTTCCACCAAGATGCCTTCCTGAGTTCAGACAGGTAACTAAAGCATTTACTAGGAAACCGTGTTCAAAAAACAAGGAGAAATATATATATATATATGTATATTGCTGTACACTTATCCTGACAGCAACAGAACTGAAACCAGCAAAGCTTCAGATGTCAGGAAGCAGAACGGCCCAAGAAGCTACACGGACCCATTTCAGGACCCAGTCTGCCCCAGATGATTTCATTCACAATCAGCCAACATCTCTGCACCATGAGGTGGCTGGTATAAATGCGCTGTCTGTTCTCAAGCCGCCCCTTAAACTTGGTACAACATTTATGACTCATTTGTCTGGTGACATTCAGCCAAGACGAAGGCGCACCAAGAGCCTGCAAACCCAGCCCCATACTGGAAGATTTGCCTTCGTGCTGGGTGAGTAACACAGAGGCAGGGGGAGCTCTAAAAGGCATCCAGTTAGGTATTCTGTCTTCCTTCTCATCTGATAAACTCTAGGCAAAGGACGGGAGAAGGCAAAGGACGGGAGAAAAAAAATCTTTCTCCTGAAGGAATGAAGGGAAGTGACTGTGACTCTATGGCATCAGAGAGTCTCTTGAATAACACTCCAAACGGGGCTCAGCTGCTCTTTCCCGTACACAGGATCCCGCGCCAGTGCCCCGGCTGGACGCCTGTGCTGGGCCGGACGAGCGCAGGGCTGAGCGCCCCATCCCTGAGTCCCTGGCTGGGAGGGATGCCGGCTGCCGCAGGGGAGCGGTGCCAGGGCAGAGGGGCAGCCCGGCCGGCTGCCAGGGCCCCGGTCGTTACGCCGGGCTCCCCGGCCCACGAGGAGGATCCCGGAGCAGGACACAACGTGCGGCAGACACGCGCAGGAGCCTCCACTCCTCACGCCGGCAGGCGCTCCGCAAGCAAACCCCGCTCTGCAGACAGACACTCATCCTCCATTGAGGTGAAACTCCAAAGCAGGTTTCCAGGACCACACTAAATGGCACCATCTCGGAGTCTGGGGAAGCCCAACTGCACTTTATGTGGCTCCCTTCCTTATTCCTCTCTCCCAAAGAAGAAGACTGCAGAACCACCTCGTTATTCCTCATATTGCTTATGTTCTTAGGCAAGTATCAACACAGCACCAAAGCATCAAGCACAACTAGAACTTTCTTCAGTGGAAGGAATTTTCTCATCATCTTTCCTCAAATTTTCTTTTTTTTGAAGGTCTTTACATGAGACAACTCATATAAAGCCACTGAAAAAAAAGAGGCTGGGCTTTATTTTTCGTGGTAGACAGTGCAAGAATCCAGGTCATCCAACAGGATCTCACCACGTCCATCACCTTAAGTCCAGCCTTGGACAAGACGTCAAGGTTCACGGCATACCACAGCCAGGGGACACTGAGGGAAGGACCTCTGAGCACCACCCGCCACAAGCAGCATCTCCCAAAGCAGGGCAACCTAAGAGGGCAGAGAAGCAGTCCGTGCCCTCACACAGCCTGCAAAGCCCTCGCCTGGCACTCGAGTCTCCCTTTCCCGGCTGTTGCAAGCAGAGGAAGTAGCCAAGGCAGAGAGTGGGAAGCTAGAAGCGCTGCTAATTCTGGAATATGCCCCGCAGGCACTGAAGGGCCCGCGTCTCTGCACAGTGAACGCTTGGCAAAACACTTAAAAGAGCTGTCTGACAGTATTTCCTCAGCTCTTGCCATGACTTTTCAGAGCAGGAGCGGGTAGTGCACGTCACCTTTCAGACCAAAATGCCCAACGGGCAATTCCTGGGCTCTTACAGCCCTGGAAACCCACGCCGAGGGCGCCAGCTGGGCCCAAAACGGCAGGGGCACCGCACGCTAAGGGACAACCAAAAACTGCTCCAATTTTCATGTCTCCTTAAACTCTCATTTGCTTTGCTGGATGTGTTGTCCCTCTTCAAGAGGGGAACCGGGAATAAAGAACAGCATGTGCAAGTTTTGGGGTTTATTTTTTTGAAGCAAAAGGGAGAAAAGAGGCAAGAGCTGAACTGCAAGGCAGCTCTGCAAGGTGGGCATGGAGGAAGGAGGGCACCTTTGCCCCTCTTTACTCAAGGAAGTTTCCGTGCAGCAGGCGGCAGAACCGGCTCCGTCCTCCTTGTGCCTCACGTTTCATCAGTTGCTCCTTCCCCCTTCAAGCACATCACTACCCCAAGAAGATATTTGACTAAATACCAAAGGCCGACTTCAAAGGAGACACCAAGATCTGCCACGGCCTCATTTAGCAGCCAAGTATTTTGAAGATACCAATCTGCCTTCGCAGACTAAAACTGCAGGCAAGCCCTTCACCACCACGTCCCACCCACCAAGGAAGGCGAGGGGAAGCAAAGGCAATTTAGCCCAGCAGGGCTGAGCACCAGCAAGCGAGCGCCACAGGGAACGCACGTCGCTAGGTACGAGACACGTTCGTGCTGCATCTGCTGCCTGGAAGTCACCTCGCGCTGTGGGGATGTCTAAAGGAGAAGCCGGAAGGGCAACCAAAAGCCTCGGCGCCTCCGATGTGCCAGACATGGAAAGCAGTGGCAGAAAGCACCGTTTTTAGCTCCAAGAAAGGATTCACTGGTTTTGTGCCTATACACTGGCCTCACCCCCAGCCGCTTCCATAGCCGGTGCCGCAGCGTCGCCAGCTCCGACGGGCAGCACACGCAACTCGGGCTATTCGGGAGCTGGAACTAGGAGGTGAAAAAATTAGAAACAAAAAAATCAGGAATTTTATGGTGACATGAAGCGGTTTTTTTTGCCCCGCTCTCTCCCCTTCAAGTAAGGGCGCTGAGAGCACCCGGAGCAGCTCACGGTCTCCGGCACTCAGCCAAAACCCGCTTCACCTCCACGCTAAGCTAAGGGGTACAGCGGCAGCCGTTAGTGCTTGGTTCTTAAATCAGAACGGGAGAAGCAAATTCCAATCCAAAATGCATACTTTTCACAAATGTTTTTGTGCACCAGCAGAGCACCCCAAAAATACTAAGAATGGTAAAGCCACTCCTCGTGCTGGCAGCACGTGCCTAAGGACCCACACCATGGATATTGCTGCTTCCATGCAGAAGGTGCCATCACTATCCAAAGCCCTTGAGATCTACAAAGGTGAGTAATAAAGGGGAGCTCTGCCCTATTTCTTGCCAAGTTCTCATGTTTCTTGTATAGGAAATGAAGAGGGGGAAGGAGGGCGCCTTTTTAAAATGAAACTTCAAGTTCACAAGGTTCAGAAATTCTGAAAAAAAGAAATCTTCCTGCTGTGCTCACCTAGCTACAGTGTGGGGCAGAGTTGCAGCTATTTACAAGCTTTAGACTATTTTCCATACCGTGATGTATTTGGAATCCTTTTAAACTGTTGCCTTCACTCTCAATGTCAGGATTGGAAAATACCGTGTTATTCCTGTCCAACCTCTATGTCCCAGGGAAGTCTCAGGCTTAATTTTAGGAACAGAAGTATTAATATATTTCATGAACAGCAAGCATACAAACTCATTTGGTGCATTTGAGATAAACCAGGGGAGAATAAAATCATTAATACAGCAGTTGCACAAACTATCTGGAGTGATGGGGTAAAAGCTTTTTATAAAAAGCCCATTCTTTTCAGTTTCTTTTTTTCAGTTACAAAACACACACATCTGACGGGCAAGTTTGCTCCCAGTCTCAAGTAATGCCCCAAAAGCAGACGAGGGGACAGAAAGCTGACCATAAATGGCCACCTTGCTTTAAAATCATCTCTTTAATCATAGCAAAGGGAGCAGTGCCAGACAGAAACTTGTGGAAATAGAAATGCTCAACATCCAAAATAACTGCAGTACTTGAACGGCAGCATGTACCTATGGCACGGACCTCAAAGGAGCATCCACAGAACCCTCAAGGCTTCTTTGGCCTCCTCCCTTTCTTAGGGCAGGTACTGCCCTATCAACATGTGGCTTTCCCAGGGGAAACACGTGGGAATTCACCCTACCAGGCAGGCACGGACATCCAAACAAACTGCGCTTTCAACTCGCCACGCGCAGGAACTGTTTTGTGTTGCCATCTCTTGGGCATCCATTTCCCTCGGCAGATTTGAGAACATAATGCAGAAAGAGGCACGATGTAATTGCAAATCGTTTCACTGCACCAGCTTGAACAAGACATGAATGGCAGACGACACTGTTTTCCAGGTGATGCTCCCTGATCTCTGCTGGGCTACCCCTGTAGGGCCCAGGAGGTTTCAGGTGGGAGAGCGAGCAGGGCTCTGAGCCCTCCAAACCCGCCAGCAAAGCTACACACCGACCACTGGCCTTGCCAGCAAGGAGTAGATAAATCAGCCGAAACCCAAGGCTGGGAATGAAAATTCAGACACCTCTCTGGACACACAGGCATTTGAAACCGCCGTTACTACCAGAGGACACATCTGGCTCAGGGCAGGCAGCCTTCAAGAAACGCCCAGGTGAAGCTCTCCTATGAGAAACACTGCTATTGCAGTAACCATCTCCAGCAACGTGGCTACCCCAAGCTCAGCCAGGGCTGCAGATCCGGCCTGCATACAACAGCTAAAGCCTAGTCTGTAAGAAACCAGCTGAAACTGAGAACAGCTTTCCAGCTCTTAAAACATGCAAAAAAATCCCACCGTGTGCTGAGACATCTCTGATTTCCCATGCCAGACCTGACAGGCGCAGTCTTTCAGCGGGGCTGCAACCTTGCAGCTGGGGATAGGAAGGCTTCCAGGGAGGCTTTTGGAAGGGCTTTGGGAGCAGCTAGTTCCTTCTGCTAGTTCTGCCAGCCCCAGGTGGCTGCGAGGAGCCGGTGCAGCCCCTGCAGGCAGCGGCGCCCTGTCCTGCCCGCGCGCACGCACGGGACACGGGACGGCACCTCCGGGCTGACCCAGAGGGAAACCGGGTCAGCGTTGCCCCCTGTGTAAAACCCGGGAGCCTCCTCAAGGGCTGGCACGGCCCAGGATCCCGAACGCCCTGCCTGTTCTTCCAGGAGGATTCTCCCTTTCCTTCACGTGAGCTGCTACGATCGGGAGCCGCTGTGATTAACACAAACAGCGGATACGGAGCACTTTGAGAAGTGCCCTTTTTCTACTTGCAGCAGCTTGATATATTTGAAGCAATTTGAGTCAATCTGATCCCGACATACAAGCAATTCACAGCATGGAAAACTGGGCTTCTCCTGCTGCGTGCTTGAGGGCCATAGGAGCTACTGCCAGCAATGCCCCATCCAGACTCTCCGAAAAGGGGCAGAATTACTAAGAATTCTGCCCATCATTTGTATGGTAGCAGCCTAGCAAAACACAGGACACACTCAGTATTGCAATCCAGATACGCTCCGCTCATAAGTATCTACAATCTGTCAACCAGAATGTAATTCTAGTAATTCATGTATTCATTCCAACAGGATTTTCTACAAATGAGAAGAATACAAAAAAATGCTCCTATTTGTGTTAATAAACCTGCTTAGTTGTTATTACTTTTTGCAGATTAGACTGTAGCAAAACTGATTCCTATTCTCACTCATAGCACTCGCATCAGTAACCGGTAGAGCACCCAAACCAACGTGACTTATGTTTCCATTCTTAACACGGGGAGCAGCTGCATCATGCAGCCTCACGAGTTCTCAACAACTGCACACCAAAAGATGAGGCCTGAAACCCTCTTCACGCTCTTCTCCCCAGCTGCTTGTTCCTGTGCCTAGCGGAACCACACCGGTGCTCTGGCAGGTTACACTGAACTAGGCACATGTGAATTTTAAAATGCTCTTTACCAAAACGTGAACACTGCCAAGCGGGTGCATTTTGCTGTCATGTGTGACACACAGGAAGACTGCCAGGAGATTGTGTTGCCTTGGCACTCGCTACAGCCTCTGAATCACGACCCTTAACTTTCAAGGATGTCTCACTGGCTTCTCAAAACTTCTTTATTTTCACTAAGAAAGCAGAGGAATTATGCAGCGTGCACCAAGTAAAACCTGCTGGGGTATAAGTGGCAAGCAGGCACCACCTTGGAGAAGACAGCAGAAATTTGCACTGATGCTCCACGCTGCATAAAGCAACTTCCACACATTAACTGTCCTCTATCCCTAGGGCCTGCACAGACATGTGTCTCAAGCCTCCCTCTGTTCCCTCAGAAGTTGACAACATTGAGTCCAAACCACAAAAAAGCAGACACAACACCACAGCCCACACCCTACTGTCACTTGCCACTGCCTGGCACAGGGTTTTCCTCACGATCCCTCCTCACGGGCAGGCGGCAGGTGGTGGATTTCTGCAGGATCCCTGTCTGTCTTGCCGGGGTGGCAAGAGCCCAACCCGGCTACACCTCCGAGTTGTGCGCTCTGACCAGGAGCTGCAGCCCGGCGGCGCAGCCAACACACGTCCAGGAGGTGCTGGTTAATGGAGGAGCATTTGATCCTCCACTTACAACCTGTATCAGATGTTCCCGAGGAGCAGCACCCTCTGAGGTAACTGTACACGACTCTGGATACAAAATATGGGTCCCCTGTCGCCAAATGTGCCCAGGCAGAGGCTTTCATCTAACCTCAGGGGTAACTAGCCCCTCGCAGGAACATACACCTCCAGCCAGGAGAACATGTGCCTCCAGGTGAGAAGATGGAAAGAGAGGTTGAGAAAGGCAGCACCGCACAGATGAAGGTGGGGAAAATCAGGGAGATGAGGATGAAGGTGGAGGAGGTCATACCACTGGTATGCAACTTTGGGTAGGAACAGGAGAAAACACCCAACTAACATTGCAGGTATGACCCCAAAAAGTTAGGATTTTTTAAAAATATGTATTTTCAATTGATACTATTTACCAGTAAATGCACACATGCATGTTATTACTCCCTTCTAGGTAATGTTTAAGTCTCTGCCAAGGTGGTGTTCCCAGTTTGTGTCCAACAGGCATGAGCAATTAGGTGAGAATCCAAGGGGGAAACACCCAGCCTTTAGATTTCACCGCTTCTTCTTAATAGTGGAGAGAGGGCTCCTGTTCAAAGACACCATGTTTTTTTCTAATTGCTTAAAATCCAAATTAAAATGGTATCTAGTCAGAGTATCACAGAATCAGCTACTGCAAGAAATATAACTAAAGCCAGTCTTTTTATTCTAGGTGTCCATTACTGATTCACAAATAACCTTTAAGACATGACAGATTGTTGGTATTGCAAGTATGTGGTGAGCAGAAACTAAGATTCCGGGCCAAATTTTCGTGTCAACATGATGCACAACCTCAAAGTCGTGAGGTAATGCAAGCTCAGTCAAGGATTTTGATCTAAAGCACCAGCTGACAGCAAAGCAGCTGGACACTGGTAGGAAACGAACTGCTCTTCCACCTAACACTACACAATGAGAAGAATTCAAATAGCAGCTTCAAGTACAACTACCTCAGAGTTTCAAGCATTCCCATCTCCTAGCCATTCCTGGAATTCTGCTCCTGCATTTGACTGCGAATATCAATTATCACCTTAAACACATATACAATCCAGGAATTAGCAGATGTAAGAAAATTGTAAGATAACATGCTCTTCTCAAGCACAAGATAAAAAGCACTGCACGTGTTCAGCTTATTTCACAGAATCACAGAATGGCTGAGGTTGGAAGGGACCTTTAGGGATCATCCAGTCCAATCCCCCTGCTCCAGCAGGGACACCCAGAGCACGGGGCACAGGGCGGCATCCAGGCGGGTTTGGAAGATCTCCAGAGAAGGAGACTCCACAGCCTCCCCGGGCAGCCTGTGCCAGGGCTCTGGCACCCTCACAGGGAAGAAGTTCTTCCTCCTATGGAGGAGGAACTGCCTGTATTTTAATTTATGGCTATTACGCCTTGTCCTGTCACTGGCTGCCACTGAGAAGAGTTTGGCCCCATCCTCCCTACATTCTCCCCCAAGGTACTTACACATATTGATCAGATCCCCTCTCAACCTTCTCTTCTCCAGGCTAACTCAGTCTCTCCTCATACAAGAGATGTTCCAGTCCCTTAATCATCTTTGTTGCTCTCTGCTGAACCCTCTCTAGGAGCTCCATGTCCCTCTTGTCCTGGGGTGCCCAGAACTGCCCCCAACACTCCAGGTGCGGCCTCCCCAGAGCTGAGCAGAGGGGCAGGATCCCCTTCCTCCACCTGCTGCCAACATCCTCCTGATGCAGCCAGGATCCCATTGGCCTCCTTGGCTATGAGGGCACTGCTGCCTCATGGCTAACTTGGTGTCAACCAGCACTCCCAGTTCCCTCCCCATGGAGCTGCTTTCTGGCAGGTCAGCCCCTAATGTGTCCTGGTGCCTGGGCTTATTCCTCCCCAGGTGCAGGAGCCTTCAACTTGCCCTTCTTTGATTTAAAAATACTTCCCATTTCCGTTCTTTATTTAACGTCTCTCACATGCTGGTGCCTGTGGTGATGGCAGCATCAATTTCAAGGCCCTCCAAAAAGGTACACTTTTAAAGAATGATCTTGGTAGCAGAATGGGATACAAATTACAATTAACATCAGCAAAGCTAATTGTGTATTAGCAGAGGAAAAACTAGTAAATTCAGAGAAAGGAGAGAAAACTGAGGCTTTTGATTTCAGGTGTTGAAAGCCAAAGCTTTGTTGCCATTCACAGCTTGCTAGCACAAGTTCATCTGCAGGCCACTTGATTGCAAAGGAAAGCAACAAAGCCTTCTACGTCCACCTAGCACTAGAGGTAATAGCGGTGATGAGTTTGCTAGTGGCCCTTAACTTTTATTTGCTTTGAATATCACCCAGATATACATATGATTTTCTTTCCAAACGCTGCTTGCTAACTCAGAAAAGAAGTTCCACTAGCCTAGGAAACCTGCCAGACTAGGTCACATTCATAAAGCTCCCCTTCACGCCAAACTGCCCTGGGCTCAGTGTTTTCTGGGTTAATTCATAACGACTGGAGAAGACTCTATGGTAGAATAAAGTAAGTTTAAGAACAGCTTTTCCTCTGTTCGCCCATTTCATTGTGTGAGGAATCTAGTCTGGGATCGGGAACAGCACCACAACATCAAACCAGGACCTTCAGCTTCCTGTTTTGCAGTAACTCAAACATAACAGCAGTGACTCACTGATTTTCAAGTTAAACTAAATGCATTTATCACAAACCATCTGTTTAATCTTTGGTCTTTAAAGTTTTGCTCGCATTTATGTGTTCCAAAGAAAATAATCAGCAGGAAAGTTTGCCATCAAAGGAATGGAAAATGAAGCAAAATCCATGAAGAATATTCTGCAGTTATGCATTCTCACCTTAAATCTTTTATCCTGCAGGACTTTCTTAATGGCCACAAGCTCTCCTGAATCGCAGAGTTTGGCTTGATACACGACACCAAAAGATCCATTTCCAATCACCTTGGTGTCTGTGTAGCTAACTTCTTGTGGTCGATCTGGACCTTGTCCAGGAGTTGCCACTACTGTAGTCACTTTGCTGCCATCTTTGTCTCCTGGAAATCAAAAAGAAGATGGAGATAATCAGAATACATCCACAAGCAAGACCACCAACCAAGAAGAGTAGAATAAAGCAAACATTTCAACCAGCATGTGCGTTTCAGTGTAACAGAGGAAAAAAAAAAAAACACAAGAATAAAACACTGAGCATATTTTTTAATTAAATATATTTAGCAGAGAGATTTTTTCATGTAGAACATTGTAACAAAAATATTCCCTTTTCCAGATGCAAACAGCTCAGCACATAGAATGTGATGCAAAGCCAAGAGGCGCACTAATTTTTGTATCTGATTAACATGAGCAGCAGTAACCACAGCCTTGCTCTGAGCTCCGATATCAGGCATAAAACCATCTCCCCATGGTCTCCTCCAGCTGAAGGAACCAGAGCACCAGTGCAGCCTACCGAGCAGCACCGTCTCCTCCAGGGGAGCGGGTCTGGCAGTGAACACCAGGGCAGGGCCGTGGCCGGCCAGAAAGGCACCCACACGGACGGGCCCAGCGGGGCAGCCCCAGGAGCTCCCGCCTCGGGCTCCCTCTCCCCTCCAACACTCCCAGGGCTGCCGCAGAGGAGGCCATGGCGCTGGGGAAGCCGCTTCTCCCTCGGACCCCCCGTCCCTGTTAGCTCACAGCTCCAGGCACGGCACCCAGAGCGCGGCTCCCTTCACGCCGGGGCCTTCTCGCGCCGCTGGCTCGCGCCCCGCGGGGCTTGGCGGCGCCGCAGGCGGGTTCACCGTGCCCGCCTCGGGAAGCCCCCGGCTCTCCTGCAAACCTGCTGCCCGGCCAGGCTTCCGCCTCGCTCCGCTTAAGCGCCCCCCAAAAGCCAACGCGCTACATGTGCCCCAAGGGAGCGGCAGCCAGCGCTCCTCAGCTCGGAGCATCCTTCGAAACTCCTGGAGTCACCACGCGAGGAAATGCGTTTCATGTGGAATTACAGCCGGAAAGATCCCTGGGAAACTAGTGAAACACAGTGAAGTCTGAGAGACTGCTTAAAGACTCTGCCATTAAACACACCAGCCTAACTCTGCACTGAAGCACTCAGAGTTACCATGAAACAGAACTGCCAACAAATTGTGCATCCCTTCTGAGGCCGTTTAAGTAACCCAACACTTTCCTAGACTACTTATGAGAACAGGAGCTCGAGCATTTTCAAGTCAAGATCTCTACTACACTACCCCGTCTCCGTAAGGTCACACCAAAAGCAGGTTCGCTTGACATGATTTGCTCTTGACAAGTCCAAACGAGCTATTACTCCTCTCCCGAGTTACCCTTCAGGTTCTTAAAGCCATTTGCTTTCAGGCATCCAACTACTCCACGAAACAATTTTTAAAATAAAGCACATTACTGCAAATGCTGCCATTTGCATGGCAAGATCTATCCCTTCCCCGAAACATTCGCAAGGAGAAGAGCAGTTTTAGAGACTTAAAGAGAGAGGGAATAAAAAGAGAAGGAAAAAAAAAAGGAAAATAAGGAAAGAAAGGGGAGAGACGATCAATTGCTGGGCAGAGTGGAAAAGGGAAGCAAAATAAAACTGCATGCTAAAGTTACCTCACTGTTATAAGTGGAAGAAGCAAGAAAGCAAAAGCATTAAAAGCCTTTCTAGCTAAATACATTAAAAGCATCCTTGTGGACATGCTCCCTGCTTTCTTTCCCTGCCTAGCCTATGAACAGCTTCCCAACTCGCTGCGCACGAAGGGGAGCCGAGCAGCAGGGTTCACTGCAGCAATCCCAGCCCCGTAAAGGGCTACCCCGCCGCAGGGCCGGGGCACCGGCGTGAGCGGCACCCCCGGGTCAGCCGGGTACCCCCCTCGCCTGTCCCAGGGTAACCACCTACCCCCGTCTGAGGTGGTGGGAGACAACTCGTCTCCAGCCGTGCTGGCCGGCATTCGCAGCGCCTGCTGTGGAGAAACCTGCCCTAATTCATTGCTCAGAGCCAGCGGCCACGCAGGGATCTCTCCCACCACGGCAGCCAGGGCTGAATTTCTGGCCCTGACAAGGGGGCACTGCCACAAGCTCCAGGGCCCAGGCTGCCTCTCACCGCCTCTTCAGGGCCTTGGACGCAGCAGCTCCTCAGGTTGTTGAGGTGCAGGGTGATTAAAAAATGAAGGCCCTGATGCTTCCAAGGCAGCTGAACCAAAGATTACCTTGCTTCTCTACCGAAACGCTACAGCTCACAAGCGCCACACGAGTTTCTCCCTTCCCTTCAGCCAACGCCAACTCCGTAAAAGCTGTCGGCAAAAATCATGGGAACGACTCCTGAACTCCCAACTCCATGGCCCTTCTCTGCTACAGAAAGTTGAGATAGAGGGACTGTGCGGGTAAAAACAGAATCACAGAATCACAGGGTGGTTGAGGTTGGAAGGGACCTCTAGAGCTCATCCAGTCCAACCCCCTGCTCCAGCAGGGACACCCAGAGCACGGGGCACAGGGCGGCATCCAGGCGGGTTTGGAAGATCTCCAGAGAAGGAGACTCCACAGCCTCCCTGGGCAGCCTGCGCCAGGGCTCTGGCACCCTCACAGGGAAGACATTCTTCCTCACATGCAGATGGAACTACCTTGCACCTTTAATTCTGAACAACATTTTGAGCATTTGGAACAATCCCACTACTTCCCAAAGTATGCCAACAATATGTATTCCCATCATGGCAGTGTCCAGCGGCCTTTCAGCCCTGCAGAGCCACTCACAGCACCACGTACACACAGGGGCTGTGAGCGCCCATAAATACTTTAACAGAGGCTCAAGAGAGGCCAAGAAATACTTCAGCATCCTTGGTTTTACCCTCTGGGCAGCAAGGCTTGACTTGCCAAACAGCTCAGAAATGAGAGTGTTTAAGTAGCCGAGGACTCCGGTTTTCGGAGTCTCCTTTGTCGTCCCTTCCGCCGGCCTCGGACGCGCACTCGGGAGGCCATTGTCAGGCTCACAATGCGCCTCACACCTGCCATTGTGAAGGGGAACCCAAACACGGATCCGAACAACTCCGGGAAGGAAGGAAGGGCCCCACGCCAAAGCACGAAGCAGCTCTCGCAGCGCAGCTCGCTCGGGAGCGGCCGCTCGCTGCGGCTTCGCGGGAGCGCAGCGGCAACCGCACGGCTCGCGCCGACGCCAACCCACCCGCTCCCACCCGCCACACAGAGCCCTGGCACAGGCTGCCCAGGGAGCCTGTGGAGGCTCCTTCTCTGGAGATCTTCCAAACCCGCCTGGATGCCGCCCTGTGGCCCGTGCTCTGGGTGTCCCTGCTGGAGCAGGGGGTTGGACTGGATGATCCCTAGGGGTCCCTTCCAGCCTCAACCACTCTGTGATTCTGTGGTGCTTACCCAGGTGAGGCACTGGATTTTACTCCTGGACAAGGATTTCCTCTCAGAAACGTAATGCCTGCTGCAGGCTCCTACTCCAGCTCCAGGTGAGCCCTGCTACAAGGACAGGGCCCGCAGACCTTTCACCAGGGTCTGGATGCAGCAGCCAGTCAAGAGAAAGTCCTTCAGGCCAATGGCACAATGAAGACTTCCTTCTCAAGCCATCCGAGCTGCCCCGGAGAGAGGCCCCGGGCAAGTCCAAGGCTGTGTCTGTCCTGCCTCCCTCCCAGCCGCTCAGCTCCCAGCTAGACCGTGCATGTTAAGGCACACATAGGTCCTTTACTTCTTTCACCTTCACATAAGCGCTCTTCCTCCTTCCTCCCCTTGTGTACATTTTGAGGAGAAGAAACAAAGAATTAGTAGGATGTTTAAAGCTGCTGTCTTCCTACTTCAAAGGCAACCTTGTAGGCCTTCGCACTGCCCGCAATTCCTCCTCTTGCTCTCTTGCACTGCACGCAGGCCCTCTTGCTTGCTGCTTCCAACTGCTAAGCGCCTCCTCTGCTCACATGCCCACGCACAGAGCTCCTTCCACTGAGCATTCATCAGGTTGCTTCAAGTCCTTGAAGAAGATCTCACAGGACTCTCTCGAGTGCCTGAAGTCCTGGGGGTGTCTGTCTCCACTGAACTCAAACGCCCTCTTTGATCCATCTTCATTCTCTCTATTCAAGTATGGCATCATGCAAGTCACTCACTGTTGACCACTCAGTTCTCCCCTTCCCAAGGCTAAAGCTTCTCTGCGCTTTCATCTGGATGAAATTGCTGGATGTTCAATTTAGTCAAGTCACTTCCCTTGAAACCTTACGCTCCTGGTTGCAGCCTCTGCCAATTCCCATAGGCTACAAGCAGCAGCCGCCACGTCTATAGGAAAACGAGCGACTAAAATGGCACGGAAATCTCTCAACACTCCCCTATTTTCATTGATCAGTCAGAAGGTCAAAAGACTTGTCAGTCTTCAGCCTGATGACACAACCCTGTGCAACACACCGCCTGGCTGCCTAAGCACTTGGTTTTGGCAAGAAACAAGAAGGAAGCCCGACACCCTCACTTGTTCAATTCACCCTCACCGTGAGCAGCACACGCAGAGGAACACGCTGCCGGCAGCAGAACTGACGATGCTAAATCACAGTTTTCTGGCCACCTTCCTGCACAAAACGAGGGCGATTCCGCGGCGCCTCGCTGACAAAAAGCAGCCGACAGCCTCGGGGGCAGTGCAAGGGCAAGCAAAGACTTCAGGATTATACTGGGCATATAGTTCATTTATGGTTCCTCCTGCTTAAGTATACAAATGGGTAAGTTGGAAATGGTAACGCACATACCTACGTCCATTTCATAAAGGCCTAATTTCACAGAAAGCCAGTAATTACAAGTCAACACAGGGGAGAATATGCAAAGATGCAGTTATGCACGGCTTTACTGGACATCTTCCTTTCTTCATTAGCAAACCACGTGTTACCTAACAGAAAACATTGTAAGAGACAGAAATAAACGTATAAGGATAAAGAGGGAAACTCTGGGAATCAAAGCTAGAAATCTAACAAAATAGATTTTTTTTTTTTTTTAATTCACAACAAACGAAAGGAATCCTTGGAATTTCAAAAACAATCCTAGTCAAAGCTTGAACCAAAAAAAGAAAGCATGTCAATCACTACTCATGGAAAACAGAAGTATTCAATAAATATATAAGCTGTCTTTGGCACAAGAAATGTCATCTGACTTCTCGACTGCAACTCAATACTGTAATAAAGAGCAGTCATCAGACGTTACTTAAGATCAGAAGAATCTCACAGTTTGTATCCAAGCATTTCAGACGAGCCAGCTAAGAAGCCTGAATAGAGAAGATGTTTTCTGATAAGCAGCAAACTTGGAAAGGCCGGTCCAGGTAACGCCAGCACACCATGGACATTAATTCTTGGCCCTACGCTCCATGCTACATTTACCAACAAGCCAAAAGAAAAGCAATGAAGTTGTGTGACACAAGATAGGGAGACCTATATTCAATGGAGAGCTTAGGGACACCAAAACAGGGGCCTCCCTCCCTCAGGGCCCTAGGCACAAAGCAAACCAAGATACCTGGCAACACTGTCAGTCAAACCAAGTAATTCCACCCCAGGAAGCATCAGCTAAGCCTTGGAAGTGCATCCTGATGAAGAGGGGAATGGACAGAAGGGCTGAGCAGTGCTGCTAGCTGCTAAAACAATCCATGGGCACCTAAGCAGGGGAATATTATCTAGGAAAAACAAAATAAATAATCTAAAAAAGGTTCTCCTCTGTACTTGGCATCCACGCAACAGCTACTGGAATAGTTTGTTCACTTCTGGTATCTAAAAATTCAGAAGGGATAATTCAAAGCATTGGAGAGATTCAAAATGAAACCACAGACATTACAAAAAAAGGTCAGAAAATACATTACTCAGAGTGGGACTTGAGGAGCACAATCCATTTAAGCCTGAGAGAAAGTTGGATGATAGCCTGATTACAGCTGAAAGGCATCCATACAGGGAACGGAGTTTCAGAGATCACAACTTCTGATCTCCAGGCAAAGATACTACACACAGTGACTCGAAATAGAAATCACCCGGCTTTGGGACAGAATTGGGTGGGGAAGGGAACGCTGCAACAAGGAAAGTAGTTTCCAAAAAAACCAACGAGTCATGGTGATTTCTGCAAATTCCATTTTCATTTCAGCCTGGAGTCTTTTCTAAAGCATCCAAGAGAGCTTAACCACTACTCCTGGGCTTGCAACAGGGGAGCCTGCACCAAAGCAGCACGGCGGCAAGGGCTCCGTACTCACCCAGGGCAGCTCGGAAGCAAGGCCTGGAGCACGCTGCTTCCCACAGGAAGGCCGTGGGACCTGCGGAAGGGAAGCGCTTGCCCCGCGTCCCCGCAGCCGACGTAACGCGCGTGTGAAATGGCATCAAGGGGCAGGGGAAGCCTGGCAGCCTTGTCCATGGGCAGGGAAAACCGGACACTGGCCTAAAGGAGGAGCACTGAGATAATACGGCATCTCGCTTCAGCCTTTCCCAAGGGTCCTGGAGTGCAAGTCGCTCATTAGGGGAAGCAATGCAGCCTCTGGAGGGGCCGTGTGGCTTAATTAAAGCTTAGCATTGAGACTGTAATTAAGCAAAGACCAAGCTACTTGCTCAGGTGAGGGAACTCCGTGCAACAGGCTGGTCAGCAGCCGCTCCAGGGCGCTCCGCTTCCCCAGCGGCAGCTTCCCGAGAGCGGCCGCCACGGGAAGGGTCCTCCGAGCGGGAAGGGGAAGGGAGGGACCCTGCCAAGCTGGCGGGTGCTTTGGCCGCTGCGGGACCCTGCCATTAAGGGCAGCCTCGTGTTTCTGTCGAGCACGGCAAACGCACCACGCCACATAAGTCCAGAAACCTTTAGAATAAAGAAAAACACACACAAAGAGACTCCTTCCTACTTTGTCAAGCTACAGTTAACACTAAGACTGGGAGGGGAAAAAAAAGGCCTATTACCTTAGGAAGCAGCACTAAAAGAGAGTGCTTTCCTACCTACACAAAACACTCACCTGAAAGTCTGCATCTAAGTTTTCGCTTTGGAGGAAAGAAAAAAAGAAAAAAAAAAAAAGATGACAGAGACGGATCCATACAATTAGGTCAATCTAAACCCTGGCTGCTGCGGGCATTTCCTAAGCAGTCTCCTCTTTGCTCACAAGTTATTTTTAGCAGCTACTCCCGCTGTCCCGCTCTCGCGGCCCACAGCAACCCCCTCGGCCCGCGCCGGGCTGATCAGGCTTGCCAGACGCACCTCACGTTTGGATGAGGTGAGGGCCAGGCTACAAAGCAGGGCTGATGTGGCCAGGGCACCCGCGGCAGCTCCGCTGCCGCGCCGGGACTTAGGAAACCCCCACCCCTGGGCCCTGCTGGGAAATGGGGAGGCCAGGCCCTCTGCGAGGGGCTCGACCCTGCTGCCCCATGGCAGCTTAAAAAACAAAGAGGAAAAGTGAATGTAAGAAAGAGGAAAAGGCCAAAATACGAATATTGAAGGAATCATATTAAGAGCAAAAGCAGCGAGAAGCAGGCACAGAGACTCAAGGAGAGGGGAGGCTGGGGCAAAGCTGCTCCATCGGCACAGGGCAGCCTGCCCCAGACCACAGGAGCTCTCCAAGGGCGGGAAGTCCTTGCTGCCTCGGCACGCTTCTCCCGGCTCCCTGGACGAAGGAGCCGGGCACGGCCACTCCCTGTCCTACTGTGGGAGCCTCCGGCACAACCTCCCGCTTTATATGCGGCTGTGGCGCTGGCCGCAGCATCCAACCCTCGATGCAAACATCGCGTCTTCCAGTTTGTTCATTAAATATATATATACAGACAGACAAAATAGGTGGCCTTGACAGCATAGCCACAAGGAGAAGCACCCACTTGAACCTGCTGCAGGAAGCCCATCAAAGGGGATCCCCTCTCCTGAGGGGAGGCCAGCACCTCCCATATATTTTTCTCCTCTTCAGGATGTCAGCTTTTTATTTTGTTGCTTTGTTCACTTCTAAATTGAGATCTCTTTTGCTAAGCCCCTCCCCCACCTTTTCCGCCCTGCTTTCCACTCTCCACCTTTCCTTTACTGAAGCAGGACGGCCTGACAGAACCGGAGCGCAGCCTCTAAGGAGCATCATGGGCGATGGGAGAGCACATCCAGCAGCCAGGGGGGCAAGCCAGACTCCAGCTCGCTCCGAGAGGCTTCCATCCCACACCTCTTGTAACACCGGAAGAACAGCAAGAAAAGGACCCACGGCTCAGAATCACTATTCAGCTCATGCGAGAAGCACAGTGGGGAAAAAGTCAAGTGAAGTGGGCAGAAGGCGACCAAGCAGCTCCTTCGACCTCTCCTGGCTGAATGCCGATGTGTACCTGTATGCAGGTCCATGAGTGAAAGGGCTCATTCGCTGGTTACACTGCGGAAGAGCTCAAAAGCTCAAGTCAGCTAGGTTAAAGATGGCTTTGAATGCAAGGAGAGCATTTTCTCAGTTAACATGGAGAAACCTTAGGCATGCACTCAGCACAAGGCAGATACTCTCCAGGGAAGGAAGAGCTCCCATAGTGAAGGGGCTCCAAAACGCTGCCTCATTCGCAGCACGAAACTAGAACAGAGCTGCTCGTCATGGACAGGTCAGGGTTTTAAATAATAAAAACAGTGGGACAAGAACAAGAGAACTGTATGCCAGGGAAGGTGTCCAAAATCATCTAGGGGAATCAGAGAAGCTACAGCTCATTTTACATTATACATAATCTGATCAAAGCGGGGGCCACTTCCAGAAGCAATGGTCACATCCTCATGCTCCTCCACAGCAGGTCTGGCAACACTGTAGCCCCAGGATGAGTCAGTTGAGTTCCTGATCTGACGAACGAATCCCTCTCCAAAATAAAACAGGGTCTTGGATCAGCATGCTGAGCCAACTCATCTCGAGGACACGCAGTGGTTAGATGTGCCAAGGGGAAGAGCAGAGAGCAAGGCCGTCCTTTCCTGCCTCCGCTCCCAGCAAGGCTGCGTTCCCAGGTTAGGGACAGAACCGGGATTCAAACCACACAACAAGCTTCCAAGCATTCTACTGCAAGACACAGATTTTACCAAAGCAAAATCATGAAGACTGGGAATCTCTTATCTACTGAAAAAAATAGTAGAAAAAGATGCATCTATCTATATATTATAAAAATATCTTCATAGATATATCTATATCTCATCATGAGGATGCCCCCAACATCTGGGGGCATTCAATTTCTTCTCATCTATTAAGGCTTTTAATAACTATGTCCACACATGTGGTCATAGTTTCCAAAACTGTTTCTTGAGGAAGGCTGCTGAAGAGAACAGTATCGCTTTTGAAGACAGTACAAGACGAGCAGTATCAGACAGAAAATAAGCCTAGAAATTCACAAACCCAACAGAGAAATTACACATACTCCTGTCTGAAAGAGTCACATACTTATCCAGAAGTGACATACATGAAGAGGGTTTTAAATGGTTGCGGTGCCAAATCTGCTTCAAAGTTCCTGGGGCTTTCTTGCCAGCAGCACAACTTTTGGAAGCCTGATTCTCTTTCAGGGAAATGAAGAGAGATTTTGAGGCCTCATCACTGCTTCTTCTTCTTCTTACACTGATGCCTCGTATTCTAGGAATCTTATGCTAGATAAAACAGGCATTGTGAGGCCAATATCCCAGGTAGATGCTAGAGATACCCATCCTCAAGGAGCTGATAGAGCCTGCATGGCTGCTGTTTGCAGGGGAGAACGACAAGGCTTTATCTGGGCCCAGGGAAGTAGGCTACTTTGGATAACAGCGCAGGCCCGATCTCATTTAGGGAGAACATAGGCAGGGAAGCTGCCTCATCTCCTCCTCCAGAGCACAGCTTCTTTACCTGGCTCAGCAGACAGCAAACAAACGGGCTGCGAGCGCTTTGAAGGGCACAATTCCTTTATTAGAAAGGCTCAGAGAGAGGAAAGCTACTCAAATGTCAGCCTGGTTAACACGTAGAAAGCAAAAGAAGAGCTAAAGCAAAGCTTCAGCTTCCTCGTTTTCCCTGTCCCTTAGAGCAGCCTGCAGTAAGTGCTTAAGGAAGAATGCCAAACAGGACGAGCCTGTAGACCCAATTGGGCTCCAAACACTCCCCCAGCCCCCAGCTACGTGTACCTTGGTAACCTCCCAAGCCAGAGGCAGGAGCTCGGGATTTTCCTTTGCAACTCTGCACACCCAGCCCAAGATCTTAAGATAGAAGGGTAGAGACATCTCTGAAGCACTGTCAGGACTGTCTGGTGGAAAGATGAAACTATCCAAACATTTTCAGTAGCAGGTAGTGACAAATCCGTTCAGAAGGTGCAGGAAAGCAAAGGCAAGAGCATGTGAGGAGATGAGATGGCATCCAGGCTTCTATCATGAAGTCGATTTAGTCTTCAGCATGTTCAGAAAAGTCAGCTCTCTCCTTGGGGCTGGACTGCAACAACAGCATTGAAAACCAGCATATACTTTCCAGAAAAGCTAAATAAAGGAAAGCCAGAAACCTTACACTAGTTCGGGAACAGGAGGAGTCCACGGTGATGTACGGTAAAGTCAAGCAATGTTCCTTTTAAGATTAAAAACAAAGTAGTTCTCTACAACAGGACTGCAAAGAGGTATATACAGATGACTGCCTTTTAGCTGAGGAAGCCAAGCAGTCTCCTCTAGAAGTTATTTTCTGCAGTAGCAGCCACTTGTACGTAAGCCCACAGCGAGGTGATACGGAGTGGGAAACGGCAGCCTGGCGCTGAAGCTCCAGCAGCGGCCTGCTAAGTTTATCACAGACGGATTTCAGTGAGGCCAGGCAAGGGCTGCTCACCTCTAAGAGCTACAGGGGGGAAAACGGGAAAGAAAAGGCACAGAAAACTGTGATTCTACACTGAAACACAACAGCAGGCTTATTACAAAAGAGACTTAAGACACCTAATAATAGACTTAAGAATATTTTTTCTGACCCAGCTTTTTCTCCAATTCCAACAACTAATTGTCCTTTATTTGTTAAGTGTAGGCTTACGTTTTCTTCACACTCACATATAAGGAAGTATCACTTCAGATATTTGATAAGTCAATCAGAAGCCCAATTCAGCACACAGGTAAGGAGAAATAGCTCTTTTCCCAGCACTTTCTTTTAAGAGAGTGAAAGGCAATTAAACTGGAACACGCTTCTGGAATGAGTGATAACGCGCTGACAAGATCTGTTTCATCTGTGAGGTCACATGAAAACATAGTACACTTTTTAATCCAATTACAGCCCTTTCAGCTTGCCATCTCTACAGAGTCTGATAGCTGATGTGGCAGATAACTACCAAAATTAATAGCATGCCAGAAGATGCCTGCATTATAAATGAAGAATTGGGAGAAAAAGCTTTAGACATTTTTACACATGCTACTCATCACCAGAAGAGAGAAAAGTGCGTGTTCATCAAAATTAGGCGGCTGGAAAACATTCCAATCTTAAGTCAAACTCATCTTCTTTCCAAGACCAAAGATGATGGCAATATTAAAATAAAATAACACAAAAGCAGGGCTTTTAATTTAATGACTGATCCTCATCTCTCCCAACGATGCATCGTCACCTCTCCTTAGCTCATTTGCCACAGCAGCAGAATTGTTCCCTGGATTTAAATGATCACGCAGATCAAATCATAGTTATATAGTATGAACATAAATTGGTTAATTCTTAATTCCAAGCACTTTTGAGTGCCCCTTCATCACCTAAGAAGCTAGAAATTAAATTATGTCTCAAACGAAAACCTACAACATTTTATTAAAGCGTCAGAAACTGTAGCCTCAGGAGAAAAAACTGTTGGTCATTTCAGGGGCCTGGGGCCTTAAAGACTGCGAAACAGGAACCTACTTATGCACAATTAAAAGGTGCCCTCAAATTAACTATATGGCCATTCCGTAAAGACTCCAATTATTTTTTGGATACATTAAGAGATGCCTCTGGCTGAGATAAGAACACACTCCCCCATTACAGCATTTGCAAACTGGCTGTAAACAAAGCATCTACTCCTCACACTGTGCAAGGAAACATCACCTGCAGGACAGGGTACCAGAATTACAGCTTGGCACTGGGAGCTTTTCACACCATTAGAAAAAGGAAACAAAAAAAAAGGCACCCTGTCAATACCAGTTTGTTTGTGTTAAACCTAAGAAATTAAGTCTGTACTGGTTCCCAATAGGTGTAAACTACTCCTTTCAGTTTCACACCATCGGTTTCTCATCCTCCTAGCATTGCTCTCTCAGACAGAGATGTCACCAGAGAAGCTACACAGCTGGGACAGATGAGGGCAACACCACACACTCGGTCTAAGACAAGAATCCAGAGCCACATTCAGCACGGAGTACTGGCGCAGCCAATCCATCTTCCAAAAAGCACCTTGCAGGGCCATCCTCAAGCAGCCCAAACCCAAGAATTGAAGTGGTTAACAAGATTTCTCCCCTTGCAACAGGAATTTAGTACACAGGTGATATTGCTTATAAGCCTCCAAGGGCTGATCTGAGCTCCAGGGTTTCACGAGCACCACGACCATCTCCAGGAGGACAGACCTGCTTCAGCACGAGAACATCCCTTGCAAACGCGGAGTCACAAGCTAGTCAAACGTGTGCTCATGAAGCAAAACAGAGCCTCTGCTCCCCGATAAGCCAGCTGTAGCATCCACAGGAACAACGTGAACATAAGTCATTTCAAGCATATACGCAATCTGCTGTCCTCCCAATTTCATTTTTTTTCTCCAGAAGAACAAAATAATGCTGCAGGAGCTCAATATTCTATTATTATTCCCTATTGCAACAGGGTACCATTTAATTGTGTATTCCATACGTCTTCAATAACGACGAGGTGCCAAAACCTGGAGCAGGGAGCTCCAGGAGAGCAGCACAGCCATCTACCCGCACAGTGACAGGTGCCTTGGTACAGAAACTGCTACATGCCACAGGCTCCTGATGTCCTCATTCTACAAAGAGTTGACTGTGCAGTTGCATGTTGCTTTTCTCCGGTAGCCAAGTCCGATTCCGAAGTCTCCCACACAGCCCAGCAGCTTGTTCCTGTCCCGACTACCATAATTCATCACTTACTAAATCACGCTGATGGAGCTGTTTGTGCGGCTGTGCTATAAACATCAATGAAGTCATCTGGGAAAGAAACCAAGCCATGGTTTTTATTAAAAAGCACCACACACTTGCAAGGCTGGATCATCTCGCTGATCTGGGTCACAGCACAGCTGCAGAAGAAACCCCTTGCAGAGGACTGTGAAGACCAGGGAGAAGCAGGAAAACAGGACAAGCTCCCTTGTACTGCGCTTAAAAGACAGTGACAACAAAAACACACATAAAAGGCACGAGAGGTTTGTCACCCAAAGGGTAGGGAACTGCCATTACTCAGAATAGAGATGCTTGACATGGATTAGGCAGAGCAGGACGACTGCAGGAGCAGAGATAGAGCAGTGCTCCTCTCTGAAGAGCCCAGGACCCTTGGATTTGAATGCAAGATCAGGAGAGCAGGGATCAAGGTGTACAAGACATCAAGGCAGTGGATAAAATGAAGACAGACTTTTTCCTCACCACCTCCACCAAATTCCAACCTAAGAGCAGCACAAACTAAGCACCCACTGGTTTTAAATGGAGTGATTTCCCTTTTTCCTCCTGTTTTCAGAGTGGCGCAGACAAAGAACTTCTAGAACCCACTGCCTCAGGACCACGAGCATGAACAAAAGAGGACAGCCCAACATGGCCAGTCTGTTGACTGGATGCTAGAAAAGCGTGAGGAGCGTGGACCATAACCAGGCCACGTTCTCCCCCAAAAGCCACCTCCCCACTGCCGCTCTGGGAAACGGCTACATAAGCTACTGACCCGACTCAGTGCAGCATTCATCATCTTCATCAAAAGTATGAAGGGCAATGTTAAGATGCAATATCTCAAGTGGCCTTTGGAGCAGGAAAACGCCCAAAAACATAAATAAAAGGCCTAACTTTCACTAAGCTCTTGCAAAAGACCACTTCAGGAGAGAGGAGGCAAGGTGCGAAGCGGGACCCGCTGCAGAGACGGCCTCTTGAGAGGCGAGGGAGAGCTGGGCCGTCCCTGCAGGCCCTTCCAGGCGGGAAGGGCGTGCTGCCAGGCTCCGTGGGCACGAGCTTCGGCACCAGGAGAGCAGCTCAGGCTGCAGGAGGGCTGCCGCCCTCCGCTGCAGTACCGGTTGCACTCGGCTTCCTTGGTGTCATCTCCAGGGGATTTTGAAGGGTAAAACAACCCCTAAAAATGTCCCATCTATTTCTCCATGAAGGCAGAGCCTCTCCGAGCAAACCCTGCAGGAGGGACGACTGAAAACTGAGCCTAACGCCACACAGTCCCGGCCCAGTAGCTCAGCCCCGGAGATTTCCTCCGAAGAGGCAGGTAAGCCGCAGGTAGGCAACTGCCCGCTGCCACTTCCAAGAGCCAGCAGAGCTTTCCCATGGGAGAAGAACGAAGGCAATGAGAACCGTGCCCTGCTGCCAGGTCCTCCTGCCCACAGGCAGCCTCCAACACCACACACAGACAGCACAGAAGACCTGCAAGATCGGCCCAAAACTGTCACCTTCTTGCCCTGGGACAGAGGCCGCACAGAAGCGGCCTTTTTCCTCCTCCATTAAAGGCTAAGCAAAGATGTTTTAAATCACAGGACACTTTGCTTAAAATACACTAAGTGGTATTGCTTTCACGTTCTCGTATCTGAACACGCTGCTAAAAATTTAGCTTGAACGTTTTCAAAAAAACACTTGAAGTCCAAACCCAAGAACCTAAAGAGGACTAAGAACCTTGCAGGGCAGGACAGCCTTCCTACCTCTAACAAAAAGGCTTATGCAATTACACCGGGCACGAAAATATTTAGATATAAAAACAGCACCAAAGCTGAATTTGTATGCATTTAATGACTACAATTTTAAACTTAAGAGTATCAAATGGAAAGATTACAGGTCTAAATGAAACAGCAGTTTACCCTATTATAAAAGCCTCAAGCGTATTTTCCCAGCTATGTGACAGTCAACACACAGCAGTAATATCATCTATTTCTGTAGTATCTTCCAACTTCCTTTACTTAATCCAGGAGCAAGGGAAGAAGGGGATTTCCTGCTGTTTTAATTGTGTGGCAGTCTATGGGGCCCTTCTCTTGGAAGTTTTCCATAGCATTTGGGAACGGAAGATTGTGGAACAGGAGTTTTGTGGACCCTTCCAAAGAGAAATCAAGGTAGCAGATAAAGAAATAAATTTATAAAAAAAAAAAAACACTGTGAGCTATTAACAATATAATATATACTCATGGTGTTGGGCATGGGCAACAGAACAGTGGAGAACTGAAAAGTAACACAGGCTTTCATCACTTAACTAACACAGCTACAATAAAGAAGTCACAAAAGTCTCAGCCTTACTTAATTTGATGGCTATGAGCCATGCATTTATCGTGAGCATTGTTAATGATAATCATTTATCCCTGTGGGTTACGAGCACTTTAAGGGAGTATCAAAAGGAGGGGGCAGCCTCTCCTCAGCGGTGGCCAGCAAGAGGCAACGGGCACAAACTGAAGCCCAGGCAGTTCTGCCTAAGCTCGAGGAGAATCTTCTCGACCATGTGAGTGACAGGGTACCGGGACAGGTTGTCCACAGAGGTCGGGGAGTCTCCTTCCCTGGAGGTACTCGAGCTGTGGCCCGGCACACACATCCTGTGTCACGTGCTCTGGGTGACCCTGCTTCAGCAGCAGGTTTGGGCTTGGTGATCTTCCAACGTCAGGGAGCCTGGGATTCTGTGTCTCCGTGTACCTGTTACTCCATCACTTTGCTATTCATGTGTTTACTGCTCAAGAGGACACCTTTCCCAAAAAAGCGTGCTTCCCTCAGAGATTGAGCAAGTGCTCCTCAAGTTCCCAGGGCCCACGGGATACCTAAAACTCCCAGCCCAAGTTCATGGGTGCAGTAATGACAGCAGCTTTCCAATAGCTGTTCTGATTGCCTTTAGCACATGAGCTTCTTCGGGGAAAGCACCAGAAAGTAGAAGGTTGAACAGGCTCCTCCACATGAGAAACACACTGAAAGCAACTTGAATCTTTCCTTTGCTTTCATTCTGCTGTGGCTAAATACATCACCCATCTTGTCCCCAAAAGGATCCTAAATTCTAGAACTTACCACCTGAACTGCTCTAATACACTCAGCTATTTGTTCTGATACATGCAATACTGTTTAAAATTCCCTTTATAGTACAGAGTCATTTGTAGAAAAAGAAAGGCACAACAACATCACCCGGGCATTTCACAACAGGAAATCGCCTTCCCGCTACTCACAGCACGCAGCATTAGGTAAAGTGCATTTGTACACACATTTTACCTGAGAACATTAGCAGAAATTAAGAGGGGTTTTTTTAATGACTTAGTAGAAGCTAGCACATTGTGAGGAGATAACTCTAACCTAAGCCCAAGGGTGCAAGGGCCTTGGTCAAATTCAACTGGTTTCATCCAGCCAGTTTTACACAGGTGCTATTAAAAACAGTGTCGTCCCACACTGATGGCTTTTCTACTTTCTAGCCCCTCCAGAAAAACACGCTACTTTTTAAAAAAAAGAAACCCAAATTCCTATGCTTGCTCGATACGAAAACAGCTTTGCGCTTCACTTGGATTCCCACATCTCCAAATGCCAATTTGGAAGAGACAAGTTGTTTATTTTTTTCATGACGAGAAACAGCAGAACTAACTCTGCATAATTTCTGGAGCTGTTTCATTTTGGAAATCAGTTTCTTGTGATCCTTTTTCCAAAGCTGACTATTTATAGAAATTACTAGAACACTATTAGCACACAAGCTGAAGAACAAAAGCGTTTAAGGAAGCAGGCCTTAAGCTTCCCCATTCCTCTCCCGAAGGGATTAACTTCTGCTGTGGCTGGGAACCCCTCACACACATACACTAGTTCTACGTGCCAGTTTACAGCCGGTCTCTACTAGACTGCGTGTTAATCTTGCAAAGGAAAAGCTGAAAATCTCAATTGCCTTTAACTCTGGAAATCACTTCCTCCATAAAAATCACACCCAGGAATTCCAAAGACTATCAAGCTTGAAAATACTGCTAATGTGACCTGCAAATCAGAGATATCTAAGATTAGTAAGAACCACACCATACAAACAAGACATTAACACCTGGGTGGACAAAATCCTGTCTGTATTTAAGACAAATTCGTAAATACAAGAGCTGAGAGGACATTTCTACACTCAAAACTTCAATTTACAACCCAGAACAGAACAGTTTTTCTTGCAAGTACATGTCAGGACAGCTCCTCACATACTAGGCCTTGTCTGAAGCCTGTCCACCTTTTCAGTTTCCTGAAAAGCCAGGGAAGGCCAGCAAAGACATTTCCATACAGTTATCACCAGCTCTCTTAGCAAGTACCTCCATCCCCTGCTCCTCTCCTCTTTTTTAGTGTATTTGACATCATCTGCCAGCGATGGCTTCACAGGTCCCTGAAAAGCATCTCCCCCTTCACCTTTTCTCTGCCTGGGGAGAAGGGAGGGAGGGTAACAGCACACCCCAAACCAAAATGCAACGTTACAAATTGAACTAAACCACCTCTATTCTTTCTACCTGATGAGGCCAGCCTTCACCTGGGCACAGCCCCGTGTCTGAAAGGCAGGTCTCCCTCTAAGGAAGGAGGCTGCGAGTCAAGGGAGGCTCCTTCCACTCCGCCATCCCTCGCCAGGACCACAAAATAGGGCAATCCACCTTGCTCCACGCTGGCATAGCCGTATTTTGCCTAAGTCCAAGCAAGATCCAAAGAAAGCAGCCCCAGCAAGCAGCACCACTATCTAACCCACAGTGGAAAGCCCCCAGTTTGACATCAGCGCGAGTCTGGCCGCAACAACGTTTAACTAATGGCTAAACGCACCCCCAAGGTCACATTAACCCAAGTGATGCCTAAGGGAAGCAAATGGGAGCGGCTCCCAAGGAACTCATGCAAAGAATCAAGGCCTTGCCATGTATGTGCACATAGGCACATAGAGAAATATCCATGTGCATGTATGCATGCTACATACAGACTACACAAGAGCCCAGGATACAAGTTAAGCTTTTATTTCCAAGAGTTAAAAAGGCATCTGAGGTCAATTCTTTGCCTTGGGTACAAGTTACTGCTACTGGGGTTTTTGTTGCTTACGAAAAAACTGATTTTACAAACACTTCTATTGAGAAGGAAATGGGGAAGGAAAAAACTTGCTTTTGCGGGCAGACTCAAATAACCCTTGACCTAGATGCTTCCTAGGTCCAAAAAAGCCTGGAGGTTAAAAATAAATAGATAAATAAATAAATGAGCCTTCTTGAAAGCACTTCTGTAGGCATTCACTTCTTTGCTAAATACTTTATTTTAAAAAAAAAAAAAGAAAAAAGGCTGCAAAGAACAACCTCCTTGCTCTTCTGCCTTGTGAGCTGATAACTATTTTGTTATCATAACATAATTGGCCAACTTCTGTGGGATGCAGATTCAAAACTGGCTTCACTAGAAGTTTTGTATTACTTATTTTGTTACAGATATTAGCTCAAGTGATAAAAAACTGCCTGTTAGGTGTGAAAATGAGTCATCCTCAAGTCAGTCGAGAGAGACGCTATTTCTCATAACCTCTCCTTGCAATGGTAAACAGGCAATGACAAAAATAGAAGTTACAGCCAATGCATAAAAACAGATTGCCCCGAAAGAATGGCCTCCCACACACCTTATGAATAGGGAACAAGAAAGGAAACGTCAGCCTATCAACATAACAGGATGCACAAGAGGACGAGGCAACAGGGGAAAGCAGAGGAGCATCCAAAGCCGTCCATACGTGAAGAGGAACCAGGTAAGAGGCACCTTACCTGCCATGAAAGGGAAGGGGGCTTTTCTGAAGAAGGCAGCCAGAGAATAATGAAAAAAAAAAAAAAAAAAAAAAAAAAAAAAAAAAAAAAAAAAAAAAAAAAAAAAAAAAAAAAAAAAAAGGCAGAGAGATCAAGTGTAGGGGGAAGGAGCCTGAGAAGATGCTCACAAAAGGAAATGGAGAAAATTATGCCACAAGCTTGCTGCAGATTTTAAATATGTCAGGAAGACCTGCATTTATACAGAGCTTGTCTCCAATTTGAAAGTAAGAAGAAAGGTAGTGGTGCTACCTCATCTTTTGGGGAGTCATTTATTCATTATTTGAACATGCTTTAGCTCACAGCACAGGTAATACTAAAAATATCCTCTCAGTCTCGAGAACATCCACATCTGGTCCAAGCCAAGGCAGGGAACGGGCAAAAGCCTGAGCTGAAGCTGCCTGAGCAGCCTGGTGCTCAGCTGCTTTGTACTCGAGCCCCAGCAAGACCTGAGCCTTCAGAGGAGGCCCCTCTACCTGCTCAGAAGCACATTCAAAGGATCTTCTCTCCAGGAGATTGCAGCTGACGTGGGCAGAGGCAGGAAGGAGACCACAGAGAGCACAAAGTGCCTGTCCTCAGCAGGGAGCTGGCCCCAGGAGGAGGACGTTGAAGCAGCACTTTCCACAAAGACTGAAGTAGAGCGTCCTGCTGTCCTATCTACACACGCCAGATTTACAGAAAAAAATGCACATTATGATACAGATTCTCAATACAGAATTACAAAGCCAAACTCAAAAGACTTCAGTTAGCAGGTTCATGATATTTATCTGCTCTTTGCCAGCTAAATGAGGGTATCTTCCAGAAAAGCAGATGTGCAAGCGTGTTAACCTGGCCTTCCCCTGCACATTTCTGAATCATCCCAAGAGTCAAGTATGTTACAGCCAGGGCTCCTGCTTTGGAGAGAGCGATGGGGGCTGCAAGGTATTAGCAGGGCTGCAGTGTCCTGCCTAGGTACATGAGAACCAGTCCCGCTTTGCTGCTGGAGCTTCTTCCCTACTGTTCAAAGGCTTGCACTTCTTAGGAGCCCAGAATATCTAGCTATGTTGGCATTTATATATTTTTCAAATCTATATTATACTTTTGAGGATGGTGATTGGCTATATGATGGATATACAGAACACAGAAAAACTCGGAGAGGTTGTGGCTCACAAGATGGTACCTGAACAAGCTACCACATGGAAAATAAGGGATTGAGTTTCCTATAGGATAGATAACAGGCTACAGCTTCCACCCACACGCAAACACTGTGGCACAAATGCATGGGCGCTTACTTCCCTTTTTATATTTTGTATTTTTTCCCTGTACTCCAGGAACCAAAGCCTGGAAGAGCTCCACATGAGCACACTTGTTTAGGATTCATTTAATACACGATGCCATCACAAAGTACAGTGACAAGGTGACTTTTGTCTCCGTCATTAACGGAAGAGCCTTGTAACCGAAGCAGATGAAGGCTCAGAAGGGCCTGTAACGGTGCTGGAGACATCACAGGAGGCCTCACACAGTCCGCATACCTCTCTAATAGATGGTTTCTTCCAAAGGGACCGCTCCCCGATAACCTCATTAGGGAATGCTTGCACGGCACTCTGCTTAATTATGGGGATTAAAGTATGGCTTGCAAATTGATACGCTGGGAAAAAAGCAAAACTTATGCCTGAAGGGACTAAATTATAAGCAAGTTTTCTCTCTTCTTCAGTCTAGTTTGTATTCTACTGCTTGTCCAGCACAGAGCCTCTGTCTTGGCTACTGCTGGCTTCCCAAAGCAGGCAGCCTTCTGCGCGTGCCGTTCGGCGTCCGTGTCCTTCCTCCCAACCACCAGAAGACCTGGAACGCAGCGGCCATCGGCAGCCTCACGTGAAAGGGCAGAAGCCTCCGAGACGTTTGGCCCTCCCATCGAACCAGCACCAGGGCAGTGTTCGCAGCACAAGGCAGGCAGGTCCAGAGCTCACGCGCTGCTCCAGAGGAGCCAACGTGGTCAATGAACATGCACAAACGAGAGGACAAGTCCTTTGGGAAGCAGGCCCTGTTAGCTCTGCTGCCCACAATCTTGGGCTGTGCACAAACTTTTCCAACCTCTCTGCTTCCACCTACATCTGACCTCATTTCTCTACTCACTCCACTTGGCCCAATCTGCTTTAAAAGTCTTGACAACACACTCTTAGGATGCTTGAAATGGCCTGGGAATGGCCTTACTCTGAAAGAGCTAGCTATATTTGCCTTTATCTATTTGTGACTGAGGATAATCATTTATACTACAGCTATATAGACCGTAAATCAAGTTATAACCACAATCCATGTGTGCCTGTATATATCAGCAGGCATCCCTGCTAGAAGGTATTACTTACATAGAAACTGTCCATTGCAGGGTGTAACAGAAGTGGCAATAGATAAAATATGCCAAAATCTTAGTTAATTCTTAAAGTCCTAATGGGCAGAATCTTGGCTCTAGAGGCCAAAGGAATTTGGGAAAGGTAGTGTAGACTGCTCCACACAGGGGCAGGAACCAACCTACTCTCACTTGGAAAATTAACACATTCCCACACTAACTAGCAGCATAACAGCAGGCAAGCAGTGGCTCTAAATGAGACACAAAAACTGTTAGCAAAACCCCCCCAGGCTCAAGTGGTGGTTTGAAGAGAGAAAAAAAAATGTTAATCTTTTAGGGAATTTAGGTTATTAGGACACCTGGTTCTTTACTAGTCTCCAACTAGTAGTCAAAAGATGTGTGCTGGACTTGGAGCTCTCATTGGGCTTCATCAGCCCGTTCACCACGCTCATTCTGTGCAACTTGACGGCCTGAAGGCGCGTGCAGGCGGAGCAGCCTCCCCTCAACACGCTCGGTCTGGGGCTCTCCGCTGCGATGCTGCTGAGCGGCAGCTACAGCCCCCTGTCCCCACTGACTCCCTGCTCCACGTGAGGAGGGGGCCAGCTGCCCGAGGCAGTAAAATATGAAACAAAAGCCATCCTAAAGCCTTATCTACAGAGGGCAGAGGAAAGAGAAAACTAGGTAAGGTTTAAGGGAGACGCGCCGTGTACAGGTATTCTTATTCCAAAACAGATTATGTACAACTTGCCTTTAACACACTGTAACCTCAGCAGCCAAGGTCAGTGCAGTTGCTGTACGTGAACAAGGAAAAGGGTGAGTTTATAATCACCGTTAAGAGACAGCTTGACCTAAAGCTCCAAAGCAAAGGCCAAAAAACAAAAAACAAAGTTATGTGTGTGACTCCATCTAAACACATCAGACCACCACTTATTATAAATACAGCAATCAAAACCTTCCCAGGACTAAAAGGACTAAGTTATTCACAGGCAGCAGACTCCAGAAAGGAAGGATTCCTGCAGCTGCTTTCTATGATGCCTATCCCAGTCATTTACTATTTGAAATGTTGGCTTTTCAGTTAGTATTGCCAGTTAACATGCCAGGTAAATCTTTATCCCTTAGAGTCACGTTTTTAATAGTGACATTTTTTAAACAGCCAACCAAAAATATTTTGGGGGCACCAAAACAATCAGAGTCTCTCCACTACCACCGAGCAAGAGCATTTGAGTACAACACCTCCCCCTTCCTCCCCTCCCTTTTGGGGGTCCAGAAGACGTCAGCAACGACACCTAAATGACCGACTGGGACTAAGCGGTCCACAAATCAGAGCTGCCCTCTTCAATTCCCGAGTAAAGGTATTTAAGGGAATGTAAAGGATCGCCAGCACCAACCACATTCATTCATCATCAAATGCCATGATGCTGAGCGTCCAAGATGCAGGTTTCCCTCCCTGGAGGGCACACCCAGGCCTCTCTCAGAGCACTGACATTAAAGGTCTGAGGGTCTCACTATTAAGCACTCCTTAAGATGATAAAATAGCATCTTCTGCTTTTGGAACACATCGAGAAAGAGAGTTTAAGCCACAAAAGGATCCAACACCTACTTTTAAATATGTTTTACGCTGAGTTTCATTTTAATCAGATACACTTTCTTAGGAGCTTTTAAGAGCAGCTTTATCACTAACATGTTACACGCTGGATGGCTGCCCCTTTCCCCCCGATGTTTCACCCTGCAGAATTAGTGGGAGCCGGACCCTCCGCAGCACACGGCGCTGCCAACCCCCAATCAATCCCTCCAGGAAGCGGAGCTCAGTAACAGCCAGCTCAGACTCAGCATCTCCAAGTTTAGCCACTTCTACCCTGCACATAACAGGGCTTGGCAGAAACGAAATCCTGTCACTGCTACAGTAAATTGGAAACAAGGCTGAGAGACTAGAACTTCAGAGAAAGGTATTTTCCACTTTCAATGCATAAGGTGCTTGTTGTGTGCATAGCTCCCAACTTTTCTAAATTCTGCTTTCAGATGCAAAATAGGTACCACTGCAGCGAAACAGCAGCAGCTTCTGCCAAGAGCCAGCCTGTTCCAGCTGGCTCTGCAGCAGCCAGTGCCACATTCCGCTCTCCAATGTCACCCTTAGGCCTCGCGGCGACTCTACAGCAACCCTGCAGGAAACAAAGAAGCCAACTTTGCATTAAGGAGTCACCACCGAGTAGGTACAACTCAAAAAAAAAAAAAAAAAAAAAAAAAAAAAAAAAACCCACACATGAACAAAAAGGACAGTATGAGCTTTACTCGCTTCTGGCCTTGGTGTTCAGCACACACATCAACCGACAGGCAGACAACACTGTAACAGCTGAATGGAGGGCGAGATTTTATCAGCCCTCCCCGTTTGGTGTGTAGGTTGTCACGCAGAGCCTCAGCCTTGTGCAAGGCTCCGGCGGCGCCACACAAAACGTCTTCAGAACAGTTACCACAAGGCAAGAAGCAGCTCTTGAAGGGCAAAACAGCGTCTCAGACCTCTTGCCACACGAGGAAATCAAGCGCTTCGTTACTTCAACAGTCCAAGTGTAACAAGAAGCTTCCTTCCCTTAAGGAGCGTGGTGAGTTTCTGAGGACAAGCTAAATATACGACAGATATTTTGGCAGTTTAGAAAAGCAACATTTGTTATTCCCCATGGTTAAGTATATAGCCCCTTTTTTACCCTTAAAGCAAGGGTTTGAGCACTTTGCTGTGCAAATAAGCTAGTGTTTCTTCACCAAATTGACAGTGGCTTTCTCTAAGCACAGTGCCTGTTCTGAGAATATTAAGTGCATATTATACATGCAAGAGCCCTCTATGAGCCTCATCCACCGCATCAGACAACTCTTAGTGATCTATTTAAAATACACAGCCTACAAAGTTCAAACGCACTCACGGGCTTTGTTGGTTGCATTAGATGAACTGAAAACCTTGCTCTGAGGATGCCAGTGATTATGGTCATCATTTTAAAAAGCAACATTTCACAAAAAAAAAAAAGTGAAAAAAAAAGAAAAAAACCCACATTATAGGGAACTGCACAGATTGATAATTCACAGCAGTAAGTTAAAAAACCACACAAAAAAAGGTACATCGGGAAGGCCCGAGTAGCATACGAGGCCAATGCAACTGTCCATTACTGCATTACTCACAGTAACTCCATGTGCTTTGGGCTGTAGTTCGTACTGCAGATCACGTACAAAAAAACTAGAGTTTGTCTAATACTTTAAATCAAAAAATATCAAATAATATCATAGTTTATATTTTTTAAACTACAACTTTTTATATTAAAGATTAAATTAATGTTCCAGTTAGTTATAAAGTAAACACTAAAGCATTTTTACAAAAGCTACGTCAAAATATGTCTTTCAAACCCTAGCATACAAATATTCAAGTTCTATACCAATTTCATTTGTTTGTTGAAGGCAAGCAGAGATAGAACAACCCACATTCCTCCTTGTGGAGCCACCAGCAGGAGTTACAGAAGAAATGGGCAGCAGAGGCCTGGGAGAGCCACCGTGGACCACACAGAAACCACACACATCCTGGCCCACGATGCAGTGATACCAAACAGGGCCAGTTATGACCATCACCCTCATATACACAGTCATTTACCTGTCTCAGCCCTTACAACTCCACTGCAGGTCTCACAGACTAGCTCCTACTGAGTTTGAAACCCGAAGGCTCTGTATTAAAAGGCTGGGTACTTTGGTGTTACCAAAAAAAAGCCAACGTCTCAAATGAAGTGTTGAAAATAATATTTAGGAATTTAATCCTATTCATACCCCGGTATAAACTCTGTGTGACAACTCTGGAAGATGCTGGCACCTTGTAGCCGGGAGACATGATCCGAAGGGCTTCCAAGAAGAAAATAGGGGGTATTGTGATAACTTAAGCCTTCCTTCTAAACACTGAGTGGTCAAACTACCAAACACTGAGGAAGCTACTCCAAATAACTAATTACTTGGTAAATGCAATTAACTTCCCTGCCCACCACATTGAAGAATTTCACAAATACCCAAGAGCAGCACATACACACATAGCATTTTCAAAGCCTCCCAGGTGCTGCCCTATCACAGTTTCTTTTTATCTGCTATTTTAAAAATGCCCACAAACTCTGGAGCAGTTAAAGGAGCAAGAAAGCATGTTATCTGCACGGAATATGCCTAATTTCAAGAAGAGCTCGAGGTAGAGACTATGACTCTTCCTTCAGGCCGAGGATTGGGAGTTTGAGCCTCTACTCCAGCAACAAGCAACACAGGCCTGAGCCTGGTTAAGGACCACATAAAGTGTAACAGTAACCAAGACCAGGCCCTGTGACAGCTCTTTCAAAGCTTTTCTGGCCAAGAAAAGGTAGTAGTTTTAAGTAACACACAAATCAACAGTTTGGCAAAACATTCAATGCAGAACCACCAAGTCAACAGTGGGAAGGGAAGAAGAAAAATAAAATATTAGCACACCCCAACATCTACTGTACGTTAAAATAAATGAATGCAGATAGCTGCATGTTTTCACTAAAGTCTCAAACAAGGTTTGAGATGAAGAGGCTAGAAAACCAAAAGTTGTGATGCAACTAAAAGCTGATCGAGGCCACCTGAGCCTGGAACCCCAGCAAGCTGTACTGATCCTATTTTATTACTTTAATTACATTTAATTCCCTGGCAAAATAAAGCTTTTCTTCTGGTTTGGGCACGCGCTGCGAAACCTTCTCACTTGCAGGGGCGTTAGAAAACCCATTTTGAGCCTGAAACCACATGCAGTGCTAACAGTCTGAACTTGTCTAGAGCCGACCTGTCTTGCCCAACAGCCTGAAGCAAGAAGCTCCATAGAGAAGTTTTTGCTGTTAGTAGGTCAGGGACTTGAGAACAGTAAGTGGAAATAGGTGTGGCAGGCTGACCACAGGCTTAAAACAAAAGAAAACTGGAAAAGAACTATTCTAGTTGTATTTTAAACATGAGGTTATCTAGCTGCCTTCACAATACAACCTGACATAGATACTTACTTCCACAAAATATAAAGCTCACATCCTTCAAAGCTGTCTTTTCTTCTCTAATACGTTGCCTTTGAATATAAGGCAACCGTAAAGCACTGAATTTACACTTTCTAGCTGCCATATTGAGGGTTTGTAGAAGACTGTTCTAGCAGCATAACCCTGTTTCTCACGCAAGCTCCACAAATTTAACTTCTGAAACTTAAAAGCACAGTTAAGTTACATCTACAGTACTCTCAAGTCAACTTGGTTTCAGGAAAACCCTGAAAGAAGGTACTTGCTAATATATTCTCATCTCTGATCCTGTATTCTTTCCACTAAAACTTCAAATACTCCCACACCCAACTTCAAACCAAGTTGTATGAATATCACAGCTATGAGCAATTTAAAGCTTAAGTGAGACATAATTCATTGCCTAATACTCACCAAGCCCGTGAACTTGAGGAACCACCAAAACACGGGTAGTGATGGGATTTACAGCGCGAGTTCTTCCTAAGCAGTCTGTGAGCATTCCCTGTATCCTAAAGGCAAAAGCCTCCCAAAGAAGCCAAAGAATTGCTCAACTATGTGAAGTGAGATGGTAGAAACTAGACCAAACTAGGCAGTCAAGTTCAATACAAGGCAGAGTTTCTTTTGCTTCTTTTTTCCTCCTTGAAAATATTAGGAAAGTGTCCTGATTGCCATCTGGACAAAACACTTCTTGGTGCCAGTCTCAATTCAGGAAAGATACTGGAAAACAAGCCTGCTAGTGTAGAGAGTTTCTGTACCCAACACAAGTCAAGGCAGCTCAACATCTGATAAAGTTACATAGCTGTTGCACTTCTACTAACCACAGCAAAATGTTCCATGGCAGGCAGCTCACGGACAGCCAAACGAGTGTGTTTCTATTTATTCATCTCTGCTTTATTCCAGCCCCATTAGTGGTGTGGGGAAAGGCGCGCGGCTGCTCAGCAAGCACAAGCGAGGCCTCCTCTTGGAGCCACAACAAAGGAGCCTCCAGCTCCATTCCAGCTCTGTGCCAGAACATCCCCCTCAGCATGGATGAGGTCGGCAGGTTTTTTTTTTTTTTTTTTTTTTTTTTGGGGGGGTTTTGAAGGTTTTGGTCATCTTGCTGTTTTAAAATCATAAAAGCATTTCTGTTTTCATTTCTCCTATGCATTTTATATTGAGCAGAAGAATAGGCTCTCATAGCTCTCCAAGCCCAACTGCTTCCCACTGAACAGAGACAAACTGCACCGAGTCTGCCCTTCCTCAAGCTAAGTCATTACGGTGTTTACCTCATTCGCCTCCTCTCTGGCCATTTGGCTAAAGAACAACCCATTTCTCTCACAGGTTCTCCCTTCCCCATAATCCTGGCTTGGACTTTCGAGTGAATCCGCCTCTCCTGGAAACCCAAGTAAGCCAAAACGCACAGTATTCCAGATGCGGTCTTGCCAGGAACGCCGAGCCCACCTGTTTCCCTGTCTCTGCCAAAAATGCATTGCCCAGAACCATGAATCTCATGTCCAGCTGTATAGCTTAGTCACATTGTCATCCTTGCTCCAGGCCTTCCCCTTGCAAATTCCCAAGTGATGGGCTCACAACCCGCAGCTCCCCACACGAGGGTAGCCTGGTAACTTCTACAATCACTGCCTTCTTGGCCACTGGGTTATTTCCATACATTAGCCTACCCTCGGAATAGTGAAAATTAGAAATGAATAGATCCCAAGTTTAAGGGTATTTAAATTAGAAAAGTTACGATGCACTAAAACGTGGAGTATAGATTCCAGAGCTATTACTGAGGTTTCCTGAATGAATGAATTCCTCCTTACTCTCCTCCCAAAGGCATGAACCTGAAAGGTGGCATGGTGAGGTAGTTCTCTGCTGCTTACAACCCAGACAATGGTTCTTTTGCACTAAAAGCCCAACAAAGTTTTTGGTAACACTGCATGTATTTGTTAGTCTGCTTAATTAACAACTTCCTTGTTAGGTGTTGCTACTTAGTCCATCTGCATCTGCTTGTACTCCAATTCTAACAAATTTAAAGAGCTTTGCACGCAAAATCAGAAGTATTCTGAACAGATTTTTAAAAATGTATATCCAAGACAGTAGTAAGACCTGGAACACCAAGCTGCTGCTGCTTTCTTTTGTATCTAATGTTTATCACCACACTCCTCAAACCAGATCTGTTCAAGTCTACCATTCCACTTTATCTTAACTTCAGAAAAGAAAAAAAAATATATAGCATATACGTTAAACTTAAACTCCCAAAAATAGAAAACCAAAAAAACGCACAAAGCAAAACACTTAGTTAAGCCCTACCATACTTCTTTCATACAGGCTGCAACTGATGCCACGTTACTCTTCAGTTCTTGCTCAGCCTCCCTTCTTGACGTGACGAGAAGCACAGAACTGCCCTCGTGGCTATCAAAGAAAAGAACTACTAATTTTCCATGATCCTAGCGCCGAAAACTCCTCCATCATTCAGTTGATGACAGGCACAGACAAACACGAGCTGAACGGCCGTGACGGTTTAAGCCATCTACGAAATGCACTATTTTGTTTCTGTCAGAGCAAACACTAAATATACCCTTGGGCAAAACAAAGCACTGTCCAGAAATCAAGTAGAACAGTCTCCAACAAGACACTCTCTCTCACAGCTATAACCTCCTCTCTTCATCGGCCAAAGCCAGGGTGGAGGGAGAAATCATTCGAGACCATCACTGGGTCCTAAGAGGACTCCACGTAGTGCATAGACTATTCCTAAATCACCAGGAATATGAAAGTGAAGCGTCAACAGGATTTTGTAAGACTGAACTGTAATTTTAAAAGTTATATTAATGGTAGTTGAGGATCTCTGCCTTACACAGTAACCTCACGCCAAGTCTGACTGTAGCATTGGGAGCTGCTGGAAAATAGGCATTTCCTTAGTACATCTGAACTTCGGGAACACCCGGGAACCCATGCGGCAGCAGAGAGCTGACCAGTTTTCTTCTCATCTGCTTAGTTTGCCATGTGATGCTTCCAGACTTCAGTTCCACACATTCCTCTTATTTGTACGCAAGGTGACAGGTAAAAGTCAACTAAAATCAAATTAAATTTCCCCTAAAAAAAGCTGAAGTGGCAAAGTAAGTTACAGGGGCAAAGACAACCCTTGAAACCAGAACACCCAATAAATACATCACCCATCTACACATTGCATGCAGACGTTGAAGACTAAGGCGGTTCTGGGGCAGACACCTCTATTAAGAGCATGGTACTTGCAGAGCCATAAAGTCCGAGCCGTTCTTCCCTTGTGATAAATTCTTGTCTTGAAGTAGTAAATACGTTCCAAAAATCCAAGACAGGCGCTGATTTTCTTAGCATCCATGTCTACCACGCTGCAGAAACTCCCCCCACACGCATACAGAAACTCTGTGGCTCGCAGCTATGGGAAAAGAGTCCCAAATCAGAGCAATCTGGTAAAAGCACCAAACCGAAACAAACCTCTAAGCCGACCTTGCCTGAAAGCCTTGAGGCTGTGGTAGGTTTCCCAGATCCCACTCTTCATATCCACTGCCTTCCAGCAATCTGTCCGACAGCACCAGGCTCCTTCACACCACGGGGAGAGCAAGCAGGAACAGCGCACCATAAACGAAACCCTTGCCCAGGCCACCCCAAACTAACCAGAAGCAGAGAAAATAAGTGAGGGACAGTGGGCTGCCACAACCCACCCCCTGCAAAACTCTGTACGAAGCCTATCCAACAAACATGGTTCTTCATTTGTAAAATCACCACTGCTGGGAATTTGAAAACCTACTTAATCTGCAGGAGCGCTTGGGTTCTTCTCAGGAGCCAACAACTACCTTAAGCCCTCTTTCTCGCAGCTTAAACCTGCAACTTCTTGTTTCATCCCCACAGACAAGAGTGGATCAGCCTTTTCCTTCCAGCTATCTCCAACAGATTTACAGAATGCTATTGAAGAAATCTGTGAGCTTCCTCTAAAAGCAAACAGCCGAAACACTCTCCGCCTTTCCTCAGACCCCACTTCCTCGAAGTCTCATCACTGCCCTGTGCCTGCAGGCAGTTCTTCTCCAAGTGCAGTAGCGAAACCAGGCACGGCACCTCAGTGCGGCCATAGGAGCGCCAAGGGCGGCTTCGTGCATCTCCGAGGATGTTCGCTTTTCCCAGCGGATGCTGGAGCGTTCCCAGCACCCAGCAGGACATTCGCTTTCCCCGCAGCAGCTGCTGACTCGTGGGCAGAGCAAAACCCTTTGACTCCTGCAGAAGAAACAGGACTATATCCTGTTCCTTGGATCTTCTTTTATGGCACTTCTAATCTGACGCTGCTCTGCTCCTGTAAGGCATTTGGTTTACCTTGAGCTACATCAACTTATATGAAAAAGGAGCCCTCAGCTGCACAAAGCCAAAAAAATGAAAGCAACCTTCTCCCAAATCACTACAGGAAAATTCATCACGGTTCCATAAAAGTACACAAAATAAAAATTGTGAGCAGATGAAGTCTGTTTACACAAGCACTTCCATTCTACAAAGTTGATTCCATTCACCAGCAGGTCCCATTTGATGTCATCTCATGGTGTCCTCCCGATAAGAGGTTTCACTAACATCATCTACGTATCCTTTTCTTCAAAGGAGGGCCACAAATTTGAATAATCTCCAAAGGATTTCAACTATTTAAGTAATCAAAAGGAATATTTTTCTTAGGACTAGGCCAAGATGAAAAAAAAGGATTTATTACTGCATTCATGTACCTGATTGCACTGCACAAAAGGAGACACTCTTAAACTTTCAGGAGCGGCACTGAGACTTCCAAATCAGGTTGTGCAACTTGCACCGTGTTACTTTAGCTTAGCTCCATCCTTCCCATCGCTTCCTGTGATAGTTGCACTTCTATCACAGGACACACAAAGAAACATCATCTACAAAGGAGACTAAGATGTAGTTTAGAAACTTGTCAGGCTGCTCTTATGAGTGCACTGGCTCTCTGTCTTCTAGTTTCTAAAAAAAAGAGGGAAGAGTCCTATGTGATAAGATTTCTTATTTAATGCTCAGTGATTTCTTTTCCACACAAGCATGAAAACTAGTGAGAAGTCCAGCGAGCACGTTACACACATGGAATAATTCCATATCGTGGAATTACTGCCCAACTCGCTGTGTGCCTAGGCACAAATGGATTCCGTATCCCTACGGACAGGATGAGAACTCCAAGGCAGTAGAAGAGCCAATGCCCACGGCACTTACTAGAACACCGGGGATTTCACACAAGTCCCCAGCCATCCAGCCACATGGGCTCTCTTCAAGGCTCAGGGCTCCTCCTTAGGTTCAGGCAAGCACCCCACCCACTTATTAAGCAATTCTCCTGACAAAATCCTGCACGTTATCTGCGTTTTTAGAAATGTTATTTTGTTCTCTGCTGCATTTGGAAGTAATAGGTCTCTCAAACATACTGCAGTTGAAAAAACAGAGCCTCAATGCTAAATGGTAATACTCAGTATAAGCAATACTCCATAAAAACTACTCCTAAGGGAAGACAACTGTTTTGCTTATCACACAACAAGCCCCACTGCTTCTTCAATTTAATGGGCTATTGATGCATTTTTCACATGCTTCTTACTCACCTCTCTCACAAAAGCACTCAGCACACTCGGCACGCAGGGGCGATGCCGCTTCTCATGCCCTGTTCCCTTCCTGCCCCAAATCTGTGAGCAGACTTGCTCACATCGTCCACGCGGCGCCGCGAGGGCTGCTCGTTGCTGCAGCCTTGCAGAGGGCTCCATAGCCCAGGCGAGTCCCATGGGCCACGGCTGGGAATCTGCCCTGGAATCACAGCAACTCACAGCCCAGTGGAGGTGAGATCTCCACAGCGCAGAGGATACTGGGCTGCACAGTAATGGGGACCATGCAAAATACACGAGTCAAAATCCACAAGCAAGAACATCAGGAGCAGCTCTGAAAGTAAATACAAAATAATGCAATGGTACAAAAGATAAGGCTCAGAAGCAACCAATCCCAAAGTCAGAACAAGAGGCCACATCCTTGATTGCGACACCTCTGTGACAGCCAGCACACATGCATAATATTATAAGTACAGGCCTAACTCAAGCCTCATACTAACAGGCCTGTCTCATCGTTCTTCCCCATTCTTTTTTTTTTTTTTTTTTTTTTTTTTTTTTTTTTTTTTTTTTTTTTTTTTTTTTTTTTTTTTTTTTTTTTTTATTAGTCATAGCAATATTAAAATAGGAACACTTTGACACAACCCTTGAATCACCCAGTTAAAAACACACTGGTACAGAGAGCCTGTAATTTCCTAAAAAGAGATGTACATCATCTCTAGTTGTAGTGTTACATTTGCTCTGGGGTGTGAGTGAAATTATATCCTCAGAAATCCACAGGAAATTAAATCCAGGCCATAATACACACTGCTATGGGTTTGCTAAACAGCACTGCTCACACTTGCAAAATTTCAGTGGGTTTCGTGCTGCTCCCTCTATCAAAAACTCATTTAGACTCATTAAAGAGAAATAAAGTTCCACTTCAGAGTCACATAGCGACTCTATGCTCTTAATGCGCATAAAAGGTCATTTTGCAAGGTCTAAAAATACTATTTTATAAACATACACACCCAAACTTGACAATTTATTGAATTCGAAAATTTAATTTCCTACAAGTCCTTCAAAATGTCACTTGCTGATAGCCTAAAAAAATTGCAGCCAGGGAGGAAGGCTCCCACAGTCACAACATTTAAGGGGAATGAGGGGAGGAAGGAAGGAAGGAAGGAAGGAAGAAAAAAAGACAAAAAGAGAGTTCTAGAAGGACAGAGGATAGTATGTAAGGTTGCATCAAGCTTCTCTCAAAACTGCCTTAGCAACATCGAAATTAAATGGTGATGCCAGCAGGATAGGACATTAAAATCATAAAATGTATCAGGCGAAGTTAAACAAGAAGCAGGTTTGCTACCACGGACAAAAGCAGTGTTGGTCAAGCATTAAAACGGTACTGCCAAATTTAGCTCACTGGGACATCCTTAGCCGACCCAGATTCGGCAAGGAGCTTCCTAACAGCCTTTAAAGAGCAGCTGTAAAGAACAGCCTTCACCTACAGTCTGGGGATAAACTCCAGACCCAAAAACCTAGAGCTCCCCCTCCACACCAGCAATCTCACCGCGTGCACTCGCACGGGTGTGCTCATGCGTCTCCTCACACACAGGCATGCACTCATATACGTACGTATAAAAAAAAAAAAGTTATTGCCAGATGGCCATTTACCAGGGCTTAACTGGAATTCATCATGTTCTTAACTGGAATCTACCGAATCTGACCTAGTCTGCAAGGAAAAGCTTCCTTTGGGGAGCACTGGGGAGGGGTTCCCTCTTCCCACCATGTCAGAATAAAGGTAAAGGCCTATGCAGCTACAATATGCTCCAAAATAACTGAGAAAAACATCGTAATTTGGGATTATGGTATTAGGTAAGAACAACAATGATGCCTTCACCACATACGTTGAGGAGCAGGCGGGGCCACGCTGCCAGTACAAGTATTTCCGAACCACCACATTTATTCTCAGCTAAGAACACTGCATAAAATGCACCTGAATCGCAGCCTTTCAGAGACAGCCTGGGACAAGCTAAATTCAAGCACCAGCTGCCCAAAAGCTACTGGGGAGAAAGCAATCCAGCAGCTTCTTTAAAAATAAATAAATAAGGACAGAGACTGCCTGGACTAAACAAAAGGTGTTATTTGCAGCCTCATGAATATCTGTCATCCATAAGCATGAGGGCTACTTCATGCATATGCAAGTGAGGATCCTATGCCTGTCTCCAAAATCCCAGAGGCCTCTCAAGTGTCCCAGCTAGGAGAACAGCCCCAATTCTGCTGCTGACACAGAAACCAGGAACAACGTCCAGTTCAGCTTCCATGGACACCCCAGGACAGCATCTCCACCTGAAAAAGAGGATGTACTTCACCAAAGGGGAAGCCTACAGTGAAATATAACAGGTAAACAGATCCGATAATGTAAGGTCGTCTCAGGGCAATCACCATCTATGCAATTGGATTTCTACAACCTCCACTAATTGTGCGACGCTCCAAGAACGTGCTTCTGATCCATACTGCTCAGGCATGTGCTGCGCCCGGCTAACATAAAGAACTGTCAGCCCCGTGTCACTTGCACAATGAGAATCCAAACACACCTCCAAATTAATTCATGCCTGCTATACAGATCAAAGTACATCAATCTCAAAGGAAAGCTCAATCTGGAAATGGCATTTTTTCCCCTTTGGGGAGCTGCAATCAAAGCACTCCCCATCTCCTGCTGAGGAATATCATCAGCCATCCTATAGTTCAGGTCCACTATTTACACCCTGCACAAGCTCACCGGAGGAGCACTTTTTCTTCAGCTACAAATTCAGTAGTTCATCTTCTGGAAAACAGGAATGGGCAAAGACACATGCCTAGGTTTCAGGAGGTCATTAAAGCATTCCCCAAGACCCAAAAAAACAGCCCTACAGTCTTTCATTGTGGGTATTAATACACCTGATCCAAAAGTAACAACGTAAAAATACAATTTCTAAGTCCCTAAAGCCAAGATCGGATTTAGGAAATTTTTTCTACTCTATTCTTGGATAGAAACACAAAGCTGCCCAACATTAACTAGCAACTACTCCCTTGCATTAGAGCATACAGAGCTCTACAGCTCCCAAACTAGCACTTCTAACCCTCTTAAGATTATGAGACTGCAGGTGGTCTACAAATAACATCTTCCCAAGAACGTTATTATCTGTGTGTGTGTGTGTGTATATGTATACACACATACAAATACATAAAAACATATAAATGAATTCTGGAAACCTTGTATGTATTCACCTGCAAAAACTATGTCTTGCACAAAACTTTTTCTGATGCTAATATTTAACTTTCCACAAATGCGAGGAAATTCACTTACAGCTATGGGCTTCATTCACCCGGATAGAGGTCCAAACCAGATGAGTCATATTTAGTTGGCCAACAATCAGATATTCTGTTTATTTAGATTGATGAATTTATATCCCCTTCCCCCCTCTAGAAAGCCCACTCACAGAGGAATATCCCAGACTTTTTGCCCCCAACTTCACCTTAGTTAAACCATAAGCAATGTATGTGGGATGGGATATAAATAACAACATAGATTCTAGGTTGACTGTGTCCACAGCAGAGTGTCCCTGCTGGAGCAGGGGGGTTGGACTAGATGATCTCTAGAGGTCCCTTCCAACCTTGACCATTCTGTGATTCTGTATGAACTGGGAAAACGAAACAGAAAAACCCTACTGTCTGCAAGTAAAACAGTACCTCTTTCTGCACAGGGAAAAAAAAATCATATTTGGATTTTCAGCAACAGGCACATTCTAGTTCATCTATCTACAAAGCATATTCTTGGTCTTGGTATAAAAATTAAACAAATATTCCTGGAGGGAAAAATAATAAAATAAAAAAAATAAGTTCTTTGAACTAAAGGACTTGTAGCTGACAAGAATTAAGCTCCTACTAAAAAAGTCAAAACATACCACGTCCTACAGTGGTAGCTTCAAGAATTCTCTCCGAGTCAGAGACAAATCAGCTCCTGCTTCCCTTTTGGTTGTCGTTTCAGAGCCAACACCCAACTTCTTTCCCTCTCAAGCAGTCTGAGCCAGAAGGCTGTGCAACCCTTGTAGCTGTGCTCCAACACCAGCCTTCTTGCACACACAACCGCACACTTGTCCCTCCACGTGATTACTTGTCCTGTTGTACCTAACAGGACTATCCCCTGGCTCCCTTTGGATCAGCCAGTGAGTACTTCACCACCTGATTCCGTTCGGCACATCCTTGCTGCGTCTGTTGGTCAGAAATGGGACACCAAGCATCACCTCTGTCACACTTCTACTGGCAGACACTGTAGGCTCCTCACTGGTTGCCCCAAAGATGCCCACTTGCCTGAAGACCAGTTGAACAGCTCCAGAACTGCAGCACTTCGCATTCCCAGGACGTCTTATATCCGAGACCTCTTTTCCAGAACCCAACCCAACAAAAGTTACCTAATCAAAGGGAAAAACAATAATGGCTACCTCCAAATAATTCACCTCAATCTTACTATAATACTAGCACAATAGTTCACTACTTTCAATCTGCCTATAAAGTAGAAAATACTCAATCCTAATCGGGCCTATTACCAAGTCAGGAAACAGTACTTAGTGAAACTAATTAAGGGAGATCAAAATTTAGTCATTAAGTTCTTACTTATCAGCAAGCTAAAGTTAACTTTCCATGGTAGACACCAAGAAGATCTCGAACGCCCACACTGGTATTCCTGCAGCCAAATTAACTCTACATTACTTGTGTAGAAGCCTAAGAAAACACCAAGAAGATAATCAAGTGGAAAATACTTGACAGCTAAGCTAGGCTGAATTAATGCCAACACACTAGACAAGCACAGAATCACAGTGCCTGCTTGGGAACAGGAATTACTGTAGCAATACTAGGCTTACCGTCCTTAACTTAGGAGGGACAGTCAAAATACTGAGGCCACTGGCTATGGAGAAGTGGCAATACCCTTAAGGACAGGGCATCCTTTCAGGATTTGGTGCTGCTGTCAGGTTTCTTTCCCTAATTAAAAAAAAGTGCTTGACATTGACAAGTTGTGTCACTGCTTTCCTTTCTTTCACTGTAAGGAAGACTAGGGGGAGAACATAAATGCTCAGCTCGGCTTCCTGCCTACGGAAGATAACACAGAGTGAACTGCTTTGCTTCAACTCCTTCTCTGAACAACAGACAAGTCATCTGCAGCGAGAGCACCTAATGAAAAGATTCACAGATGGAGCTGAAGGTACAAAAGAAATCTGCGCCCACTTCTCTGAAAGTCACACCAATATGGCTTCTGAGCATTCACATTTTTGGTAACATTCAGTGGCCAACACAGGAAAGTTTTCTGTAATGGCTCCAACAGATGAGTTTCTCTCAAAATTCTCTCATTTCCCTATTGCACCGCCAGAGCTTTACAACTACATTCAGCTTCATCATAAATGCTCCAACTGATGTTGGAAGCCCATCACACTGAATCCCTCTTCAAAACATGAGCTGATACCAACGAGGGCGGCGGTTCAAGAGACAGAGAAAGCTGCTCTTCTACCTACAGTCATTATTCAAATCTTGTTTTGCAAAAGCCTGAAGTAAATCTTAATTCTAGGCTGCTGCTTAATGAGATACAGAAGCACTGACCAGGAACACTACTCATCTCAGCATGACTGGGATGGAGTAGTAATGTCTACAAGAGCTGCATCTTGCAACTATGACTCACACCTCTCACCTTAAGACTGTTCCATATAGGGCTACACCTAAAATTAACTCAAAAATGTAAACACACACAGACCATCATTTCTCCAAAACTGTATCTTCCCCAAGAAGAAAATGCAGTGCTAAAGCCACCATTTCCATCAGATAAATGCTAAGAGGTTTCTGGTTTTGCATCTGAAGATATGGGTTTTGGTGCCATATGGGTTTAAGTATTTACATCCAAGGGAGTCTTTTCTTGCCTCACAGTGAAAGCTGTAATTAGCAAAGGTATTTATTTTTGGTGGGTATGAAGAATCACCTACATGTGCAAATTACTGAAGGATGATCTTAGTGTCAATAGAGATGCATCAAATTTTAGATACCTTACGGACTTTGGTCCAAAAAAAAAAAAAANAAAAAAAAAAAAAAAAAAAAAAAAAAAAAAAAAAAAAAAAAAAAAAAAAAAAAAAAAAAAAAAAAAAAAAAAAAAAAAAAAGAGAGAGAGTCGCTTCATGAGGGACTCTGACTTTCAATAAACTCCCTTTCACAGGGGTCTCAAAGTTTTATTTATCTTTCAAGGCCACACTGGATTGACACACATTAAATTCAAAGAGCAGCCAAGTAACTCCACTAACTATAGAGCTGCTGAAAATGCTGCTGCTTTAACACTTCCCACACTATGTAGCTGTGCCTGACTGCAAGTCCTCAGAGTAGAGTTAAAAACTTCAAAGGAAGCATAAAGAGGAAATAAGTCCATAAAGCTGCTCAAGGGGCAAGTCTGCAGGATCTCTATAAACTCAAAGAGGACAAGCCTTCCATTTGAAAGCGGGACCAAGAAAATCATTTGAAAGAGAAAGCTTCCATAGCTTGAACAAAGAGACCACAAGCATTCTCCAACACCCTGAATACAGGTATTAGCTGAGGTGTCCAAGTAATTAAGCGCTTTAACAGTTAATTCTTTGCTGAAAGTGCTCGAGAAGTTCTCAGCACAAAGCTCTGACTGCAGACTTTTTGCAGAGCCACATACCTTGTATGCTTGTAGGGTCCTTATGTAATTCATCCATTCAATTCAAAAATAACAAGGGGACAAGGAAGAGCAACAGCCAATAACTCATAATTTTGTGTTACTGTGAAGCCATAATCTGGGTAAATCAGACTGGAAAAACTGGAAGAGCCTTTAGGCTCAGTTTAAGACAGCTCTTACCAACATGGTACATCAAAACTAGAAGCAGAGAACTCTTGGGGCAGTAGGCAGAAGTCTTTACAATATGTGTCAAAGAACTACTTTTACTCCACCCCTCTTCCCAAGAAAAAGGTGACTACATAGAAGCCACTGCAGTGTGGCACCTGGAAGGCAGGAATCTTGGAGGCCACCTGAGTGCTTATCAAGGTCAGAGAGAAGCAAGGGCCTGGCTTCTGGAAGCAGGATGCATACAGGCAAGGAACACAGTTTATAAACGTCAGGGGGTTCTGCAGTTGTGTCAGGAAGAGGCCAAAGGGTTTTAAATATTACTAAGAAACAGGAAAGGTTAAGCAAGTGATGATAGGAGAGGGAATTGCCTCCAGGAAGCATGGGAGGGAAGAAGAGACAACCTGCAAAACAGGGAGAGAGCACAAAGGAAACATCTGGGAAGGAATCAAGACCAGGGTATCTTCCAGGAGAGAGGAGGAAAAAATTTTTTTTTTTTTTTAAGGAATATAAAACACTGGGGACAGAGCAGGAAGAGCTAACCAAGTTATCATTGACAGGGAACACTGACAGGCCTCACCTCTTTCAGTCCTCATTTTTTCTGCTTTACTAACTCTACTGACATGAGCAAAGAGAAGAGAGCGGCAGCGTTAGATGGAAGCATCACACAAAGCTTTTCATTCCTTTTTGGATAGCAAGGCATGACTTTGGGGCACTGAAATATGAGCCATTTCTCGCCATAGTGCACACTGTCATTAGCTGACTGACCCCTGTTAGGCCACATATTTCCAAGTCCCAGCTTGTGCAAAACCGCTCGCTGAACCGCGGTCAGAAAGCTGCACAAGGCCAGGATGGGCCCAGGCCAGGCACAACCCTCAGGAGGCTTCAGGGAGGCTGGGAGCTTCCTTTCCGCAGCAAGGAGAGCAGGATGGGCAACTTCCAGTTTCGGAAACCAATTAGGCAGAAACTGCTATCAAAGCAATAGAGGGCCCTACCCTAGGCGAGTTGGGAAACAGAAGGCCGCGTTATCTCGGTGCCCTCGTCGGTTTCAGTCCCGCTTGCTGAAAGCGCCCCTGGCCTCTCCCGACCCACCCCGAGCTCCTCCTTCACATCCACCTGGGTGCCACACGGAGCTGAGCTAAGCCTGGAGACTGTGTCCTACCTGGAAAGCAGCTGCACTTAGTTTGCTGTGCTACCGCGCGGGTACGTAACAGAGAGACACCTCCCAGACCCGACTGCTCCATGGGCCACTTTCTGAAGAGCCATTAACTGCAGATGCATCAAATTCACGTGCCAAAAGGACCACCACATACAGAAAGCAGACAGCAATGCAGAGATACCAGCCTATCATGCTGTGTGAAAACCCACCAAAGTGAAAGGGATGGGGGGGGGGAGAGGGTGGGAAGGCTTCAGCAAAAGCAAGTTTGGCACAAGCATAACATCTTTCCAGAGCGCCAAGAATGAATTATCACAAGACTGTCCTTCAGATTTTGCAGTCCAGACTGTGCACGGAGCGCTTACAAGCAAATAAAAATGCCTTCCTTGACCCCAAAGTTAGCAAATTCTTTGTATTTATCACAAATCCAGGATGTTCACACATGCACCAAAATGCTTTTCATGCCAAGTACTAGCCCTGATACTATTTACTGAAGACCACTAAAAAAAGAAAAAAAAAATGCTTACAGTTACAATAAGGACTGCTGCCTGCAAGGAACTGCTGCTACCTTAAACATTTTTCCAAAATCTCAGAGAGAAAAGAATTAAAATAAATAAGAAAGGTCTAGAGTCATTAAAATTCCCAAATTGCAATCTTAAAGACTTCTATTTTTATAGAGATATTTTTGGTCATTTGTTGCATGACTACTCTTTATTTCATCCCATTCGGGAAACAATGCACATCTGGAGGCAAGGAAAGACCAACCAGGTGAAGAACAAAAGGCTGCTTTAAGCTCATACAGATTATGACAGCAAGCAGAAAACTGGAAGATGGTGATTTAGATATTCAACATCTCTTTGGAAAGTTACAATTCCAGCTGATTCCTTGAACTATTCCACATTAAGGTTACAGTTGAACTCCTGCAACTGAGACCTTTGTTACACGACGCATTTCCCAGCAGCTTAGGAACAGGCTCACCATAACTGCACGTCTCTCTGTTGCAGGGAAGGCAATAAACCCAGTAACAGGCCTGCACCCAGAGCAAGCCACTTGAGAACGACTTCCAATAGAGAAATCCATATGGAAATGCAACAAAAATGATGCAATAATTTCAAAACCACATATATGAAAGGGAGAAAATAAAATACATAGAAATTAGAGCTCAGAAGACGCTCCTGATGCAGGCATGGCTTGAAATATGCGAAAAGGCTACATCACATTCTCGAAAGATATTAAAAATCCTTGCAAATCCTATGATAGAGCAATAAGAGCAGCATGTCCAAGAAGTCATCTTTCCCGAGGGCCAGAAAAGGTGATGCTGCTAAAATCTCCTGTCCTTTCTCTTCAAGGTTCAAGGTTTCTCATAGTCTTGGAGAACAAAGTCTAATCAATGACTCAAGGAAATGATGAAAACCCTGCTTGCCCTTTCTCCCACATGTGCCATGGACCACAGAAGCTAGCAGTGCTCTTCTCCAAAGCCTCTCCCAGATAACAGGAGTGGGCAAGAGCCCTCCCACTCCTTCACCAGCTCCTCCTCACAACCCTTTGAGCCCTTCCTCAGGAGCAGCAATAGCTGTGCAAATACCACAGCGTGACAGATCTGGCCATTTCATTGCACAGCTTCTCCATGCCCACAAGTACAAGCAATGGAGCAAGCCGACTGGCCACTCCTTGGCATCTTGGAGAAGACCCACGTGCACCACGGCATAGGCCCTAAAGCTGCCTGCAGGACTTGGAAAACACCGAGCCATCGATTTTCACCTGCTTCGCAATAGTCTTTAGCCGCAGCTTTCACCCAAAAGGGCTCAAAATGTCATTAAGGTATCTATCTACAAGCAAATACCAAAAGGCAAAAGCCAAGAAACTCCCTGTTGACCACACTTTTTTTTTTTTTTTTTTCCCTTTTTTCCCCAAGCATTCAGATCACTAACAGACAACTTGCTACATCATACCCCAAGATGCTACCAGAACTCCTGAGAGCTGGAATATCACCACCCTTCTTGGCACCTAGCAGCACGGTCGCTCTTACAAAGCATTATTAAAAAACAGCAACAACTTTCTGGAGACCCTTCCTTGGGCAGAAGGACTGAAAACGTCGCCCGCGTTTCCCGCACAGCCCTTGCCTGCGGTTGCCTCGCTTTGTTCTGGCATTTTTTTCCAGGCAGCAGAAGGAGCGGGGCACATGACTGGAGCGGTTGTGGGGGTTATCACCAGTGCGTGCGCTTTATGCTACAGCCTTTGTTTCTGCCACCGTGTTAGACGCTCGGCATCGACCCGGATTTGCAAACTTGTTAGTCTGCATCGGTTAGCGCCCTCTCCATAGGCAAGCACCTGCCTCGGCTCTGACCTCAAATACACGGAAAAGAGCATCACTGACCTTTCAAGGAACAAGCCTTAAAGCTCGAATAAGACAAATACAGTTTCTGAGCATGACAGCTCTAGGTCTGCCTTGATTTAGACAGAGCCACCTGCAGAAATACTGATCCACCAAGACCCGCTTCCTATTCCACACACTCATAAAGCACATCCACAAATTAAAATGGAGTCAAATTCAGTTTTTCCCCCATATAATCCAAGCGCCTCAGTACACGCTAGTGCTGGCTCCGATCAAACACACCCCCCCACGCTGCTAGCAGGGCTCAGGCGCCCTCCACGTCCCCCCGATCATGCGGGTGTGCGGCGGAGCACGAGCCCCCGAACCCCGGGCTCTCTGCCGGGCTTCACGGGTGGAAGCCAGGGCAGCACCAGGGGCCCCGAGGCGGCCGGTGGCTCCCAGAGCTCCGGGCAATGGGCTGCACTCGCACACACAGGCGCAGGGCGCTGCCAGGTGTGGCTATAGGCAGGCAGCAGCAGGGATCCATTCCCATTCAATGGCAGCGCCGATCCGCAAAACGACCTACCCTCCCTTTCTATCAGGAACAGGAAAGAAAACGCTTTAAAGAGCTCTGCTCTTATCATATTAACAACCGAATTGTTCTTGCAGGTTGACCGTATTCAAATGAGGAGTCAACAAATTCTGGATTGCAGGCACGTAGCTAACCTTGAATCAGAACAGGGCCTTTCTTCCATTCACCCTGTACCTCTGTCTGGATTTAACACATATATTTCCGATTCGCACCAGAACAGCCCATCCCACTGGCTAGAATAGGAAGGATGGGCACACACTGCACCCTTGCTCAATACCCAACACGCCTGTGCAGAATAAAGCCTAGGCCTTGCTCCCAAGGTGGGGGGGAAGGGAAAAAAAAAAAAAAAAATCCTATCAGGACACTGGAAAAAGCACATTGAGCTTGAAATAAGCATGCCATAGGCTCACACGTATTTATTATTGCCTTCTTCTCCTTCGTTGAATATTTTACCAGAGTCTGATTCGTATTAAAGAGCCACTTCTCAGTCCAGCCTCTCAGAAAGAAAAAAAAAGAAGAAAAAAAAAAAAAGGAAAAAAAGAAAGGGAAAAAAAGAAGAAAAAAAAAAGGGCTTACAAAAGGTGCTCACACCCGATCCACGGGCGCCTGGAAAAATCCTCCAAGGCTTCTCCAGGAGCACCAGCCGCCTTAAAGGCTTTGGCGCCCATGAATGTCACCGCCGCCGTACCTACGGGCCCATCATCCATTTCCTCCTTCCACGGCAGGGAAAGGAGGAGGAGAAGGAGAGAGGAAAAAAAAAAAAAAATCCCCCCAATCCATTTCCCAAAGAAATACTCTTTCCAGCCAAGCGGGCGGGCGGTATCGGCGGCGGGTGCAGAAACGGACAAAACGACCGTTTGGGGCTTTTGTGTTATCCCCCCCCC
>NW_020455954.1:2724559-2803986 GCF_003342845.1 Nothoprocta perdicaria
GGCCGCGCTGCCCCCACCCCGGGCGCCAGTCACATGGGGCGGAGGCTTATGGCCGGGCTCCCGCGATCCTCGCGCCGCGCTCGCCTTCCCTTTGGATTGCTTTGTTTTTTTTTTGTCTGTCCGTTTTTGTCTTCCGGTTTTTTTTCCTCTCCTCCTCTTCGCCCTCTCCTCTCCTTCCTCCTTCGCCTCTCCGGGGAAGGCGGTGCAGGGAGCGGGACTATTTCTCCCCCCCCCCCCGGCGGAAGGATCTCGGGGCTCCGCCGACGGGAGGTGACGCGCGCCGCTCGCTCGCTCGCAAGGAGATCCGGCCGGGGCGGCGCGCTGCGCTGCGCGGCGGGCGCAGTGGCGTGAGGCGGCGCGGGCGGCCTGGCTCGCGGCTGCCGCTCGGGGCTCCCTCTCAGTGCGGCGCTGAGGCGGCGGCTCCGGCGCGGCTCCTCATTGCGCCCGCAGGCGCAGCTGGCGGCGGCTCAGGCTGGGCAGGCTGCAGTGCGGGCGGCGGCCGGAGGCGGCGGTGCAGGCCATGACGGCGGCTTCCCCAGCTCCTCGTCAGCCGCCTTCAGAGCGCGGGCGGCGGTTGCTGCTGCTCTCGCTGCTGCCCTCCCGGGCGTCCAAGGCACATGGGAGCCGCCCGCGCGGCCGGAGGCTCCTGCCGCTCCCGCCGGGCGCCGCTGCCCGTGCCCGCCGAGCTGCCCCTTTGTCCCCGCGGCTGCCTCCGCGGCCTCCTGCCGCTGCGCGCTGCGTGTGCGCCCGCGCCGCGCAGCCGCCTATGCGCGTCGCCGCCCTACGCTGCGCAACGGCCCTAGGCGCCCTCCGTGAATACCCAGCCGAAGAGCCCGGCGCGCTCGCCAGCCCCTACCCCGAGCTCCTCACGGAAACGCCCGAGCCGCCTCGGGACCAATCGCGAGGGCGCCGCGGAGCGGCCCGGAGCGGCTCGGGACCAATCGCGAGGCCGCTACGGGCGCAGCCGAGTCTCCCCGAAGGAGAGCGCAGAGCCAATCGCAAAGCCCCGCCGCCGCCCTAGCAGCGCCACCGGGGAGCCAATAGCAAGAGGCCGTCCGCTCCGACCATTGCCGAGCGCGCCCGAAGAGAGCCGAAGCGGGAGAGCCAATGCGGACACGCGCTGCCTCCCTCACACAGCCCCGGCCCGGCTCCGAGCCGCAGCCCGAGGCGGAGAACGGCTGCAGGCTCTCATTGGCTCCCCCGACGGAGCCTCCCATTGGCTGTCGAGCATGAGGCGGTCCGAAGACGCCATCCAGCTGCCGGCGCGCGGCCAATCGGCAGCCGGGGCTGCGGGCAGCGCCCGCTCCCATTGGGCCTCGGGAGCGCCGGCCGCCGCGCTCCGCCTCGCTCACCTTCATGACCTCACCGGGCGTGGGGGAGGGGGAAGGGGAGTGCGCGTGCGCAGTGCTGCCGTCGCGCAGGCGCATGGCGGCCGGGCCTGGCCTGCGCCCGCGTCCTTAGCTCGCCTCAAGGTCCCCAGTCCCGATGCTTGTGGTCAAGAGCACCGGCCTGAAACGCGCGAGTTTCTCGTTCCCGCCCCCGCGAGGCCACAAAACACGAGGCCCTCAACGTGCTGACAGCTTTAAGTGTCTAACAAAATAATCAGCCTTTTTTTTCCTTTTTTTTTCCCCCCAAGGCATCAAAGTGTTGGTAGAGCCTCTTATTCTTTTTTCCAGTCCTGTTCAAAATGGTACTGATGTGATGTGAGCAAATTTAGTTCTCTAATACAGAGTGATCTTAAAAGACAAACGTGTAACCTGGCAATGTGCAACACTTTCCTTCCCAAAATGCACCATCAGACAAGACATTAGTCATGCTTTAAAGTAGAGATTGAATTTCTTTTTTTCTTTTTTTCTTTTTTTTTTTTTTTGGCTTTGACCGCCAAGGACAATCCCATTTTCTTACATTTTGCCCTTCTTTCTAACGATCGCACAAGCCAGTGGAGCAGGCTAAGAGGGACCCTGAGCGCTGCTGTTGGAGAAAGAGGAGAGTCCGGCGGGGTAGTGTGGGCAGGATGAGGGTCATCATTCCCATAGAACTATTTAAAATAAAAATCACGTAAATGCCTAATTCATGCCAGCATTACCCTTTCACAACATGCCTTTAAAATTCCACAAGTCTGCAACCTTATCATTCACTTATGGAGAACAAGGTATAATTCGGAATAAATAAATCAGTCAATAAATTCCTGATGTTTGAATTCATTCACATGGCATAGCTGTTCCCTAAAATCACCCAGTTGCCACTTCACTCCCAAAACAAGCCGTATCAAACCAGAATCTGTCAGTTAACTGCTAATGTCGCTTTTCCAAATCCCAGCCCTGTCCATCCACCTGGGGAATGTCCACCACAAAAACCCCAGCTGCTCCGTTTCCCTTCGCCAATCCTGCCCACATTTCCATGTAATTATTAACCAGTGAACTCTCCCAAACCTGTCCGATTAAGTCACAGTTTTCTGCTCATCTACCTTGAAACTACACAGGTATATTTAAAAGAGAATCGTTACGCATTTAAAGACCATATGAATACATTCCATCTCTAGCTTCTGTTTTCTTTTTTTTTTTTCCCCATAGATTATTTCCTTAGTGAAGACTACCTGGTTTGCCGTCACAGAACCTATAAGCACATAATAATGGCATATGTTAAGGCTTCATTTTTTATTTCAAAAGTATACTGACAGTTAAAATCATGTGGGAAAACCATGAATGAGCTGATTGCTCTTTGGGGTTGAAAGATTCTCTTTTGACGACACCACAAGGTTCACATTTACTTTTGGCCCCTTGCCTGATGAAATTACCTCCCTTTAGGATCTGTAAATATAAATAGAATTGACGTTTTAATAGTCAGTTTTCACAAGAAAGAATAATCTACTGTCTCAGACATTAATATTGTTCCAAATCTGGATATGGAAGACAGCTTTACAGCTGCTACAATACAAAATCAAAGCATTTTTGTAACACCCAAGTTCACAGGGAGTGAGCCTAAAAATACTGAGGATCTGATAGAAATTACTGAAGTGTTATCTCTCTAAAATGCCATAAGGTGGCAGTGAATTAGAAAACTGGTGCTATTTTGGGATAGAACAAATCCTTAAAAAGCTCAATAGCAAGGGGACTTTCATAATTTACATTCATACATCATGCAGGCACATGCAGGGCTCCAGCCTGAACAGGGGCCAGAGTCATAAGCGTGACAGTCTACTGGCATAAACATTGGATTGAGTCACCTTAAACGTAATGCAGACGGTTCTGCTCCAACATGAGCTAGAAAGCAGACATGTTCCTGTACAGGGAGCTCCTGCCTTTTCTTTCTTCTTTGCTTCCTCTATGTGTACTCAGCCAAAAAAAAAAAAAACCACTTTCTGTTGCATTTTTGTTTGCTTTACCTCGCAGCTATTACTGGGTCATTCCAACATGCGCCGTGGTAAGAGGGCAAGAGTGTTTTATACCTCAGGTGGGCTGATAAGGATGCAATCATTTAAGGTTTTGAACTTTGATATACTAGAGAATTAAAGCCATATTAATGGTTCTACCGGTTTTGCACCTTAATTCCCCAATATTGCCAAGGGAATTAGCCAAGAAACAATAGCCTGATGTTTGTGGTTGAACTTTAACTTTTCTTTTTTTTTCCCCTCAGTGGAAAATCAGAGATTATAACAGTAACAAATTTACTGACTGCCCAAGCATTAATGTTTAGACAATAAATCCTGAAAAGTGGTCTTGATTTTTGTCCCAGAACAAAATCCAAATGAATCTCGTACAAGTTGTGTTTATTCTTCTGAGCGGGACAAAGGGTTTAATCTTGAGAACACAGCATTTTGCAATGATTTCCGGTCACAACTTATGTCATCATTGACAATTGCTTCACAGAACAGCTGATGTTTTGCTGATCTGGATGTGCACGGGTGCACATGGGCCTTGTAGGACTCAGGTGTGTTTGCTAAGACCAGCAGAGCCAAGGAGTCTGAACAGTTTAACGTAACAAGAGCTGTGGGCCGCCTCATTTCCCAGTTCTACAGCACAGTAGAGCGAGCACAGCCACAGGATACATGGCAACATTATGGCACATGGAAAACACCAGTGACTCACTCAAGAGGCAAATGCAATTTCATATGGAAGTCCCCACCACAGATGTGCTGGACATATTTAAGGTTGCTCGTAACCACTGGCTCTTGGAAAAAAACATCAGGTTTCACCCTATGCCTGGAGAGCCAGTCAGTCAGTTTGAATTCCTTGTGCTCTGTCATTTGTTTGACCACTTTTTATCCATAAAGAACCCTGAAAAGAAAAAAAAAAAGGCGCATTGTCCATGGTCAAGAGATGCTTTGTCAGCCTAAAGAGCTTTTGCTAGTTTAACGATGTGTCACTAGGATCTCAAAAAAGATCAGATCTAGAAAATTATTGGGCTCCTCTAAGGCTATTATCACCTTCACGTTTGATTCAGCCAAGGAGCCAAGACAGACTTGCTTTCCGTTTGTATTTTCCAATGCTATCAGCAGATCTGATTGATTCTGCAGTGGCAGATAACAAAGAGCAGATGGGCCATTCCTATAGCAAGAAATTAAAAATAAGTTTACTGGGCTCTTCACAGTATGTGTAGAAGAGTCATTAATGTTCTATACTCATTGCTTATACTATTTCCCTGCTTCTCCTATCAACTTTCTATGTGGCTGTTGAGGAGATTTTCTAAATACAAAGTATTAAAGACAGCCTGACACCTGAGGCCGTCTATCTGTTTAAGAGAATCTTGTCAGTCTGAGAAGCCTTGGCTTGAGACATGGGATCAGGAGAACTCTTAGCTCTCAGTAGACCTGTGAAGAAGAAACCCTGCTGCTCTCTAAGTAGAAACTCATCAGGACCTCAGTGCAGTGACATGGACATGTGGGAGAAAACGCATGTTGGCAGCGTCCCAGCACCACCCTGCAGGTCAGGGGAGGCAGCTCAGGCTTTCCAGCTCTGCAGAGGGACCCAGCAGTTGTACAAGGAGCCGGGCTCAGCAGCCAACAAAGGCAATTTCTTTTCTCCACTTCCTCCTCCAGACAGCTGGGGGATATTGCACCAGGGTAATGAGATTTACTGTGCCTTCTCAGGAATATGGGAGGCAAACCCACTAATTCCTGCCAAAACACTTTGCAGAAAGAAAACATTGGTCACGCTGCAAGGTACCAACAGACTGAGAAAGGGCCGCTGGGGAGAGATGTGTGCATGGCAAGCACGGCAAAGGAAGCAGCAAGGAAGCTGAGCCTGGTGACCCTGCCTGGGACTCTGGCCTTGCCGTGGGGCCTCCCCACAGAACGAGGTGGCAGTCATTAGCAGCAATGAAACGTGCATCCAGCCCTTGCTGTTTGCAGGTGCTTTTACCCTCCCTGAAAATAATTGCAGGGGCAGTGGGTCCCACCCACCGGGACTGTCAGCGCCTTGTGGGAGAAGGGGGAGGCAGTGCTGGCTGAGGTAGAGCCACTCTTGGTACGGGTGAGATGAAACTCTCATCCTGTCTTACGCTGGAAATACAAATTCACTCATGTCGGGGACCAGCCAAAGAAACAGCCAGTGGTTGCACAGAGCTAAGCCAGCCCAATCATTCTACATATGTCACCCACAGGGGTGTTGTGTGGGGCCTCTATGAGCAGAATAATTCTAGCCCAGAGTTAGGATTCTTCCCTTCAGCTTCATCCTACATAAAAAGGTGTCAGCATGGGGGATAAGTGGGACCTATTAGAAAATGCATTGATAGTTGTGAAGAGGTCAAAGTCTAACGGTATTTTCATTTTTTTCCCACTGTTTTTTTTGCCAAGCCTAATTCATTTAATGATCCTGGCCTCACTAACCACCATGGCGTGCTACTTCCTTGGTCCTTAGCTTGCAAACGGTTGCTGCTTGGTGCTGCATCTTGCATTGTGCATCTGGTGCCGACAGCTGCTGCTGTCCTGAGGTGGAGACAGCTGTTTTCTAAAGGCGAGTTCTCTCAGAAACCTCTAAAAGATCTGGAGAAAAAAACGTGTCATTGAAACTTAGCCATCAAATATGGAAAACTGTCCGATACGTGCACTGGCTAAAGGGTGTCTAGAGACACCGAAGTTAAAATTAGGCACAGGAAAGAGAAAACAAGGTGCTTACTGTTGCCTCCTTAAAGCGTGAATTCTTTGTGTCCCCCATAAAAAATGCCTCTTTCTCCCAATTTCTTGTTGGCTGCTTGACATGGCCAGACCTTTTAAACTGCCCCTGCTCGTCTGATCAGACCAACAGCCCACGTTGCTTCTGCTGCAGCCTGTTAAGAATAATTCAAAAGCTTTCCCACAAGGAAGGATACAGGATCCGACAGCGAGAGAAAACTGGCGCTGACAAGAAACCAGTAGCATGGAAGCAATAAAAAGCCTTAGAAATCAGTGGAAACAACCATGCTCCCTACAAATAAATAAATAAATAAATAAATAAATAAATAAATAAATAAATAAAGTTTTCCAAAATCTCATTTCCTCCTCCTGAACCTATTTTTCCCCTCCGTGCGTGCTCTGTGCGGGTAGGGGCCCGGGGCGGCCGGCACGGCCTGTCTCCCCATGGCGGCGGGCGCCGTGGGGCCTGGATGAGCCCCCTGCCCCATCCCGGCGGGAGGCCTGGATGAGCCCCCTGCCCCGTCCCGGCGGGAGGCCTGGATGAGCCCCCTGTCCCGTCCCGGCGGGAGGCAGAACGGGAGCAGCAAGGCCGGCTGCAGCGCTGGCACGTGAGGACACGGCACACAAGGAAACGGTGGCCGGCCTCGAGCGAGGCTGCCGCGGCTCGCGCACCTGCCGGCCCACACGGCCCCTCTTGGAGCCCCGGGAGCGCTAAAAATGCCTTTTTCCAGAGTCATTTCAGGGCACGTGACTGCGGGGAGGCGCTACGTTTATTTGTTTGTGATGGAGCTGGCTTCAAGCCGCACGAGGCTCCCTGTCTGAGTTCAAAGGGCCAGCCTGCCTCGCAGCGCAGGAGCGAGGGGACGCACAAGGCCCGGCAAAGGCGGCACTCCCCAAAGGAGCAGAAATACCAGGAAATGAGAGCGGTTGCTGTGCTTGCCAGGGACTGCACGCAGGGGATTCCTGTAGTTGGGGGAAGGTGGGAGGTTTCTCCAAGGGGGGATTGGCAGGCCCCGGTAAGGCCCAGAGGACCTGCCTGCTATGCCATTAGGTGCCAAGAGCGTGACTGTATTTTTAACCAGGCTCCTGAAAGCCCCAGGTGCGGGAGGTCAGTGACACAGAAGTGCTCGTGATACCTGGACGAGTGTTTAGATAATACTCCTGGAACAGGTAATGACAAAAATGCCGTTTGAAAACAAAATAAGTGGCAGGAAACGCACTGGTTGAATTCAAAGCGCGCTCTGACTCCGCAGAGGTGGATTTCTTAGGCACCTTCCAAACAGGGAAGGGTTCATAAAACACTCGGAAACATCTTGCCCTGTCCACCATCAGGGACAAGATTTTGGACTGGGAAGCAGGACCTGACCCAGTACAGCGGTTCCTGGGGTCCTATATGCTGTCAATTCGTAGGCGTTTTATTATACCTGTTTTTTTCCCCATGTGGTAATTATAGCCATTACCAATGTAGTTAAATTACAGAGAACACATCTCTGAGGATGAGGCAATTGTGGGGAAACCTGAACTTTATAAAATAGTCAGAAAAACAATCCACAAACACAGTGCAAAAACTATGAGTCATCATTTATGACTGCAGGATTTTGTACAGGCTTTGGAGGGGAAAGAAGCATCAGGCAAGGAGATGGAGGATGACGAGAGCACACAAGGCAAGATCCAGCAGATGAATGACCGATGACAGCTAGTACTGAGCTCCGTGCATGAAAATTCACTTGCAAACTATGTCACAGTCTATGAAAACCAACGCAACATGGACTGGCACTGCTTACGTTGTGGTGGCAAAATTAAAATAGTGTCACCATCAAAACAGGGCACCAAGCAAGGACAGTTAATCAAGAGGCAGCATTTTCCAAGTGATCACCCAGAAGATACAGAGAAGATACGACTAGTGGCTGCATGAGAAGTCAGGTTTAACTGAGCATCCAAAAACTTTGATACAGAGCAGTTTTTCTATGCATTGGGGCAGGACTCCATTAAAAAAAAAAAAAAAAAAAAAAAAGTACCCGATCACATCATTAAAGTCTGTCTGAAAAGAAATTAGGCAAATATTTGTCAAGAATGGTCTAGGAAGAACAGGTCCTGCCTTGCAGCAAGAGGATGGACTGGAACCCCAGATAGCTCCTTAAGCTTCCTCCCAGGACTTTTTTCCTACCATGCATGTTGTAGAGAGCCAAGTTAAGTTTGTATGGATTCTTTTGATTATATCTTCCCTAATTTCCAGGTCATTGATTTCAGAGACTTCTTAGCACAAAATATAGCTTGCTGTTTTTTAGGATCTTGGGTGGTGGTTTTTGTTTGTTTGTTTGTTTGTTTTTAAGCAAACTTGAATTAGCGAGGAGGCCATGATAGGCACAACCACAGGGCTCACTGACAAGCTGGTAGCAGCTGGATCCACCTTTCTTGGGGGCCTGGCAGAGGCAGCCCACGTCTCTGTGCCCTCTCCAACTAGTCAGGCTAAGGGTGGAAGTAGGAGGTGGTTGCTGGGCCACTGGCCACACCAGAGGTTTGCATTTCACATCCTCATGCTGGCAGCCAACTGGTGGGGAGACTCAGGACTCCTGGGTTTCCTCCCAAGCTCCAAATTGTTGTAGAGAGCAATATTTTCCACACTAGAATCATTTCACTCTTTTTTTCCCCCCCTTTCCATTCTTATCAATTATCAAAATCTGTTAATTGTCTCAAGCCCTGGGCCTTTAACATTTAACTCTTCCTTGGAGATCTTTTTGCTGCAGGGCAGATTCCTGGTTCTATCAATTAACTGATTATGCTGGTTACTGCAGAGTCATAAAACAGTGGTATTAAACCAAGGACATAAGTCATAGTGTTAAAGGAGCGACGTGCCTCAGCAACTGAATTAGTCTGAGCAACATCCAGCCCAGCTCAGTGCCATGGACCTCTCTTACACCGGGTTTTGCAAGGATGACTTTCAGGCTCATTAAATTAATTGTGGTGCCTTGGGCTCAGGCTTGCTCGCAGAGAGGGTGAGAAATGCCACAAGGTTCTTGTTACGGATGGAAGTCATGGTGCTCTAGCCAACAGACAGCCACCACAAGGACCATTGCTATCAAAAATAGAATGTGCAAGTCAATGTCTCACATCTGTTTTGATCAACCCAGAATTTCCTTTATACTCTATAGGTTGGTTGCAAACTTGATAAAACTAATGAGGGAGTGGAAGTTTTGCTATAATGAAAGCCCGTCTCGGAACAGTTCCAGACGTCACAGCAGAACAAAGCTGTGGCCTGTTCTTTCATCTGCCACCTGATGGGGAGGAAGATCTTAAAAATCTAATGTCTCATTTCTGACTGTGCATTAGAATAGCCTAAACTGGTCACTGAGGAAGTTATATTATAATAATCCTGTAAAAGGAGAGGCAAAATCTCAGTTAGTCATCTTTTAGCTGCACACAGTGTGGCATCCACTCTTAAAACCCTGTGAATATTTCTTGAAACAATACTGTTTCTAATTTCTGAGCTGCAGTGGAAGGTATATGGTCAGTGCAAAACCCACCTTATCTCCTGCTGCTGCAAGATCTATGGCCTTCTGGATCAGGAGGAAGATAGCCCAATTCTGCAGAAGAAATAGGTCCTTGCTGTGTCTAGCATGAAGTGTCTTCTTTCCTTGTAGTTCTGTGCCCCCCTGCAGCTCAGCTTCGGATTGCACAGCAGGACACCCATCTCTCAGGGGAAGGCTGCAAGAGGATTTTTTTAAGCACTTTACCAGGCTTGTATCACTTATGGGATTGTTTCCAGCGCTATCATTGTCTGCAAAAGTCTCCACTTGGTGGTTGAAATCTCCCATTTCCTTCAGCAGATCCTTGAATTTCTGATGGAGGAAAGAAATCTTGGCTCATTTTAGTTTATGATTGTCCAATTCTAATTAAACTTGAAACACAGTTCTCATTAAATGCTGGGAAATTCATATGTTTCCTCTCTGTATAAGGACAGAAATATATACTGGAACATGAATGGAAAGGTGAATGGATTCACTAAAACCTGCTACTTACACAGCAACTGCTGACTGCTCAACAGCAAAACCATTGCTATGATACAACAACTGATACCTCAGTTTGTTGCTTGCACTCTCTCCTCACCCCCCATGGCCTCTTACTCATGCTGCTTTGATTGCTTATTCATTTTTTCCAAAGGATGATCCAAAACTTGCTAGCTAAGAAAAGAACTAAGACAGTAACCAAAGCCTGGTCGGGAGCATCGCCTCTTATTTGCCAGTTCTGTGATTAGCCAGTGTGTCTGAGGCCTTCAATGCAAAGAACTCAAAGCCCTTTCTACAAATATACATTAAGGAAGCTTTGATGTATGGCAGGGAGGTGGCCCTGTTCACTTGAGTGACAGATGAATGACATTCAAAGAGACCGTGATTTTCCACCTTGAGATTAATACAACAGACCAAACTCTGTTAATACATCAGGAAAGTAAAGTTCTGAGTCTTCTTCTTCAGCAGCTCTAATTTTGCCCTCATTTCATCCTCAGGTATTCTACTAGTGTTGTCTTTGCCCACTTTGAAGGCTAAATTCATCACTCCCAAGCAGCCGCTCCAGAAGACAGTGGTGGCCAAGAGCTTTTGCCTTGTAGGGTAGAGCTTAGCTCACAGGTCTCACACTAGGGCACAGAAGCTCCTTGTGCTTCCGGAAAGAGAAAAGCCCCCGTACCTGATTTCTGCTGCACGCTGATATCACATATTAGAAGGAGGAGGAAGAAGACCTATCCATCAGGGAGCAACAAAGAATGGATTCGAAGAGTGTTTTTGTTATTTCTAGGAAAAATGATGTGATAGGGAGAAAATGGACTTTAAAAACTTACAGAAGAATCATTTACCACCCAATGACAGATGCACCTGTCAGAGGAAAAGTCTTTATGTAGCACCTTTATCTGGGAGACTGTTAAAAAGAATAGTTGCTTTCAGACAAGGGCCTGAGTTGGATGTAATCATGTACAGCATATCCCCCTGTTCTTGGGTCTGCCTAACACTGCTCTAAATCCAAAGCGTGATTGCATCAGCTGCTGCCATTCCTGCAGTTCTCTTTAATTTGAAATATCATCCTGCTCATTTGGGTTAGGGATGAGATGCAAATTCCTGGAAACCAGCAGACACCTCTGCTAGTTAAAGTCATCCAAGAAACAACATCATTCCTATGCTGGATCATGTCATCAAGGCACTGCACAGGATGGGCCTTCCTATCCCCTACCTGCAGGCACCTTGGGAAGTGCCATGGGCTTCCTGAGGAACAGCTAGTCCTTAAGGATTTCCTTAACCATAGGAAGCATTGGGAAGCAAAGGCTCTGCAGAGTTTCTTCACCTGTCGGGCCCAGAAGCATATCCAGGCAGCTTCAGAATATGTGCTGGACAGAAACATGAGAACAAGAGCAGTGACCAAGTCTTGCACCATGAATATACTGAAATCCTGTTGCTAAACGTAGCAGCTGGTGGGTGCAAGGAACCTCTTGTCCATTGCAGACTTCTGGAAAAAATGTAAAGATTCTGCTGACCCACAGAAACTTTGCTTGCTTCTGGCATGCCCTTCCAGCACCCTGATTACCCATGAGTAGATCTTCCCATCTGCTTTACAACAGGTGAGGTTGATCCTGCCCCTGGCATCTTGCCATGCTCTAACCAGACCTTGGCTGCAGCTGGAGACAGGGAGCAATGAATACAGCCCTCTTTAAGTTCTTATAGTGAGAAGAATATGAGCTGGTAAGGAGGAAACTTGGGGTCTTTCTTAGTGCATCCCTTTGGGCTGAAACAATGGCAGGTTGGGGCTACTAGGAGGAACTAAAAATGGGTGGTCTGCTGCCTGAGTAGACCAGAAATCTTGGGAAGAAAAAGGCCATGTTCTTCATCAACACATCAGAGAGTAGGATAAAAAAGAAGGAAGAACAGCTATTAACTAGAAGACAGCATTGGCATGAAAACAAGTAGATAAAGATAGGCTATGAAAAACTGTAGGCTGGAAATCAGAAGCAAGTTTCCTTACTGTCAGAGTGAGATTGTGAAATAACCTGCCAAATAAAAAAAAAAAAAAAAAAAAAAAAAAAAAAAAAAAAAAAAAAAATCCAAGCTACTTTTAAGATGGCCTGTGATAAATTAACAAGACGGACTTTATGATTCAGTACTTGTCATACTTAGGGAACATGATGATGACTGGAGATCCCTCCTAGCCCTGCATTCCTGTTTGTGTGATAACAGAGGCATCCGTGTATAGCGCAGTGAATGCTGAATCACTGTGAGCTTTTTATAGCTGCCTGGCAGGACAAAGGCTCTCGCACCCATCCTGTCTGGAAGAACTTCCAGCACCAAAAAAAACCCAACCAAACAAACAGACAAACAAAAAAAACCCCAAACACCCTTATTTAAATGACTGTGCTCTAGCAGCGCAGAGCATAGCGCGAAGAAAGCCTCTCTTGGAAGGAAACCTGTTTTAATTACAGGCTCCGTTACACAGAGGGGAGATGGGATAAGGTACCTCCCTGTAAACACGGAGAGGCGCATGCTCCGAGATGCCCTCCAGCACATTTGATACGCTGCTGTCACTCAGGAAAGAAATGACATGCTTAGCGCTGCAGGCAGGTATCTGCCCATGCATGTGCTGTGCCAGGGTCATGGCACCATCGTTTCCTCACCATGTCCCGGATAACACAGCAGAAAGTTCATGGGTAATATCAGTGGCTAAACAGATCCCACCATCCCACAGATTCCACCGTTCCAAGATCCTCAACTCTTTTTTTTTTTTGTCATTCACAGAATCACAGCATGGCTGAGGTTGGAAGGGACCTCTAGTGATCGTCTGGTCCAACCCCCTGCTCCAGCAGGGACACCCACAGCACGGGGCACAGGGTGGCATCCAGGCGGGTTTGGAAGATCTCCAGAGAAGGAGACTCCACAGCCTCCCTGGGCAGCCTGTGCCAGGGCTCTGGCACCCTCACAGCGAAGAAGTTCCTCCTCACACGGACATGGAACCGCCTGTGTTTCAACTTACACCCATATCCCTTTGTCCTGTCACTGGCCACCACTGAGAAGAGTTTGGCCCCTTCCTCCCTACATTCCCCCTTCATGTACCTACATATATTAATCAGATCCTCTCTCAGCCTTCTCTTCTGCAGAGAAAACAGGCCCAACTCACTCAGTCTCTCCTTGTACGAGAGATGTTCCAGTGCCTTAATTACCTTGGCAGCTCTCCGCTGGACCCTCTCTAGAGGTCCCTCTTGTACTGGGGAGCCCAGAACTGCACACAATACTCCAGGTCATTTATCTCCTCAGAAACCCCGCAAGGCTGAGATCTCTTTCTGTAGCAGAGTGCCAGTGCGGAGGAATAAGCCACAGTTTACATGGGTGCACTGAATGCCTCACAATGTGGTAGGAGCAACTTCACCGCCCTGGCTTGAGGTACAGCCCTTAGGGGCAACAGCAGCAGCTGCAGCCTCAGTAGTACCGTCTCCAGGTAGAGGCCAAGGTGGGCATGACCAAGGGGAGAAGGGGAGAGACAGGCTGCTTTAGGATGGGTTTTGCTCCCGCTTGCTCACTGCAGGGCTGGTTTCTGGGCTCTGCAGACTGACGCTGCTCGGGAGTGTCACGAGGCAGGCGCAGCACAGCGCGTACCGAGCGCTTCCCGCCCGCAGCATCTTCTAATACCACGTCCGATAGCTGTCCCTGGCCTCGACGCTCAGAGAGAAGCTCTCTCCCCTCCGAGTTCAGCTGCTGCTGTTAACACACTTAAGGCAAAGGCAACAACGCTTCACAGAATCACAGAATCACAGAATATTCAAGGTTGGAAGGGACCTCTAGAGATCATCTAGTCCAACCTTCCCGCTCAAGCAGGCACACCTACAGCATGTGGCACAGGGCGGCATCCAGGAGGGTTTTGAAGACCTCCAGAGTAGGAGACTCCACAGCCTCCCTGGGCAGCCTGTTCCACTGCTCTGTCACCCTCACAGTGAAGTTCCTCCTCACCTGGAGATGGAACTGCCTGTGTTTCAGCTTATGCCCATTACCCCTTGTCCTAAAGAGAGTGCTTCAACCCTCTTCTCGGTGCTCTGCTCCCACAGCGCCTGGCTTATTCCACTCTCCTGGGAGCTAACATGGCCTTTCATTTATTTATTTATTTAAAACCAAGCAGCTGAATCATAATCAGGAGCAATTTTGTCATTTCCTACGTAATTGCGAGCTGACGGAGCGCCGGAGGCAGCGCGCGGGCGGGCAGGCAAACGCTGCGGAAGGGCCCCGAGGCGGGAAGGCGCCGCCTGCCCGGGGATCCCACCCAGCCCCAGGCTGCAGGGAAGCTGGGCCCAGCACCAGTGGGCACATGGGCACAGACACGTCATGCGGGCTGCGACGTGACCCTTCCTGAGCACAAGGAGAAGGTCTAGGTGCCCTGCTGGGGGAGGTGGGAAGCTGGCGCGGGCTGCGGAGTTTCTAAACGTTGGTGAGCAGGGCCTGTGTGTGGGGAAAGCTCTGCATGATCCTCTGTGGAGCATCTTCTGCCTCATTACACAGGGCCGGGCTCAAGCCCACTGGCTAAGCAGGTTCAGCTCTTCCTCAGAGCGTTGTAGTTTGCAGACAGCAGTAGAGTCATGAAGCTAGGTGATGCACAACTAGCAGAGAAGAAAGTAAGAAAACACTTGAAAACATGGACCCATCAGCAAAAGCTATTTAGAGGGCCTCATGGTATTAGTGCTTGACATAGGCAACTGCCCTGTGGGCCATAAAATCACAGAATCACAGCATGGTTGAGGTTGGAAGGGACCCCTAGAGATCATCCAGTCCAACCCCGCTGCACACGCAGGGTCACTCAGAGCACGGGGCACACGGCTGCGTCCAAGCAGGTTTGGAAGATCTCCAGAGGAGGAGACTCCACAACCTCTCTGGGCAGCAAAACCCAGAAATCTCTCTGCTGGCAAGTACTGCTTGGAAAGAGAGCACATGCTGGTATCAGGAGTTACCGGATTGCCTTGGCTGGGGTTTCTCACGTGACTGAAAGGACAGCAAGCACAGCAGCCCCTTCACAGCAAGTCTCGCACCCACCTGGGAGCAGGCATGGATCCTTCTTCCAATCACTTTCATCTTGACTTCCATAAGAAGGTGGCTTCTGCCTTGAGCAATGTGGAAGAACACCCCTTCTCGAGGGGAACAGATTTAGACAGCACAGTCTTTGGAGCAGGAATTTCCCCCTTTGGATACTGATATTGCAGGTCCCCAAGGTCCATAATCACTGACAAGCAAAAGGCTCCTCCAGAGCCTTCAGTCCTAACTGCGAGCCCTCCCTGTCCCGCTGCCACCCTTGCACTTGGCTCCTGTCACTTTGGATTGTGCACTGCTGTCCCCTGCGGCTATTCAGAAACCTCGTATTCAGGGCAAATCCCCGATTAAGGTGCTTTAAGCAGCTTAGTGGGGGATACAGGCTCTTTCAAAGACTGTACGAAGAGCCTAGGAGAACCGAATGTCTAACTTCATGCCCAAGCCCGATGCCTAAAGAGAATCAGCACAAAGACTCTTCTCTGGGCCTGCCTGCTGCAAAGATCCCATAATAATAACGGGAACTGCAGGCACCCCACTGTCTCACTCTGGCCTTCTCACGTGTCAGCAGCCTCTGCATTACGTGGTGCTTTGCTGCAACCCCACCTGAACCAAATGCATATTCCTCGAGAGGGGAGGCAGCTATGTTCGGGAGGTGTCAAGAGCAAGGAGTTTTTGTGTGTGCCCACATGCGGACACCATCCTCCTGTGTTCATGAGGAAAATATGTGTGTGTTCACACGCACAGTTTTCAGACCGTAGCTGCCCCTGACGAGCAAGAGAAAAAACAATTGCCCCAAATTCCAGAGGTGGGTTTCCAAACAAACCGAAGGTTCAAAGTCCTCCAGAGGATTTTTCTGCATTCACTCATGGATTTTAAGTTAATTTTTATATCGGCTGCTTCCGCATGGCTTAACGTTTGATCCTTTCCTATAACCATGGTGACATGCCCTAGCCTCAGACCACGTTATTGATCTCCACACACTCAGGAGTGGCGGAAACGAGTGGCGGGAGGAGCCAACGCTGCCTTGCAGTTTTCCAGTGCTTATTCTGATTTAGTGAGATCCCCAGGGCAGCCCAGCCCATCTGCCCTGCCCGCTGGTTCAGTCTGGAGACTGAACGTTGCTCTGCAGGGCGCATGCGAGTGACTGCCTACCTGCCTGTGCTTCTATAGGCCCGCCCTATGCATCTCAGGCAGTGCCCTCCCTCTGCACGCATGCAGGGCTCCAGCCTTATCCTTGCCTGTTGGAAAGGGCTTCCCTCCTTCCCAGCGCTGCTGCTCCTCCGGCACACCGGCACCCTCTCCCAGGAGGGCCCTGGCTGCACGTGAGCAGAGCCCAGCTCCGGGTACGACGCAGCAGGAGCAGAGCCCAGCTCTGGGTATGACTCCGCAGCCTTCGCAGTGGGCAGGAGCGGCCCAGGGAGGAGAGCTGGGCCTTGCTGCCCACTGCCAGCCCCTGCTCCCTCCCACATGCAGAGGCTCTGGGCAAGGCTGCGGGCAGCCCGGCTCCCCGAGCTGCTGCTGCAGCAGCAGCCTCTACTGCAAGCACTGCAAAACTGCAGGCAGGCCTTGCCTCCTCTCCAGCTGCCCCGGGCCAGGAAAGCAATTGCACACGTTGGGAAAGCAGCATCTGTTCCTCACCAAAATAAAACGTCCTGCTGCCTGGCATGAAAGCAGCAGCTCAGGGCCTTGACAGCACCTCCGAGATGCCCGGGCTTTCCAGCACATAAGCTCTGGCCAGCAAACTGCCCAAAGCTGGCAGGGCTCCCTCCAGATCTGCACTGGCTTTTGCATCCCTTGCATGGGCCTGTGCCCTCCACCTCACGCACGGCAAGCTTGGCTGACCCTTGCAGTGCCCTTGACTGAGGCCCAGAAAGTGCTTGGTCATGTTCTCCGGCTGCGTGCGCTGCCCACGCCTGCCAGGAAAGGGGAGCGAGAGGCCGCTGCCGAGGACTGCGCGGGCTGCGTTCACCCCGAGGGCTCCCCACTCCACACGTCACAAAGCTGAAGCCTCTTCCCGAGGGGCCAGGTAAAGCCCCAGCCTGTCAGAGAAATGATGGCTATAAATAAAATACCAGTCGCTGTGAACTCACTCTCTTCTCTGCATTCTGCTCATTCACCCAGTCATTGCGCTCTCTCGAGGCCAAGAGGATTGGCTGTTTGTGGCCTTCTCTCCATTGCCGTATGAGCTCTGTGCTGCTTTGCTGGAGCACAGAAGATCTTGTGGGTCCAGAAGATAAAAAAGCCTCTGGACTGCCAGGCTAAGGGGATTGCTGTAGAATATCCCGTCCCCTCCTATTTCTTCAACATCCCTTCTGCTTCAGAGAAGGCAGCAAGGACAGAAAGTGCAGTCTTTCCCTGTGCTGGGATCGCTGGAAACACTCCACATTTCCATCCCTACCTTTGCTGTGGCCTGGGCTGTGTATCTGCACTGCAAACGTGGCAGACACCCAAACAACACATCTCACCCAGGGCAAAGCTGACCATGCAGCCCTCAAGCTGTAAATACCCAGACATGTGTGAAAGAAGAACCAAAGGAAATTGCTTTCTGTTAGTTAAAGATGACAAATGAAATTGGGATCACCCTCTGGAGTGTTTCCAGACTGGGAACAAAGAGGGGCTATGAGAATGTTATTCCCCCTAAGATTATTGATTTTGGAGATGTGTCTTAGAAATACAGATTTCAGTAAGCCGGGGAAACCTGTGAAGGTAATGAGGAAAAGAGGAGACACTGGTGCATGGATACAAAAGATCAGGGTTTCACCATCATAAGAGATAATTGAGAGGAAATTGTTAACTTCTATCCAAGTTGGATTTATAGTTCTTCTTTTATCACCTCTCCACAAAAGCATCCTTTTAAAGCAGTCCTTAGGCGTTGAACCTCAAGTCTCAGCACTTCTTCTGTGAAGGTAAATGCATGCCGAAATGCTTTCACAAACATCCAACAAAAGCAGGCACACCAGATTTACTATTCTTGATATTTCTAAGATAAAAATAGAGCAGACAATAGTAAACAACCTAAATCATTCCAGGCTCCTTCATCCACCACAAAGATACACAAAGGGCACAAGCCTTAGAAAAACAAACAAACAAACAACAACAAATTGCAGATCCTCTTTTCAGATGTTCAGCTTTTCTTTCCCTTCAGCTCTGCCCCAAGTCTAACCTACCACTGAGTGCCTCAACTATACCAAATGCAAAGTCACCTCTGAAGAAGTCACCTGTGGACTCTGTTTTCTCAGATATTACAAAAAGAAAAACAAACAAACAATAGAAATATAGCAAGTCTTGCATGTGCACTTGGAGCTCCTTCCTCCACTGAGAGACTGGCACATCCCAGGCAAGCAGCGGACTGAAGCTCTCCTGAAGTCTGCTGGTTCCCAGGCTCCAGTTGCAAGTAGGGCTGGTGGGAGGCTCCACAGCACCGGCCTTGGGGAACAGAAGTCCTCTCTCCGTCTGTCTGCCTGCTGTGTGTGGCAAAGAAACCAGGGGATCTCTCCGAGATGAAGTCCAGCTCTACAGTCCCCTCAGTCCCGCGGCTTTCTGCTGGGCCACTGGGATGGGGAGCAGCTCGGTGTCTGTAGGACACAGGCAGCTCTTCCGAGCAGCCAGGATGAAACCACGGGCCACTTTCTCAGAGGGCTGCTAACCCTTTATCGGACAAGCAGGATCCGCAGTCCGAGCCTGGATCTGGAAGAGCTGCCTAGAGAGACTTAAGATTGGTCTCCTACACCTGAATCCGGGCGCAACACACTTCCCTCAAGGGGATGTATTTCTTTTGTATGGTTTAAAACACAGTGTGTTTTGGGAGAGGGGTGATGCTTGCCTTTGGGCTAGCATGGTGGCAGTCATACAAAAGTGGGTTTCAGATCTTCTTTGAAATTCACTACGGGCTGAGGCCTGCTGTGATGCTCTGCCCAGGAATCCGCAGAGCCGCCCGGCTCCGTGTCCGTGCTGCTGCTGTCCAGGGAGTCGAGCGGGCCCTGGAAGCAGAGCTCGCAGTAGGGCCGGTGGCAGCAGTGAAACATCTCCTCGGAGCTGCTGCTGGAGTCGGAGTCCGGGTAGTAGCGCGGCGAGCGCGGCAAGGGCTGCGCCGGCTCCCTGGGAGCAGCCCGCTGCGCCGCGAGGAGATGCACGAAGTCGTCGCGGGGCTGCTCGTGGCCAAGGGCTGGGCACACAGCTGGGAGGGCACTGCCTGTCTCGTGGGCACGGGGCTCGCGCCAGCCCTGCTGCGCCACCGGCTGCGGGCTGAGCTCGGCACTCACGGCCGCGGCGGGAGGCGCCGTGTGCTCGAGGGGCCTCCTGCCGCTGGTCCCATCTCCTTCCTCCGCAGAGACGCGTGCCGACTCCTCGCGGCTCCAGGCACTTGGCCCACCTCGCATCCTGCTCACGGCCTTGGTCACCATGCACCAAGCGCGGGGGGACACGGAGCCGGGGAAGCAGGCGGAAGGGGCGGGCGGGGGGAGCCTCCTTTGCCGCCTCGTCAGGTCGAGGCCAAGGGGAGCGCAGGGGTCTGGGTAGGTTCCCTGGGCTCCCCACGTGTCGTTCCTGTCACAAGGAGGGCCCTGGCTGCCTCGCGGGGTCCCCCGAGGTGAGGCCGGGCTGCTGATTTTGCTATCCAGGCTCAGCTCCTGCAAGATCTCCTGTAGCTTTTCACTGCTCACGTAGTTGACTCTGGTCACCCCACCACTTCCCTGAGGCCCTGCTCCCCTGCCCGCAGCTGAGGGCTCCTGACCCGGCAGCTGCTGCAAAGGGTGCCCGGTCCATGGGGACACTCTTTGCTCGGGGACAGCCTTGGGGCTGTGCTCAAGGACGCCCTCCCCTACATCAAAGAGCAGCGCCTGAGAGCACGCGGGTTCCTCAGGCGCTGCGGGGCTCACGGCTCCCTGGAGCTCCTCAGCATCACCCCCGCACTCCTGCATGCCACAGGGCACCGGGCCACGCGGCGTGCTCGGCAAACCGGGAGCCTGCCAGCCGGCCGGCTCAGCAGGACAGCGCTCCATGGGCAGCCCGTCGCCGCCACCGCGCCGCCCACCCGCGCTCCGGCACCACGAGGGGAAGGCAGCGCATGGGGCCGCCTCAGGCGCCGGCGCGCAGCCGCACTCGGCCGCCATCAGCCTCATCAGCTTCTCCTTGGCGTTGTTCACCTGCTCCTGGAGGCTTTCGATCACGGCGTTTTTCTGCGTTAAACAAATAAATACGTCAAGCCCAGCACGGGCAAAGGGTACAGGCACGCTGAGGATTTAAAAGCAAACAGGTCAGAAAAGCAAATGGGTCTCCTCCACACAGAGAAGGAGCTGGGCAGGGAGGGCACACAGCTGGGGCCAAGCCCCCCGTACCTCCAAGAGCAGCCGCTGCATGGAGCTCTTCTCCCCCATCATCTGGCAGAGCTGCTCTGCGCTGCAGGCCGAGTGGCAGCTCCGGCTCGGGCTGGTGAAATACTTGGCCATGTGGCTCACAGTTTGGTTTTCCTCTTCAAAGGCTTTCCACTGCTGGAGCTGGTGAAGGGAAGGAGCCGTTGGAGGCACGCTGGGCGCAGGCCGCGCGCACGCAGCAGGGCAGAGGCAGCGCGAGAGACGGAGCCAGACAAAGGGGCAGGCAGGGAGGGAGACAAAGACCGGCAGTGACAGATGAGCACGGAGAGGGACGGCTGAGCCACGCGGCGGACTCACTCGGAGCCTCCCGCAAACCCCAGGCAAAGCCCTAGCCTGCCCTTGCTTTTAGCTTTCAATACGGATAGTTCCTGCTTATGCACACTGCAGAAACCCCCTCCTCCTTCTCCCCGACTCAGTAATGCCCAGAGAGCAGCACTCGCCGAGCCCTGAATCGCTGGGGACAAGCTGAAAATCAGCACTGCTTGAGGTCTGCTTCCCTGGATCGTGTGTGCGCGAAAGCCGCGTGCAGCCTGGATCCAGCTGCTCATCGATTTCAAATGAGCAACAGGAGAGCAAGCCCATTAAGGAGAGGAAAAAAAAAAATTTAAAAGCTGATGAATTAAAAGATCTAAGTTAAATAAAACGTTCAAGGCCCCAAGGCTACAGTAGAAAAATAGGGCAGGCAGAATGCACAGTCAACCTGTGCTGTGCAGTTCATCAGCCTCTCCCTCCTTGCCCAGGTCTGCAGGTCTCCCAGTCTACAGAGAGCCTCCGGTAGGTTTGGTGCTTGGCACAGGACACCTGGTCCCTAATCCAGGGGCTGGTAATCTAGTGGGTCAGGTCCTTGCGATTTTACCCTCTCAGCTGATCACCGGAGAATCGTTGAGCAAACTCAGGACAGTAACATTTACTAATAGTAACATTTAGCAATTTGGGCACAGGGGAGGAGGATCCATTAAGTATGGTGGGAAGAGGAAACTCAGGCCTTATAGACAAGCACGAAGCGTACATCTTAAGCTAAATATTTGGGAGAAGAAGCAGGAAGGGTCAGTGAGGTTGGCAGAGGTTTCTGGAGATCCATCTAGTCCAATGCCCCTTCTTAAACAGGGTCAGCTACTGCAGGTTGCCCAGACTGTGTCCACTTGGCTTTAAGTATCTTCAAGGATAGTGACACCACAACTGGCAACCAGTTCCAGTGTTTGACCCCATTCATGTCAAAAGATTTTTTTTTTTTGCTGCCCCTCTGGTGTTTAAATGGAGTTTCCTGTATTTCAATTTGTCCCGTCACCAGATACCTGGTAGCTGGCTCCATTTCTCCTGTCAGATATTTATACACAGTGATAAGATCCCCTCAAGCCTTCCCTTTTTCCAAACTGCTTTCTTGTGCTTCACTTCTTTCTCTCCCTCTCCTCATTTCCTCGAGCCCAAATATCCCTCCAAATATAAAACTGAGTAAACAACTGTTTCCTCTCATTGTAACAATGAGAGTATTTTTCCCATGAACATTACAGTCAAACATGCCAGATTCCCCTGGAAAACATGGGAAGCAGAAAAGCAGAGAGTTGCCCCAAAAAGCTTCCTTAAAACAGGTCTGCAACTCCCACCTCACAAAGCTGTGTTCCTCTCCCCTCTTCCAGCAGCTGTCCCACTGTCACAACAGCAGCCCAGATCACCTGCACGGGTGATCTGGCATAAGCATCACTCATGTCACGCTCTTGGACAAGGGTTTCTGAGAGGTAGCTCTAAGCCTGCACTCAGAGTTCCTACGTAACGTCAGCACAGGGCAAAGGACATACATCAAAGGATGGGCCAGGTATGCCAGGCCCCACAACTGGCCCTGGCAGCAGTTGTAGGGTGGGTGGCTGCAGGAGAAGGTGCACTGTGGTGCTGAGGGCAAGGAAAGGAGTGGAGAAATGGTTCAAATCTAGGTGCAGGGGAGAAGGATCCATCCTGGGCTCTGGGGAGAGGAACTCAGCCCTCAGAGAACTGAGGAACTTGTTGGGGAAGCAGAGCCACTTGTATGTTGGGGACACCCAACTTGGAGCAGAGCAGAGCAACTGGGGAGCTGTGCAGCTTTGCCTGAATATTTAGGGAAAAAAATAATAAAAGGCAGGAAAAATAAATGCTTAGGCCTCTACAGCTGCTACCCCCCAAGCATGCCCATTTCCAAGTGGCTCTCTGAACAGAGGCTGCATACCTGTGGGACAAAAATGAAGCAATTGATTGTCGTTGTACACACAAAGATGCCCCCAGAGGTGAAACCAAACAGCAGGTTGTGCCAAGCGTGGAAGAAGCGATGAACTAAGAAGACAGTCCCAGCAGCCAGGAAAATGAGGTTGACCCCAACGATGAGCGTCAAGGACTGGTTGACTGGTGGAGAGCTGACGTTTTCGGTCAGACCGGCCAAGTATGTCCCATACAGCAACAGGATACTCTGGAATCAGAAAACAGTTCAGGAAAAAAACATAAAAGTTCAGAGAAGATTTCCAAATTGTGGAAAATTACAGCCTGACACAGCCAACCCCCACTTCATGCTGAGCTAAGATTGCTCGGATACATTCAGTACAACCCTAATTAATGCTCTTTGATCTATAATGCAGACTCTGCGCTCGCGCTGGTAGCTCTGCAGCAGCCACCCAGCACGCTGCTGCAGGTGCCACGCAGGCTGCCTGGCACGACGGGCAGTGCCCGGCAGGCCCCGGGGGTCCTGGCTGAGGGGCGCCAGCAGCACCCGAGCGGGAGCTGAAGAGGAGGCTGGCAGGCAGTGCCACCCACAGCCAGGACACGCGAGGAGCGCGCGAGGGAAATATTCCCTCCAGAGTGCTGGGATGGGAACACCACGGACAGACAGGGAGACAACAGACAGAAATCACTTCAGGGAAGCAGAGAGGAAAAACAAACCAGCTAACCAACCAAACCAAAACCCCACTCTGCCATCAAAAAGCAACAGTGTAATACTGATAGAGCAGAATGGAGATAGCTAGACAAGGAAAAAGCAAGGCAGAAGCTGCAGACTCTCAGGGGGAAAGAGATGTAGCTGACGCCTCCTTAAACAAAAATCCAGGGAACTGCTGGGATTTTCCTGGGATTCGGGACTACTGTTCTTTTCCCTGCCCTTTACAGTTTCTTTCCTGCATCTAGTGGTGGTGAAAGGTGTTAAAAAAATGCTCTGTGCACAGAGATCTTCCCTCCTCAAAAGCAGGTTGGTTGTTTCAGACAGACTTCCCTACCACACTGCCTCTCAAGTGCCTCCCTGGTGCATATTCCCAGCGTAGCTCGGAGTGAGCTAATCACTAGATTGCAGGTCAGGAAGGAATTCTGTCCTTCACCAGGTCAGACTGGTAGGAAACACTGACTATTTTTTGCCCTCCTCTGTAGCATAGCCTAGGTACTATTTTTAGGATAGTCTGGAAATACTGCCTAACAAATTCCCTGCTCATGCAAGGACTGAGAGTATCAAGAACGTCTCCTACATTTTTCCTATGGCACGTAATATAGACAAATGAAAGTAAATAGATAAATAAAGATAAAAGGCTTTTTAAGTCTTTTACCAACAGATATTAAAAAGCATCAAGAAATTCTCTGTGACTTGTGTACCAGATGCTTTTTAGCCTGTCCTAGATCGCTCTATCTTGTGGCTGTAAGGCCCAAGATTTGATGATCTCAATGGTCACTTCAGGGTTATGTTCTTCAGCCTACACTCTTTTGAGCAAGAGAGGTTCATGTCCACGGCCCTTGTACTGAAACTCCCAATGTAGCAGCACCAGTAATTCCCAAGGAGGAATTGTGACCTGTCTTGCTGGGAGCAAGGCTGAGACCCAAATCTGATGTGTGGGATCAGCACTAGTTCATAACCACATTCACCTCCAAATACATGTCCCAAGGACAAGCCACTTACCAGTCTCTGGGCGAGAAAAAAAAAACACCCAAGTCCCATTGAAAACTCTTACAGTCTGCGAGGACACAGACAAAGCAGTGCTATCTACTTAACCAGGACTTTGACACTGGAGAATAAGCACAGGACTATGCTTTATTTTTTTATTTATTTTAATCTTGAGCAAAGGACTTTGCTCATAATTCAAGGTGTGACATTGGCAAGTAATTTCTGTTCATTGCTCTGGGCTTGTAAAACCAGGATAATATAGTGAGTGGCTTCACAAAGGGCTTAGCATATTAATGTCGTGGAAGATAAGAAGTGCTACATTCATTCACAGGGAAACCTACTTGTACATTACTGTCAATCCACGTTAGCTCCAGAGGAACCACTAAAGAAGTTCTGCTGTGAAACCAAGTAGATAGGATCAGAGTCAGGTTCAAGGCAACACCATGAAGAGAAGATATAGCTGGGCACGTCTTACTCTGAACGAGAGGAATGGAGTTTGCAGCAGTTGTAGACACAAGCATTACCCACCTAAAACCTGAAGAAACCTCATACAAACTAGAGGCAAAGCCAGGGAAGGAGCACTGAAACAGGCAGCCCAAGGAAGGTCTACAATTCCTAGCCCTGTAAGAATGGGTTAGACAAATGTCTCTAAGATGAGCTGGAGCAGGAGAAGGACTTGACAGTGTCCTGAGGTCTCCTGCTGCTGTTTTCCCTATGACTCTTGGTAGACGGTCGATGTATATTACATTATAATGAGTCAGAAAGGAACTGCTTGTATTGCATACAGATTGAGTCATTCACAAAGAAGCCGTGATCTCATAAGGTTCATCAAAATCAGCTTTCTGAAACGCTTCTAACCTCTGCCAACCCAGGAACACATGAGAGCACAGATAATTACTGCTGTAATTATACCTACATAGTTATATCCGTATAACTAACTCTGATGGAATAAGAATGGCCACGTACAAATTACATCAGTGAAAGTGTATTTCACTGTTATAATTAAGCTGATGCTCATCCTCAAGTTAGACACCAAGCACTTCTCACTTGCACCTCTTGGATTTATGCTCAGAGGACTCAGGGTCTCAACTACATACTACATCTCTGTAGCAGACAGTCATCTGAGGCCTTATGGAAGAAGTGAACTTTGGGGAATATAAAGACACAAGCTTTAAGATGGTGTATAGATGAGATGTGAGAGTTTACAGGGAGAGAACTAGAGAGAGAGTGTGTTCAAGCTCATGCAGAAAAGATAGAGAGGCAGGAAAGAAGTTAGGGATTTTATGGAGAATGCAAGGAAGCATCAAGATGGCAAGCAATGGAGATGGGAGGACTTTCATTACTTATCAGGAGCAGCAGATATGTGCAATATGCACATAGGCTGGGAGGGCCATGAAACTGCAGATGCTGCTGCCATCAAGCTGGGAGGAGGTGAGATAGGAGGCAAGAATCAATAAAGAGGCTACGCACCTTAAACCCTAAAATGAGAATGAGCCAAAGGTCAGCGTAAAGAGAGGCGCAGGACTGCATCCGGCTCACGGAACACGTCATGCCCTTCTCTGTCACCTAGGAGGCAAAGGGAACACAGAAGTGAAGGTTGCTCTGCCTGCCCGGGAGCAGGGACAGACAGACAGCTCTACAGTCACAAATAGCTCTCCTCTGAAAATCCCAAAAGAGAAGCACCAAAACTGGTGCTGCCAGAGGCGGAGAGTTAAAGGAAGAAAGATTTTGATATTCATCTACCAACATGACAAACCCAGATGATTAACATCCAGGTTTCCTAAACATGGTTAATCATCTGCAGATGCCATGGATCTCAACCCTGCCAACCAGGTGACCAGCACAGCTTGGTCAAGGTCATCACTAGACTTTATTGTTTGGTAAAGGAGACCTCTGAATCCATCTTCCTTCATGTCTTCCTTCCTTTCCTTTGATTTCTCCTACCACCAAGTACCTGACCATGCACCCACATTTGCACAGAAATCAGACAGGACACACCACGATGCTCCCCCACCTCTCCTTATCCCTTTACCCGCAGTGAGACGCTGAGGCTTCGGAAACACTGGATTGGATCAGCGAATACCCACGTCAGAAGCAGCACGGCATCTGCCAGCACCAGCGCTGCCACCATCGCCAGCAGCTGGAGGTCTTTGATAATCTGCAGGAACATGCAGAAAGTGCTATAGTCAGGAGCAAGGAGACACCAATAACCTCCTTCCCCATGGACCTCTTTCTGCTTCTTTCTTCCAAGGGACATGCTTACCTGGATGCTTCGCCCAGGTCCTACAGGGAGTCCTACAGGTCCCCTGTATTCAAGTGGATATAGATCACTATCTTTGTCTGCAAAACTCCTGGAGACCCAATCAGAATTGGGGCCATGAATAAACTCTCACCAACTATGCGGCTAGCTGGGAAACGCCCTGCTCTCAGAGCATCCCCAGATGCTCTCAGAGCATCTCCAAAAAAAAAAAAAAAAAAGCATTTACAAAACAGAAGCATCATCTACTTACCTACATCACAGGCAGAAAGAAAAAGAGTGAAAATAAAAGCTTATATTGCAAATCTAACATGGACCTCAGATCCCTCAGTAATGGCAGTCCTTGCCTGTGCTCTGTTCCTCTGCGAACCCTCTCATTACACTTTTCCCCTAAGGCTCATTTCTTTCCCTATTGGAAAATGGCCTTTGTGCACGGCAAACCTGCTCTTACATGAATAAGAATATACAGGTGGCTCTCGTTTTCCTCACAGCTAATGTTTTCCCTTTCTCTTTCCTGTGGGAGAGTAGCCAGTGCTCCCTCCCTTCACCCAAAATATCAGAAGCACTTGGGGGTTACCCCACATCCAAGAAGATACTTGAAGTTCCTGGCTTATCTTCATCTCCCAAAAGCAATCAGTCCAAACCTGGACATAAACACTGACGTGCTGTGTAATGAAAGCAAACTGTGGTATCCAGCTTCTTGCATCCCCGTCTCCCACCTTCCCCATTACTCGCCAGCCTTATCAGTTATTCCAAAGCGCTTTGGGACTTCCTAGAGTTCGTCCCTCTGCTGCAGAGTGTTTTTTCCCTTCCTTCTTGCTGCCTCCCCCGTGCAGGCGCCTCGCAGAGGGAGGGAACCGGCACGGGGCAGCTCAGCGCCCTGGCACGGGTACTCACCACCCGCTTGTCCGGCACGCGCTGGGTGAACACTTTGTAGAGCCGCCAGCTTTTGCCCAGGACAGGCCCGAACACCAGGGAGCTCCCGACGCACAGCAAGCAGAGCCGCACCTGTGGAGGGAGGGCAGCGAGGTGGGGAGGAAGCAGCGGCGCTTGGGCTGTTCCTGGCCAGGAGGATCTGCCCGAAAGATGGGATAAAAGGACACGGTGGGGATGGAGCTATGGTGCTCTGGCTTCGGGAGGGCCATGTTGGGTAACTAGAGAGGCGGCTACGGGGTAAAATAAATTCATATACACCCATGCCGCTGCAGTCCACCCATGTGGAGACAACAGCAGCATATCCAGGATGCAGAGCAGAGGTGGCAGGAGCAAACAGGCAGTCAGGAGGGAGCTGCTTGGCAGAAATCCCTGCCTCTTTCTCTCTGCCTCGAAAGGCTCTTGTCAGAGGAGTGAGAGCCGGGCAGCTTGAGAGTGACAGCTGCACAGAGGGTCGAAGTGACAATAAATCACTGTCATCTCTGTTAATTATCTCCACCCAGATGGCTGAGCAGGACCTTGCTTCTCAGCATCTCTGCGTCACATCCCGTTGCCCTCGCTGGGTCACTGCCAAGTCCCTGGTCTGAAAGCAGCGTGTCCCACATCAGGAGCTGGGGATCCATCACACCAGCCGGCATTTCTGCAAAGATCTGCACCTGAGAAGCTCGCGTGCTGGCCTCCATATTCTATATTTAAAAGCCAAGTAGTCTGTCTGGCTCTCTGTGGGGGCAGCTGCTGTGGGCACTGCTCCCTCCCGTGGAGACCTGACTTGCTTTCCTCCTTGTGCTGTTGGCTTTCCAAAAATCAAATAAAGGAGGTTCTGCAGATGTAAGATATCATTTTGTATAGGTGGAAATCACTCGGTCAAATGTGCCCAGGAGCTGGATGGTGACCTACCGTAAGGAAGAGCGTGGGCAAGCATACGTGCACGTAAACACTCATCCCAGCAAATCACCCACCTGAATAAGCATTTCCACCGAGTCTCCGGACAGCAGGCTCTGCTCCTGAATCCCAAAGAGGTAAGCGCTAGAGTAAGTCAAGCCACTGCCCAGCAGGGTCACAATGTTCAGATTGGGGCTGGACATCTTCACAATCCTCCGGGAAACAAAGCAGGGAAGGCAGTGACAGTTACTGAGCGCCATGAGCTGGCAGCAAGGGGGCAAGGTCCCCTCACATGGATGATGACGGCTATAAGGGACACCTCCCTGGCTCGCTGCCCCAGCCGCCCATGCTCACAGCTCCCTGGAAAGCTCAGGCCCTGCTTCATGGTGTACCCCGTCCCCTCCCCAGTACTTCTAGGGTGCTTCCCTGTCTTTCAAGTACTCGTTTTGCCCCATCCCAGCACTCCTGTGGGGCAGCAAGACCCCATCTCCCCCAGACAGATGGGTAATGAACTGGTCCCATGGCCCAGTGCATGCCCTGCACGTGCCCGTGGCATGGAAAGCCTAACTGGAGCAGCTTCAGCTGGCGTCCTTATGGACAAAACGACGGCAAGCAATGGGCTTTGGCCACCAAGTACACCAGGGAGGCTCTGGCCACCCCAGCCCCTGTGCTACCTATGCTCGTGCCAGGCCAAACTTGCCGTGTGGCCGCTGGCCCTGCATCCCGCCGGGAGCCGCGGCCCGGTGCGTGGCTCCGCTTCCCGCGCGCCAGGCCAGCAGCTGCCGGCACTGCCCTCTGCCGCGAGGCAGCGGGAAGCAGAGCGGGAAACGGCTCTAATGCGGCTGGGGGAGGTTTCTTGCCATTACTCATAATCTTGCAACTGCATTCAGGAAGGAGAGCCAAACCACTGATCTCCACAGACCTGTCACCCTTCCCCACCGCTCCCACCAAGCAAAAAGCCTAAGCTCCTCTCTTCCCTCTGCACAGATTCAGCCCTTCATCTTCTGCTACTAATTTCTTTTCTCTCCCTTGAACTCCCTACCGATTCTTGCTACCTCTGAAGTGACACAGAGCCTAAGACTCAATGCAGCTCCCTCCCTGCCTGCCTCCTCATCATGCCTCTCCCCCTGGTGAAAGACATTAATCAGACTGCGGTCTCAGCTGCGGGCTGGCAAAGGTCGCCTCTGCATTCAGCAGGCAGAGCAGCATTTGTTTGCTGTGGTGCAAAGAAGGAACGCACGTTCATTACAGTTGCACTCCGAGAACCTCTTTGGGGGCCTCGATAATTTTGTAATCAAATAAGATGGCCACAGAGCTCAACACCGATCTGCTCCGATAAATTAAATGCTTGAGACCTGGAGACAGACTGTGCAGCTACTGCAGCAAAATGGACGCAGGAATCAAGATAAAACCATCATGTACAGGAGTTTTCTGAGTTTAAGGCAGTTATAAGGAGCATCACGTTCCTTAACAGAACCAGATCACCAAAACAGGAGCAGCCTGGGATATATGCAGATGCACGTCTCCGTACAAAGCAAGGCACACAGAGCACAAAGGCTTTAAGTAAAGCTGGAGATGTGTGCACCTAATGGGAATGGGAGAAAGAAGAGAGGAGGCCAACGAAACTGAGGAGAAGGTGGCAAGGAGGCAGGCAACACACTCAAAATTGCTAGGGGAGACTAGGAAAGCAAGCTTTCAGGCTGAGGGCTGGCTGAGAGGGTGCTTGAGCTAGCTATGCATATATGAATATAATCACTGAACTGACTGATTTATGTGGCACTCAGGGGACCTGGACCTTTTATATCCTTTGCACAGCCTGAATGATACCATGGAAAGCCTTCATGTCACCATCCAGGTCTCTTAGCAACACAGACCATACTCCCCACCTATCTGGATCCAGAAAGCTTAGCCATATTTTCAAACCATGACGGGTCCAGCACCAGGAAGCAAACGTGCATGTTGTGGAGAGCGTGATGGCTTTGCTCATGCAGCTCTGATGGCTTTGCTCGCACAGCTCGTGGCACGGAGAGGCAGACCAGTTCTCTTTCTGCTCTCCTGCTGATGCTTGGGTCAGTCCCATCGTGGAGATGAGACCAGGCACTGCTGCTCCAGCCACAAGGGGCCAGGGAACGGCAGGCTCTTCCCTCACAAGACCCTTCCAACAGCTGCAGCCTACGACGTGCGGGGGTCCTCGAAGCTCTGCCTTGTCCATAGCTCCCGGCCTCAAGGAGGCTGACTCATAGTCCAAACAGGACTGACTCCAGCAGAGGTCAAGACAGGATATGACAGAGAAAGCCACAACATCCCCAGGGATTGCTCTTACTTGCCCAGAACTGTTTCTCCAGGGTTGTACCTTCCTGACCTTAGCTGACCATCAGCTCCTACCCTGGGACTGTGGGAACCTGACCCTGTTGCCCCAGCTCGTGAGAAGTTTCACGGTGGAAGAGGGAAGCTCTTACCTGTTTTTCCTGAAGCGAATTGTGAAGACGAGAAAGAAGAGGGCCAGCAGGACTCCTCCTGTCAGGAATGTCCACACAACTCCCAAGAGAGCAGCAGAGAAGGACGGGGAGCTCTTCCCACTGCGGTCAGAAGATGTCTGAGGAAAGGCAAAAGGGGTGAGGAGGAAGGGGGCATCGTGGGGGCTCCCAGAAAAAGAGATCTGCTCCCTGACATGCCCTCTTGCATGTATCCTCCTGAAGGACTGGAAGGGACTTGAAAGCACATCTTCCAACCCCTCGCCATGACCAGACGTCCTTGTGCTGACAGGACTAATAAGCTGTGCACAGACAGGACACGAGCTCTGCTGTACTCAGCCCATGCAGAACACACAGGAGAGGGCAATCCCACCACATTCAAAACATACTTCCCTCTGGAAAAGCTCTGGGAGCCCTCCCTTCTTACAGGTGAGTATCCAAATGGGTCACGAAGCCACACACATAACTCAGGTGGTCCTGGCTATGAGAGAGAGGAAACCAGGAGAGTATTCTTAACCATTGCTGGGAGGAAGCCAGTGAATCTCAGGTAAGGACCCTCTGGAAAAGGATCCTGCAGGTCTCCAATTCCTAGCTCACTTCTTTGGAAAGAAAGGCAGGGAGACTTCTCCTATGTCTAGGAGAAATCGTCCTTTACCCCCACCTCCCAGCAGACAACTAGCTGGTTAATTCTACCAGGTGTCAGCAATACAGCTGTCAGCTGGTGCAGAAAACAAAAACAAAACAAAACAAAACAAAGCAAAAAGAGAGAGAAGGGACCCAGTACCTCACCAGGACACAGAGGGAGAGACCTGGCTCTCGTGTCAGGTCTAAGGTGGGAGAGCCAGAGCTTGCACCAAGACCATGGGCCATGAGTTACCCTGAGCCGTGGTGCAGGACAGGCCTTTTACCAAGTGCCTATGAAAAACCATCCCAAAATGCTGCTTCTCTTCCTTGCCACTGGACAGCCGAGACTGCTGACTGGCATACCAGGGAAACGGGGGGAACAAGTGGACTTTTTTTCCTGGGGCTTTGTGCTCGCTTTCTATTTTGGACAGAGATGCTTACTTCAAATTTGCTCTTCTTTCAGGTTCGCGTTATTACTGCGCCTCAAGATTTAAAGGAGATCTTATCATTTTAAATCACCACTTAACAACAGTGACTGTTCTGCTTCTATTAAAAAGGGGAAGAATCTTACTTCCACTTTGGATCTAAACTATTCCAGCAATTTTAATGTGATGTGCAAGCTTAGGTTTGTCCACATATACTATGTGAGCGTGTTACTTACAGATCTTCTATTTAAAAGTCAGTACAACCTCTTGAAGGGGAAGGATGAGGAGAGCACAGAGCTGTGAGCACACACCTGCTCACTAAGTTCTGCAGTGCTACCCCGACACCAGCTCATGGAAAGCTATGTGACTTTGAATAGACTAAAGGTCTCATGCTGAGGAATAATACATGGGATGGAAAGAGCCCATCTCATCTTCCAGAGCTCAGTGCATACACAGTCACTACAATCATGTTTATCAGTGTGGCTCTCGTCAGAAGATAGACACAGAACATTGAGATACCCTATGTGGGGATCTACCCTTTGAAAAACATCCTCAGAGGTGCTGTCTAAACCCTTTCTCAAATATTCCAGATCACATGCACTCAGTTTGTATAGTAAGAGAATATTTTTCTAACAGCTACCATTGCCACACACCCTCAGTTCTTCCTTCAAGATCTTTTCCTACTTCTTCCAGCATCACAAGAAATAAATTTGCAGGGGGAAATCAGGCAATGTTTACGGAGGGAGAGGAGAAGTCAGGTTCCTCTGCCACAGCTGGATACATATTGTGGCATACCAAAAACTTAAAACTAAAACAAAAATGTGCAAAGAGCAATTCTGGAGACTGAGAAAGAACCCCCTACACAGTCAGTCACTTCAGGGACATTGCTGTAGTTTGGCCACATTGCTGGGCTCCAGCAGAAGTGCTTGCACTGCAGCTTGGAAGTTCACAGCTGGTCCATGTCACTCCATGGAGAGCTCATAAGGGGTTGGAGTAGAGCTGAGGTGCTGGAGCTGCTCTGGGCTCTGCTCCCCACGACGGCGACTGTTGGGTGCTGCAAACCTGGGCTGAGCAAGACAGACCGCCAAGAGCAGCTGCTACCCCTGACGCATTATTGGGGTGCAGCTGCACATGCAGGTGGCTCGGCCTCCTCTCGGAGCAGAGCAGTGGGATCCCTGCGGAGATGTTCATCTCCCGCCTCCGAACTGCTCCCTGCCTCTTCTCCACCGCTCTCCCCCAGACTGGCTGGGAAAGGGCTTTTGGCTTTCTGGGAGATGAAACCACAGCAGGCAGCCCAGATGGTGAGGCAAGCTGACCCCACTCACCTGATTCTAGAACTGGCTATTAAAAAAAAAAATCAGAAAAAAAAACACAAAAAAACTAATTCTGCTGCATAAATCATGGCCATCCTCTCAGTTACCAGCAGCCCAGAGAGGCCGATACGGCTGTTCAGGGTCAGTAAGAGGCTGCAGCACCATCCAATTTCTCCACCCTGACTGACCTAGTGTCACAGCAGTATCGTTTTACCTCTGGCTGCAGCCTAAAACATCACTGCAAGTTCCTCTAAGGAGTCACCCAGGGAGCTGCAATTCACCTTTCCTTTCCAAACACGTGCGCGCACACACACACACACACACCAACACAGACTGATTACTGTTTCCCTGGATGTCCGTGGTTTCTGAATGCTTGAAGTTGATGGAGCGCTTCATTTGCAGCTGAGCAGAGCATAAACCCCAGCCGCAGCAGGGAGAATATTAATTGCAACAAAGCTGCCAGAGCCAGGGGAGCCGAGCAGCTTATGTTCGTCTCATTAAAGGTCCACACAGGATGCAGTGGCAAGTCAAGCAATCCAAGCCTAGCTGGTCCATGCAGCAGGCTCACGCGGAGCCCATCGCAGAGAGGTGCATCCCTGTGTCATTGCTACTGACTTAGGTAGTGGGGAAGGAAGTACCATTTACTATAGGGGTTGGCTTTTAATTAAATCCTCTCTCTTAGTACTCGAAAAGCACTCGGAGTTGGGGAGAATGCAGGAGGCCAAGGGCACAGACAGGCACATCATGTCTGCTCCCAGGGGATTTTCCATGTTGCTTGCCCGGGAGGACTCCTGGGCACAGCTGGGCTGTCCTGCTCTGCAGCTGCTTCCTTGGCCTCTGGCTAGTGGTGGGGTGCTATCTAGGAATGTTCTGGAGAGGCCATCTCCGGAGGCCGTCACTCACCCGCTGGCTGCAGGGCGCGTTCTGCTGTTATGTGCCTCGTTTCCCCCATCCATCCCTCCCTCGGGCTCATTTCTGGGGATCCAGCCCCTTTTTCCAGAGCCGCCCCGTCTCCGTACGTACGACTGTCACGGTGCAGAGCTCCTGCAGGGTCCGTTGCTGTGGCTCCTGGCTGCCGAAGCTGGAGTTGCCCTCACACAGGTCGGAGCAGTTTAATCCCGGCTCCATAGCACATCCTTAGCCTTCATTCGGCTGTATCCTCTCAGCAGGCAGGAGGATGAGGGCTGGCCCACGGAGCATCCGCACGCGGGGTCCAGCCCGGGCCTGGCTGCGCCGCCTGCCAAAACCAGCGCGCAGGGTCAGCGTGAGTGGCGCTTTGGGGGCCCACCGCCCCACGGAGCCCACCTGCATGGACGGGATGTGCCCCGGCGCATGTTCCTGCTCCCCCCATGAAGGACACGTGGGGAAGGAGACACTTGTGGGGCCGCACACGCACCCAGCAGCCCCACAAGCTGCGGCACTCGCCTTCTGCTCCAGAGTTATCCCACAGCAGTAGATTTTAAGGGCATTTCTTTGCAGCTCCCTCATGGGGAGCTGGCAGCTGCTGCTGGTTTCCTGGAGAGTTCATTTCGTCCCAGCAAATAACAAAGGGCAAAACCCAGCAACAAGTGTTGCCCTCACTTCACGTAGCCCAAACCTAGGCAAACAGGGAAGGAGCATGCTTGAATTAAACATATCCGAAAGTGCTTTAGCTGGTTTGGTGTGAGCAGCAGCACAGCTAGCTCAGGAGCAGCCTGTTTATTAAGCAGATTTATAATCCCAACATCTCTGGGCTTCTCACCTCTCCCGGCGCTCTTGCTCTCAGGTACTGTGTCTGTCTGCAGCAGCTCCTCTTGCACCACCTTTGCTTTGCCTCTGCTCCCTCTTTTCTTTTCTTCTTTTTTTTTTTTTTTTTTTTTTTGGTGCAGGTTTTAATAGGCCTCATTACCATTTTAGACATGAGGTCATCCTTCTCCTCAAGCACCCTTACTCAGTTACCATTGTCACCGCTTTTAATTGCCTTCCAACAGCCGGCCCGTGAGCAAGACTGGCGGAGGGAGCAGCTGGAAAGGCTCCGCGACGGATCCCCCGGTATTTGCTCGTGACAACAGGTCACAACGCGGGCCTTGCTCCGAGGCCCCGCTCCCCGTCCCCAGACCCTCAGGGTGAACAACAGAGGCAGCCAGAGTTAGAAGAGGCCCCACTGAAGCCGAAGCCTCTCCTCCTTGGCTGGGTCCTACAAACGCTATTTAGACACATGCTCAGATTCTGCACAGGGTTTTTTCCCCAAGAGGGCTGAGGGAAGCCAGCCCTGTCAAGCCTCCCTCTACTTTACAGCAAGCCGTGGGAGCATTCCCTCCCCAGCAGAGCTTCCTTTGGAGGTTTCCTCGCCTTCTTTGCACGGGTGAAATACCGGAGCGTGGGTAGTGCTGCAAGAGAGACCCAGCTGCTGTGGGGATGTTGTGAGAGCGGTCTCAGGTCGAGGATGGGCAGGGGCGAGAAGGAGACGTGCTCAAGGCGAACAATTTAGAGAGCATGCCAATAAATGAGGAGATGTGCACATGGATTTTTCCCTGCCTCTGGGGACAGTGACCGGAGAGGGTCACCGGTGCTTTGCTGCCAAGAGGACAGGCAGCCCTGGGATAGGCGAGCATCGCCCCTCACCTTCCCCCAGCAGCCTCCTGAGCCCCAGATGGCCCCCCCTCTTTGAGGGCTCGTGCCAAGAAGCTCCCCTTCACTCCCGCGGAGGCAGAGGCCCCTCTGCAGCGAGGCAGCCCATGGGGGCTGCTGCCGGGGGGCTGCCCGCTCCAAGCGCCGGCGCCTCGCCAAGCAGCCTGGCTGCAGCCGCCAGCAGCCAGGAAGCCGCTGCCAACCCCCGCACCAGCTCAGCGAGCAAAACCCCCGCCTGGGCACTACAGGGCCCTTTTCGACATGTCCAGGGGCCAGGAGCATCCCGCCAGCTCTCTGCCACTCGGCACTTACAGTACGAGCAGGCAGGTCCGAGCGACAGGGACGGCTCTGCAGCCAGAGCGGCCGCCCGGAGGGACGGCTCTGGGCACGAGCAGCCCGGCAGAGCGCAGCCCCATCGGCGGGGCCGGCAACGCGCAGGGGTTTCCACGGTCCCCGGCGCTCAGAAACGCTTCCACGCTGCTCTGCAAACGGCCCCCGCGCCATTCCGATAGAAGCCGGTCGCCCGGCACAATTAGCATGCAACAACGTGAGCGTTGCCAAAGGGCGGCCGACGTTTCCACTCCGGCTCCCTTCCCTGAATTAGGGCCGGCAGGAATCAGGTGGCTCCCCTCCTGGCACAGGAATGCAGAGCGTCCGCCCAGCTCCACGTCCCAAAGAGGAGCCCACTGGGGGCCCTTCTCCCCTCCCAACGCCTCACGTGGCAGCGGTGACCAGCTTGGCTCGTGTCGGCATTGGGAACGCTTTTCCTCCCGGCTCTTCACCAACCTCACACTGGGGTTGCATCCGCGCTCGGCCTGGAAAGCTGGGTCTGGAAAGCACCACGAGCCCAGGTGGATGGAGCTGCGCGCCAGCCAAGCGGCCCCAGCGTGCGCGGGCCCGCGCCAGCCGGGTGTCCCGGCTTCTGTCCCGGGGGAGCACATGGCCCCCGGCTCCTCCGAGGGAGGGACACCCGTCCAGCCCCAGGCATCCAGCGCAGCGGATGGCAACACACGTCGGAAAACTCGTCCTGGAAGTTTAGAAGGTCTCCTGAGGACAGAGACCTGAATTTTAAAGGGCTACCCCCCTGGCAAATAAATAAAATAAAATAAAATAAAATAAAATAAAATAAAATAAAATAAAATAAAATAAAATAAAATAAAATAAAATAAAATAAAATAAAATAAAATAAAATAAAATAAAATAAAATAAAATAAAATAAAATAAAATAAAATAAAATAAAATAAAATAAAATAAAATAAAATCCCTCGCAAGGTCAGGGGGTTACTTCATGAGAAGAGAAATTAACACTCATGTGTTTGCTACTCTGGAAACATCAGGCCCCCATTTAAGTAATTTCAGAAGGAAATTCACACTTGCAAAGTCTAAGGATATTAACACCTTGTTGTGTTCATGTGCATCCTAAATACTGGAGGGGATGAGGGATGCTAGGACCAGCCAGAGTGAATGGTGCATGTTGCAAATGGAATTGGCTGGTCCTTTGAGTTTAGACAAAGGGAGAAATGAAATTAGGGAGCATTAGGAGGGAGCAGTTTCCAGCAGCCCACACGCCTCCTGGAAGTGGTCACGGCCTCTGGCAAAGTAAAGCCCGTGCTCAGCTCACTGGCTCTGCCTGCCGTGTGCCTCCCTCCCCTCTTGCTGCCCTTGCTCTCTGCAGTATTGAATTGGCAAGGGTTGTAATGACTAGCATTTAGCCATGGCTGAACACCAGAGGTTCCGTGGGCAGGACCCAACAAGCCTGAACTTGGTAGGGAACAAATGACTGGACAAGATTAGGAAAAAAAAAAAAAAAAAAAAAAAAGACAGCTACTACTATGTCTTTTAAAAAGGAAAATCAAGTGTTAGAAAACAATCATTGGATAAAGCAATTGGCATTTATCCCAATGGATGGTCTTCAGATCTGGGAAATCTGTTTCTTTACATGCTCCAAGACCCAAGATCTCCTAGGTATCAACACAGAGAAGCTGTACAATTAGGCATACTCCTTATTCCACAAAACATCTTGCAAGAAAGATATATTTGATTATTTGATCAAATGCACTTCAAGAAACTTAGAGGGTCAAGAAGTTCTACTTGCTTTCAGATGCCGTCTTCAGACAAAAAAAAAAAAAAAAAAAAGCTGCTACACAGAGTGAGAAAAAGACAAAGTTGGTGCAAAATCTATGAGGCCAAAGCAGGAAGATTGAATGTTTTACCCCAACTGATTCTTTCCACACTAGCACTGAAATAAACTACTCCTCTAAGGACAAGGCACTGTCGCAGTTCAGTGAATTGAACTGTGGAAATCTGACGAAGTCAAATTGCAGGCAACAGAAGAAATGAACTCTGAAATGTATTAACTTTTAAAGCAACCCTACAACCCTGTCCAGCCGTATCAGCCTCAATTAAGAAAGCTGCTCAGGGCTTACAGGTTGATGGAGGTGCAGCATTGCAGCAGGAAGGATGCTGAAGAGTGTTACCTGTGGGGATGAACCTCTCCTGTCCTGGAGAGCACCTGAGGCAGAGCACACCCAGCTAGGCAGCAGCACCATGGCTCTTTCCTTGGGCTGCTCCACAGCACCGCTCAGCTGGCGGTAGAGGCTCAATCCCACATGCAGGACACTCCGTGGCTTAAGTGATGGAGCATGAAGACCTCAACTTATCCATGGCGAGACCCATGGAAGACACAGGCCTGGCAGGCAGGACCAGCCCTCACGGCTGTCAGGACTGGCCCAACCTAGACAGGCGGCTGGGCCTCAGATTTAAAACAGCACGGAGCTTGAGTAACTGTTCCAACAAGATGAATGATAGGAGATGGAGTTTTGCAATGCAGAAAACCCTGGCGTTTCTCAGGAAGGTTACTGCTCTTCGCTTCTGCTCTTCTTGTCCAACAGGATCCCTTCTTGTTTGACCTGAGAAACCTGCAGTATTGCCAACCCCAAGGTGATCAAAAAAAATCATGAGCTAGACTTACTACAACAATCCCCTAAAAGAACTATTTAAAAATAGTAAGTTAAAACGCACAGCATATCTGAAGCTTATTTTTAATTTATATTTAAAACTTTAGCATCTAAGTTTTCACACTTTCCTCTGCAAATGTTTAAAGCAAATTAAAAGCAAGTAACCTGGACCATCACATAATCCTAAGAGGTATGCATGGCACAAAGTGGCAAAGCTGTCACCCAGTCTCTCGGGGACTGAACTGTGTTCTTGCTCTGTCCGCTGCCACCCCCACGACTTCCAGGGCCACCTCCCGGCCTCCTGGATCTCTGTCTCTAGCAGGCAGAGAGCCAGCTCACAGCACAGTCATGCTACAGGTTGTGTCACAGGGCCCCATGTCAGCCTCTCACCCTCACAGAGCACAGTCAGCGGTCAATGACTCCAGCTCCCCCACTCCAAGGCACACTCCCAAACTGGGACAAGGGATGGAAATCATCTGGAAGCTGCAGTACCCGCCTGAATCACAGAGACAAGAGACACAGGCCAAGCTGCATCTGCCTCCTAATACACCAGGAGCTGGTGGGTGTGACTCAGAAAACTGAAATTTTGCGTTTAGGGAAGCTAGCTTCAATTTTGAAGCGTCCTGCCCTTTTTTTTGATAGCATCTCCCAGCATGATGAAGGCAACCGAGCCAATCTTGCTGTTCACTCCAGTGCTGTGTGTCTGATGGTTGTCCTTCCCTCAGCTTTGCAACCTGGCACGAGGAGGGTATGTTTAGTTCTAGTGTTTCTTTCACCTTGCCCTTCCCCTGGACACGTTATTAGGCTGCTACTGTAAAATGGACGTGTCTTCATCCACATTCCAGATACAAAAATGCTATTTAGAGTTTATGACATACAAAACTGCTTTTGACATAGGCCAGCTGCTGGCCCAGCTCCTTTCACTGCTGGGGTTCCTGTTATGAACTCCAAGAAGCCTCTATGCCAAAAAAGTCATGACTTCTTTGAAGCACCATGTGGTCCTGCAAGGAGTTAGCTCGCAGATCTCTCGTATGAAGAGAGGCTGAGTGAGCTGGGCCTTTTTTCTCTGGAGAAGAGACGGCTCAGAGGGGATATGATTAATATGTATAAGTTCAGGAAGGGAGAATGCAGGGAGGAAGGGGACAGGCTGTTCTCACTGGTGGCCAGCGATAGGACGAGGGGTAAAGGCCACAAGCTGAAGCACAAGAAGTTCCATCTCCAGGTGAGGAGGAACTTCTTTACTGTTAGGGTAACAGAGCAGTGGAACAGGCTGCCCAGGGAGGTTGTGGAGTCTCCTACTCTGGAGGTCTTCAAAACCCGCCTGGATGCCACCCTGTGCCACATGCTCTAGGTGTGCCTGCTTGAGCAGGAAGGTTGGACTAGATGATCTGTAGAGGTCCCTTCCAACCTTAAATATTCTGAAATATTCTGAAATATTCTGAAATATTCTGAAATATTCTGAAATATTCTGAAATATTCTGAAATCTCCCACTTGGAAGCTGACAGTGCTTTTATCTCTCTCACCTTAATTGCCATACAACAACAGGCACATCCAAAAGAGAGAGACACACAGACCTTTAGCCTGGAAAAGCTCAAAGGAAGGTAAATCAGGAGGGACTACGGAGAGCGGAGGGAGAGGTTGATGATGATGTGAACGACGGGACCAGAATTTGCACTAAGCAACTCCGTGCCCCCAAAGACCCAAGCTCTCCCACGTGTCCTGCGGTAGCAACAGCCCAATGGCACGGGAAATGCCTGCACGTGGCCCCAGCGAGTACGGATCTGCGCACTGCTGCCTCTGCAGAGCACCAGGCGCTCGGAGGGGTTGCGCCCTCCCTGCATGTCCTGCCGAGCTAATGCCCAGCTTACAGGAGCAGCCCCAGGCCTCGCTGCCAGCTGCAACCTCGGTCCGACGTGCCGGCCCAAGGGCGCGAGCACGGCGAGCAGGGCGCAGCCCCTTCCTCCCTAACCCTGCCTTCTGCGCGGCACGAGGAAGCAAGAGAGCCTGATTATTTAGTACATTGATTTACTAGGGAGATCTAACCTGTGGTTCAGGCGTGTATGACTTAATTAAAACATAGAGGGTCCCTCCCCGATGAGGTTTGCTGCGGCGCTGTCAAACCCAGAGGGGGAAGAGCCCACGGAGGGGTCTTTCCATAAGCTTGTGTTTATATTGAGACCCTAACAGCTCTCCGTTCCAGCGGCTGGTGCGAAGGGAGAGCTGCTTTCTGGTGCAGTGGGACACGAGCCCAAACACACTGCACAAACGCAGGGAGAGCTGCTAACCCCAGCAAGGGTAATACCATATATGTGTTTTTTAAATCAGGCAGGGCAGTTTGGGGTGTCAGGTGACAGACTGCTTACCCTGAAAGAACAGGCAGGACCAGGACAGAGCACCACAGCTCTTTCCCCTTGTGTTGGATGACCTAGCAGCAGGGAACGTTTTCCCCTAGGAGCAACATTTGATTCAATCCCCAAAAGCCATAAGAGAGATTTATGGCTCCCCTATCCCACCAAACCTCACCCATCAGTCCCTCCCTCACACTCCTCCTCCCTCTCAGCACTCTGGACAAAGGGACGAGGACCCCTGCAGACCCCTTTGGAGCTGGAGGCTGGAGGCAGTGGGAGCCTGTGCAGCGTGAAGAGGCAGCAGCAAGGAGAGAGGGAGGGAATGAGAGGCTGAGTGGCTGAGTGAGGCTGAGAGGCTGAGTGAGCTGGGCCTGTTTTCTCTGGAGAAGAGACGGCTCAGAGGGGATATGATTAATATGTATAAGTTCAGGAAGGGAGAATGCAGGGAGGAAGGGGACAAGCTGTTCTCACTGGCGGCCAGCGATAGGACGAGGGGTAATGGCCACAAGCTGAAGCACAAGAAGTTCCGTCTCCAGGTGAGGAGCAACTTCTTTACTGTTAGGGTGACAGAGCAGTGGAACAGGCTGCCCAGGGAGGCTGTGGAGTCTCCTTCTCTGGAGGTCTTCAAAACCCGCCTGGATGCCGCCCTGCGCCACATGCTGTAGGTGTGCCTGCTTGAGCAGGAAGGTTGGACTAGATGACCTGTAGAGGTCCCTTCCAACCTTAAATATTCTGTGAATCTGTGAATGGCGCAGAAGGAGCAGGGGCGAGTGAGGAGCAGCCAGCCATGGGGCATCTGTGAAAGCCCCATGGGAGAGGACAGCAGCTGGAGCCCCGGGGGCACAGCAGACCAGAGCAAAGGGACAAGCAAGGTGGCACCCCAGCAGTGAGGTTCTCTTGGAGGGTAAGAGATGCAGCTCCGGAATATGAGAGGGGAGGCAAGCAGGATGACAAGCATGGAGTCCAAATAAGGGGCTGCAACGGTGGAGGCTCACACCACGTCCTGGCACCAAATGTGTGTTAGGCGATGGAGCAGATATAGCAAGGGTGCATAAGAAACACCGTCTGCAACTCAACACTGCATGCTTCCAAGGGACGGCTCCCGGTTACTAGGGATCCAGTTTCCTGGATCTCTTCTGTGCCCCTCTCAGGCTGCAGAGCACCTGCAGGGCGATGGAAAATGCAGGTCCAGACTAGGGCTCTGCCAGCTGCCCTGCCAGGGACATGCCTGGGTCCTGCGGTGCTGCGTGATGCCGAACTCCTGCAATCTCCAGCAAAGCCAACCAGAAACAACTCCGTTGGGTCCTGGAGTACTTCCCTGGAGGCTCTCACCCCGAACAAATGAGGGCAGGAATGTGGATCCGGCACTGAAGGGGCACACTGGTCCCCCTCTGGCTCCCTAGTAGACAGATTGCTCAGTGGGGTTGCTCACAACCTTTCTTTACCTCCTCCTACCACTCAAATTAAATCCCACAGAGCCCACAGCTCACTAAGGCAGCAGCTAAGTCAGAGTTTCTTTGGAGCAAGCTAAGCAGAGCAGCAACTTCATATCTCTGCATCCTGAGAGAAAGCCCTATTTTATTACAAATTCCCATAGACTCCCTCTTCCTCCAAAATCCCTTTCTACTGCCCCACTTCGAATGTTTGGGATGACACTGCCCAGAGAGCCACAAAACACCACCGTGAGGTTGCCACCACTTTGAGCTCGGAGGGGCACTCCAGGAGCAGCAGGGAATGGCCAGGGAACAGGAGACGAGGGGCGCTTTGACCCAAACTGGGATCCTGAACCCACCAGTCAGGCTGGGCCCACCTGCCACCCCCAAGTCCCTGGTGGACCCCAGGCATGCATGGGCCTCCTGACAACTGTTCCCCAGGGTGGCACAACCACCAGCCCTGCTGCTGCGGAGGAGCCCGAAGGACTGCGCTAGGAGCGGGGAAAGCGAGGCGGGCAAAGCCCGTGGAACAAACGCAAAGTGCATCAGGACGGGGAGACACCTGGGTGCTAAATCGAGCCCCTCGCTGCTGCTTTCGCTGCCCGCCCTGCGCGCGGCGGCAGCGGAGGAGGCGGAGGGCAGCCCCCTGTCCCCTCGGCAGCCCCCACGGCCACCCCAAAAGCCGTCGCAGCCGTCGCTGCGGGGAAGGCGGCACCCCGCTCAGTCCTGCATAGACCCCGCATAGACCCCGCGCAGTCCCGCGCAGACCCCGCGCAGTCCCGCGCAGACCCCGCCAGACCCGCGCAGCGCTCCCGCCCGTCCGCGAGCAGCGCCGGGCAGCCCGCAGCCCCCGCGCAGCCCCCGCTCACGCAGGCAGCCTCGCCTTGGCCCGCTCCGCTTCGGTTCCGTGCGCTCGGCTCCGCTTCGGTTCCGCTCGGCCCCGGCTGCCGCCCCGTCGCCGCCTGGCCCGGCTCGGCCCGGCCCGGCCCGGCGCGGTAGGGGCGGGCGGCGGGGAGGGGCCGGGACGGCCCCGCTCCTCCCGCCCGGCGCCTTTTGGGCGGATTTCACCTGGTTTCGTCCCGGTGCGGGGCAAAACTTGGGTGTTTCTAGGAGTGAGGGGAAAAAAAAAGGGGACCTAGGGTGGTTCTGGCTGACCCAGCCCCGCATCGCTCCATCCCTGTGGTGTTTTGCCCTGAGTTATCATCACGGCCCTTGGATAAAAGGGACAAAATAGGGACAACCGACTGCGGACGGACGGTTTCTCTGACCTAGGGTGCTGTGAGAGGATAGTCTCGTGGCCAGGGTGCCTGGGGACCTACCCCATCCAACCTGCCCTTCTCCCTCGTCCCGTTATCCCCACCGCGCGCCCCGCTGTCCCCTCGCGCTGCCCTCGGGTCGCGGCTGCTGCAGGTGTGGACAGAGCTGCACTGGCAGCAGCCCGGCTCGCTCGGGCACTGTCCGCAGCCGGGCAGCTGAGGCAGCACAAAAAACCCTCGTGCGTGCAGCGAAACCAGCCCAAGAAGCTTATTAGCCGTGAGGGCAGCCCGCCCGAGCCCTGCTGCCTGCTTGCACAGCCTCGTGGCTAGTGGTAGCCAGCATGACTACCGGGTTAGGTATGTCTGTGTGAGCAACGTCAGCCTCATGTGGACAGACCGACAGCCTCGCCGAGCATCCCTGCGCCTCCGCTTTTCCACCGCTGTCTCCCACAGCCTCGATACTCATTCACTTCTTGCTCCCTCCCCACAGCACATGCACTGAATTTTACTGTATATTTCCCCCGCATGCCGTTTTCCAAAGCCAACAAGTAGTTCTCTCTTGCCAGCAACAAAATCCCTGACCCAGCCCAAAGTGCCAAGTGCTACTGGAAAGAGATGCTTGCAGGTTTTCCCTTTTTATGTGCTTTTGTTTATCAGATCTAGACTGTATCAATCACATCTAGAATGTAGCCACCAGTCCCAGCCTGCGCACGCATGGGGGACAAAGACAAGTTTAACGGGCAGTGTGACGGGGATGAGTCCTGCAGCTGCAGGTGATGGCGTGGAGAGTCCTGCCCCAGGCAGGCAAAGCAGTGAGGACCCTTCTGCCACTTTCACTGGAGAGCAAAAAAGCCCTGGAATGTCACTGTGGGACCAGGGTGTTCTGCCAGGACCTCAGTCCCACCACAATGGCCAGCCCGCTGATCCTGGCTATCCTGAGCCCTGTTATTTCCCTGCTTCGGCACTGAGGTGCTACACCTTGGTTTGCAGAGGGGAAGGGCATTTCCAGCTCACAGTGACTGTGACAGTAATGCCAAGCATCTTAATGTCTCTAGAAATCAGGGTGTTTTGTAAAATACGCAGGCTCTTAGACCAGATGTACCAACAGAGTGTCCACCTTTGTAAAACTAGGATCATAAAAGTAGATATGTCGTGGAGGAGGGAGGAGAGAGGAATGTGAACTTAAGTTTTCATAAGGAAGTAGAAGATAGGTGCGTTATTCCTAGTTCGTCTCCTTTATAACAGAAACTACTTATTTTGTCTTGGTGACTCATTTTCCTTACTAATCACCTTGTAAATAATGGTGATAAGAAATCACCACTTTGTGTGCATTTTGGTTTTGCCTCTGGGTTTAGCGCTCCAAATCAAAGCTCTGGAGTATTGACATTTCCGCAGCAACCGCTATCTACACTTGCACGTGCGTCACCTCTGCCTGCTTCTTCTACAAAAGCAAGACAGCCCTTCCAGCCCAGCGAGCCCTGCAGGTGCTGCTCTCCTCATGGAGGTCCATGGTTGCACGTTAGACAGTGGTGGTGGCTCCAGCACCAGAGGCCACCTGAAGGGCTGGATGGGAGAGGTGGGAGAGATGCCACAGCTCCAGGGCGGCTCGCACTGCTGTAACCTTGTCTCTCTGCAACGGCAGAAAGCCCAGAGTGAAGGTGAGTTATGGTATTACCTCTGCAAAGACAAGTGCCCTTTCATCATGGAGGACCCCCTATACTTAAAGAATGGTGAATAACCCTACGTGGGGAACAGGTCACCCAAGCTGGATAACTAGAGCATGGCAGCTGTTTAAGTCTAGCACAAGGCTGGTTCTTAGGAAAGGGAGGCAAAAGCTGAGCTTGACTGAATTGCTGTGAAGGCAGGGTACAACGTGCAGTGAAATACCTGCATGGGGTGACCAGGGGAGGGCCCAGCCTCCCCAGCGGGGAGCCGAGCCATTACAGCTCACCCAGCCTTGCCATAGGAGCCTTTATCTCCACGTCATTTTCCAGGGCTTGGCTCTGCTCAATTACTACTTCTTAAATATCGTACTCAGAACTCAAACTGCAGTGCTGTCAGTGAAGTTTAGTGTCCATCACAAGACTGATAGGCACTTTATGAACCTTGCATTTCGCCAGGCACCTTTTCCAGGTTATTTAGGAGGCCTGTCCACCTTCATCAATCCGGTAGGAATTTGACACGTCATTTGGGAACGAATCTTACTATCCCAGGGGATAGATGTTTAACCCCCCTCACAGCCAAGGTCCCACCGTGGCAAAAAAATCAACGGATCGTGGAAGACAGAGCAAGCTCAGTCGTCTGTGTGAAGATTTTTGCTGAGAGGTGAGACCAATCCAGTAAGTTTGTCCAACAAGGTAGGCGACCAGGGGGACAGGCAACGATGGAATGCCAGCCCACAAGACCATTGCCTACCCAAACTTAGCACACGAGTCCAGTAAGGATTTCGCGGACCCTCCTATGGCTCAAGGCTCCTCACCAGGACTGAACTGAGTCTTCCTGAAGGCGACCGCTCCTTCCTATCTGGGCTTGCCTCGCGTGCGTTAGCCACTCGGAACCACAGCATACACATGCTGGGTGGTCATGGGGGATCACCCCCGGCCCTAAAGTGGAAGTCACGTCCGAGATAAGGGTTGCCCGCGCAACGCAGATGCTGGGTAGGCCAAAGACCTGCCCCGCCGTCACATCCAATTAGGTGGAATGACTCAAGCTCGGCTGTTCCAGGCCCAGGAGCAAAAGCATTCCTGGCCATCAGAGTCACCACCAAACACTACTGACTAATCCAAGACCCCATGGATTATCACCATGTGAGGCTTTCGTATAACTCGAGAGGACCAAACCCCCAGATCCTCCGAGGTGCCCAATTAGGAAGCCTCTAGGGCAAGAGGCTACGGCCCAAATATAATTTGGGCTACGAATTTCTTTGCGTCAATTTTTACTACTGAGCAGCCGGCGATACCGCTCAATAGGGTGTGAGTAGCTACCCTGGGACAGAGACAAAGTTAGTCACCCGATGTCAGCGGGGTCCGTCGGGAACCACGAGGAGGTCTTGTCTCTGATTCAAGCCCAGGTCGTAACCACGGTTCCCAGTAGAGAGTCATAGTTACTCCCGCCATAGTTACTCCCGCCAATCACCCCCTTACACTTCCTCACTAGGCCTCTGGTTGGTCCTGCTCAGCACCTCGTTCATCCTTTCTCCCAGGCAAGTACCTGTGCTGAGCTATCTGCCCGTTAGGCCTGCTGGATCCTTCTCACAGTCACAGCCATCTCCTTCTGTATTTGTGACTCATGTTGTTTGCTCCCAGATGTCAATGATTTTATGTTTATTTCAAGATTCCGGATGAAAAGAATGGATTTAGAATTGATTTTTGCAGAATAATGCCAATGAACAGCCAGTTAACACTTCTTCTCTGGAGTCTAGCAAGTAGTGGGTTTCTGGCCTATTTACTACATATGTGATTTACATTCTCTAGAGTACTTATATAGTCAGCATTGCACATAAAATCAAAATCAGCCTCTGTTTTAGCTACAGCTTTTTGGTCAATTTTTAAGTTAAATTTCACAGTCTACATTTTCTTCATGATGAGAAGGACTTCGTATTTTCTTCAGTTGGGGGAAAATTAGCCTGTGTGAAAATCCAAATTCACACATTACTATCTATGAGTGTCTTGACTTTGCCCATATTGACTGTAAACTGGCGACTGAGCTTGTATTTCAGTGATGAACTCTTCTTTATCCATCACAATGAAATCTAAACGGGAGACGGTGTGTGCTGGGTGGAGACCTCCTCTGATGGGAAACTATTATCTGCTGCGCTTGGAAACTCTCATGAGACTTTGCTGTGGCCTGCAGGCAATCTCTGCGGATGTGTGTCCTAGAATTAAATTCTCTATGCAAATACGGTTTTCTTTTCACACATTACAAGTCTTCAGAGAGATGCTCATCTCGGGCCTTGTTTGACGAGGTAGTCAGTTATGCACACAGGCATACACAAAGTATGGGCTTTACTAATTAGTGCATTGATCCACATACAGTCTGCCCCGAGTTATCCGTAATTCTGACACAGGTAATGTTGCCGCTAACATAAAGCTCTATCTTTATCTCTTTCACCTGCTATGTCCTTTCTCAGCATGTGGTAACCAGCAGTTGCAATATCCAAGCTAAAGGAAGCATTTGGCTAGACTTCTTATTAGAGAACATTTTCTCAATTTATTATTGCCTAAGTTTCTTGTTCTGGAATATAAAAAGGTGATTATTTTCTTGTTTTCACATGCACAGCCTGCTTGCCTCATGCTCCCTTGAGTTTAAATTGTTGAAACTTTTGCCCATTAGCAGATTGTCATTATAGGGTCAGATTGTTTCCAGCCTCACGATTTTAGGCCTTGCAATTTGAAGAGATAGACCATGCCCTAGCACAGCTCCTTCTCCAAGGACCAGGGTTGCATAGGCCACAGAACACAACCACTGAACACCAACTACTGGTCTGACCACCTGCCTTATCTGTCCTACCTCTCTCTAGCCTATAGGAGGTGATCACCTTAGAGGTGATCCCTGAGACTTTCTTCCTCCTTTCCAGGACTCCTGAAATCTAGAATAACCTCTTGTTATTCCATACCATCCCATTTGCTTTAGCTAGTAGAATAAGTGGCTAAACTAGCTCTTCTTAGCTCCTCCTCATTCTTAATAGGAGCTGCCCGTTATAATTGCTTGCCTGGATGTGGCACCTGGGGACACATGTGGACATTGCAGAGTGAGTCAAGGAGCTGCCCTGAGGTGGGTTCCCTGTAGCTCGCTGTGCTGCAGCGCTCCCAGGACGTCTTGGGAAAGTGCTTTGTAGCCACCTGGCTGGCAGCCTCCTTACAATTAAATTCTTCCAGCTAATTGGAATACATGCTGTCTCTCTTTTCCCTTTGGAACATGCACTTTAAGGCCTCTTTCTTAGTTTCTCTTCTTTTCCACCTGCTTTTTGTTGATCTTTCAACATTGCCTAGCCATCTACAGTCCCAGAACGTGGCTGCTGTGTTCCCATCTGCCCGAGTGCCAGGCAATGCACTTACGTGCATCTCTAGACTAGAGAGATCTTTTCTCCCACGTCTGATACGTAATTCTGTTGTGAGTAAAGCATGAAGGGGCTAAAAACTAATAAATCTGAAGGGGCTAAAAACTAATAAATCTTCACAGACATCTCCTCACGGTAACTATTCCATCATTAGCTGTGTCTACTGCAGCTGCACGGCAACTGCCTGTATACATCATGCCCAAACTCCCTTCATTCTAGCTCCAGTTTGTCTGCTCCTAACTTTGCTCTGAAGCTGCCGTGTACAAGGAGACTCCTCAGCTCAGTCCCACCACCCTTGCCAACAAGGTTCGTTCCAAGCTGTCCGTCGCTTTCACCTTGAGGGGAGCTCCTGCTTGCTCGGTTCCAGCAGCCTCTTTCATTCTCATTCTTCTCCTCTCTTGCAGCGCTGCAGACTGCAGTGACAGTCACCTTGCTCTTTCTCAGATCCTTGTGGGATTTGATGAAAGGCTTGATTTTATGCCGCTGTTGCTCAGGCCTGTAAAGCATAAGATACACTTTCATAACAATGCTCTTTGCAGTTTCAGGGCCCTGACCCATTGTGGAGAAGTTCTCCTTTTTAGATAGAGGTTTTTTTCTATTCCCTTTCAAACCTATTTTCTGTGCTTCTGTGAACAACCTTAGGATGTCTTTCTAGCTCACTTTTGCCATAACAAAATATTTAGTTGGTTCTTCCCCATTCAGAACAAAGGAAAAAACCACATTCTTTGTAGCACGCAGCCCTGCATCTTCCTAGGGGATTTGAAATAACCTCTCAGAAAGATGATCCTACAATCTTTCTTTGTGTAGTTGATGTGGACCTCACTGTTGTTAGGCAGACAAGTCAAGATCTCAGGAGTTATGCAGGTGAGGACTGGAATACATATAAGTGGGGAGAATCAGAGGAATCCAAGCAAAGGGTTGAAGAATATGGTGGAAGAACAGCAGCTATTGATGGCATGAGAACTATGTGCCCCTCAGGAGCAAAAACTGTGGCACATTAAAAGGAAAGTCTACTCAGGAGCCTTAGAGGCAGGAATAGCAGCTCTAGTGTGTTTTCTGCCATGCTCTTGTGACTAGTACTGAGCTGCTTGCAAAGGGGACTGATGATTGAGTGGTAACAAGCAACATGTCTTCTGCACCATGAAGGTCTCATAGCATGGAGACTGTCAATGTTGAGGTTATGGTGCCTGTGAGAGGCAGCTGGGACAGCATACATGTTCTATGTGAGATTGCAAAAGCTGGATATGTAAGATCATTGAACTGCCACTTCCCTTTGAAAGTGCAGCCCTCAGCTGTCTTTGGCGTCTTTCCATGCCTACTTTCCAGTTGAAGATCCAAAACATGGTGGCACAGACTCACAGCATAAGGGTGGTTAACTGGAAGTGGGCTTCTTTTCAAACAACGCAGAACTCAAACGCATTCCTACCAGTCAAAACTGGTTTCCTAGTAAAATTCTACTCACCTAGCATGTCTCTTATGAAAAAATAAGACTGATCAAAGGCTCACCTGACAGAAGGTCAAACAGCTGTAGAGGGCTTGACCCTGCAACATTCCCTCTTTCCAGGCGCTGTTTGGCTGTATCCTGGTAACAGATGAGCTAAGGATCAGTGCCATTGGAAAGGCTGCTATATTCTAACTCTCTGTAAGCCCTTCTGCTTCTCCCACTGAATAGAGCAATGGGGTTTAAAAACTTTCTAAGAAGACTTTCTGCACTATTGAGTGTTCACTAGCTGACAGGAGTCAGGACAGGGCAAGGGTGAAAGCCATCTCCAGCAATGGAGAGCAATGGAGTAATCCAAAAAGTGAACCTTGTTCTGTCCCAAGGAAGGCAGTGTGCCCAGGCTCGGTTGCCCCCTCACTATTCTGGTTTCAGTTGTTACTACTGGGAGCCAAGAGCCTTCACAGACTGACCAGGCAGGTGTGGGATAAACTATGTATCCCTGGACTTACTGTAGCTGGAAAAGAGAGATGTGCACTGAGACGACCAACTTCCGACAGCCACAGGCAATGGCAACCGTGGATGGGGATCAACCCATCTCCAGCCGGGGCAGAGACCCAAAACAGGGCAGCTGGCTGTGGCAAATGCTCTGTCAGATGTGGGTAGAGGTTGCCTGCAGGTTTTCGTGTTGGTTTCTCACACTCTTTTCTAATTATTATTTTTTGGGGATGTCATCAAGAAGCAAATATGAGACTGATGAATTAGGTACCATATGCAAGCAAGGAAGAGCCAGGATAGGGCTTCCAGGAAAGCAGCAGCAGACTGAGCGTAAGGGCTGTGAGGGAAAGCTGTCGCCAGGCTTTGTAGTGAGACACCAAACACACATCTCACCCTGGCAAACAAGCATGTTCATACAGATTTGGTCCCAGGTATCTAAGAAAGACCTTTGCCTCCTCTTTGACAAGATCCACAATAACTGCTGCTTAAACCAGAAGTTAGGCTCATTTCTCTTTTTCACACTGATACCCTAAGGGAATGGGACTTATACAGTCATGCTCTGCATGCATTTGTCTGACCCTCGTCCCCTCTTTGTCAACAGCTTTAAAATCTACTGGCAAATTACAACCAAATTTATCAGCGTGTTGAGAGTCTTACAGCTATTAACTTTCTACACATTTCAGTGGCTGGAGAGAGGAGAGAGAAATCTGGTGAATCATCCCCTCTCCTACTGCAGCGTAGGGAGGGAGCATGTACACAGCTTTTGTTAGACACCAGCAAATCCCGCTCCCAGGGATGGGATCACACAGAATCACATCTTGTGGCAAACAAGAGGGCTTGCTGGTGGGAAGACAAGGCATCCTCAATCAAGCTGCTCATAGAACTACATGATTTCTTTACCATGATATGAAAAATATGAAAACCAAAGACCTTGGTTTTCTGCTTATTTTGTTTTCTATTTGTATTCCCAATTAGAAACATTTTTTTTTTTTTTTTTTTTTTAAATATCAGTCACCTGGGTTTTGGTGAAGGAAAGACTAGTGCCCCCCGAGGTTAGTTGGGTGTATCCCACACCAATGTCTGGAGAGACTGCAAAGGACCAAGCTCCTGAGGAAGCCAGCCAGGGTTTGCACAAGCCCAAGTGCATGCTGACACAGGATACCAGGAGTTGAGCTAATTTTAGGTAAGTGACTGGTCATGCCAAATGCACGCAATAAACTCAACTGCTTTTTCCTTTAATACTGAGTCCCAGTGTATTATTTTTATTAAAGGCTGAATATGACCTGGAACCCAGGGGAAGAATCCAGCCTCTTTGATGCTAAACTGAACCACCAAACCTTTTAAGGTTCAGTTAGTGCTGCCAGCAACACCCAACCTCAGCAGTGATTAGTAGTCTCCTGGGAAGTATCTCAGCTTCTTAGGATTTGACTATGAAACAATAAAGGCTGCAGTGGAGCTGAGTTTCATTGTCCCTGTCTGCTAAATATAGGTGGTAAATGATAGTTTCCTTCAAATGCAGCTGTTTGTGACTGCTCATGAAGTCATACAATGATCTCACCTCAGTTATTCACCATGTTCTTTCTTCTATCTGGTAATGTGAAGATGTTTTTCTTTATGTTTCTTTCTAACAATGGAGGATAAAAACAAAAACAAACTCCTTTCTGTTACTGTGCACCTTCACATCCAAAGCACAACAGAAGCATCCTTTGTATACTTTGGTGTGTATACATGGCAAGAGAGGTTGTGGAGTCTCCTTCTCCAGAGATCTTCCAAACCCACTCGGATGCCGCCCTGTGCCTCGTGCTCTATGTGACCCTGCATGTGCAGGGGGCTTGGACTAGATGATCTTGAGAGGTCCCTTCCAAACTTAACAGTTCTGTGATACTTTGCTTCTGTCTCTCACTGCCGCATTTGGAATATCTTCCTGATTCCAGCTGGCAGGCCTAGCCACCTTTGAAGGTGGTCCTTTGCCACAGGAGAAGCCAGAGTTGTCTCCCTTAGCTCATTGCTAAGCCCTCTGTTATCAGACATAGTCTGCATGCTCTTGTTTCTGGGCCAGCACAGTCAAGAAATCATAGAATCATAGAATTCTTAAGGTTGGAAGGGACCTCTAGAGATCATCTAGTCCAACCTCCTGCTCCAGCAGGGACACCCAGAGCACGGGGCACAGGGCGGCATCCAGGCGGGTTTGGAATATCTCCAGAGAAGGAGACTCCACAGCCTCCCTGGGCAGCCTGTGCCAGGGCTCTGGCACCCTCACTGTTAAGAAATTTTGCCTTAAGTTCCTGGGGAACTTTTGGTGCTTCAGTTTGTGGCCGTTTCCTCTAGTCCTGTCGCTGGCCACCACTGAAAAGAGGCCGCCCCCTCCTCCTCACTGCCTCCCTTGAGGTATCTATAGACACTGATGAGGTCCCCCCTCAGCCTCCTCTTCTCCAGGCTGAACAGACCCAGCTCCCTCAGCCTTTGCTCACAGGGCAGATGTTCCAGGCCCCTGATCATCCTGGGAGCCCTGCGCTGGACTCTCTCCAGCAGCTCCACATCCCTCTTGTCCTGGGGAGCCCAGAACTGGACACAGTCTCCAGATGTGGCCTCACCAGGGCTGAGTAGAGGGGGATGATCACCTCCCTTGATCTGCTGGAGATGCTCTTCTTACTGCACCCCAGGATCCCGTTGGCCTTCTTGGCCACCAGGGCACACTGCTGCCTCATGGACAGCTTGTCATCCACCACGACGCCGAGGTCCCTCTCTGCGGGGCTGCTCTCCAGCAGGTCCACCCCTAATCTGTACTGGTGTCCGCGGTTATTCCTCCCCAAGTGCAGGACCCTGCACTTGCCCTTGTTGAACCTCATGAGGTTTCTCACCGCCCAGTCGTCCAGTCTGTCCAGGTCCCTCTGGATGGCAGCGCAGCCCTCAGGGCTATCAGCTACTCCTCCCAGTTTGGTATCATCAGCAAACTTGCTGAGGGAGCACTCCAGCCCTTCATCCAGGTCGTTAACGAAGAAGTTGAACGGGACCGGACCAAGGACTGATCCTTGGGGACACTGCTAACCACAGGCCTCCAACTGGACTCTGCACCACTGATCACAACTCTCTTAGCTCTGCCATGCAGACAGTTCTCAATCCACCTCACCATCCACTTTTCTATCCCACACCTCTGGACCTTGCCCAGGAGGATACTGTGAGGGATGGTGACAAAAGCCTTACTGAAGTATCCACCGCTCTGCCCTCATCTATCCAACCAGTCACTCCATCACAGAAAGCGATCAGGTTAGTCAAGCATGATTTCCCCTTGGTGAATCCATGCTGGCTACTCCTGAGCACCTTCTTCTCCTCCACGTGTCTGGAGACAGCAGCCAGGATGAGCTGCTCCATCACTTTTCCAGGGATGAAGGTGAGGCTCATTGGCCTGTAGTTGCCTGGGTCCTCCTTCTTGCCCTTTCTGAAGATTGACATGACATTGCCTTTCTTCCAGTCCTCAGATACCTCCCCCGTTCTCCAGGACCTTTCGAAGACGATATAGCTATAACATTGGACAGCTCACGCAACACTCTGGCGTGCATTCCATCAGGGCCCATGGATCTGTGTGAATCAAGTTGCCCTAAGTGCTCTCTGACCCAATCTTCCTTTATTCAGGGCAAGTCTTCCTCTCTCCTGGCTTCTTCTCTTGTCCCTAGGGTCTAGGATTCCAGAGGGCTGCTCTTGGCAAACACTGAAGCAAAGAAGGAATTCAGCAACTCTGTTTTTTTTTCTGTATCATTTTGTAACCAGGGCTCTGTTCAATAGTGGACCTACGTTCACCCTAATCTTCCTTTTGCCATTGACATATTTGAAGAAGCTCTTCTTGTTGTCTGTAACATCCCTTGCCAGATTTAAATCCAAACATGCCTTAGCTTTCCCTGTCGTATCTCTCCATTCCCTGACAACATTCCACTATTCCTCCCAAGGGGCCTGTCCATTTCTCCACATTCTGTATACTGCCTTCTTCTGCTTGAGTTTTGCCAGGAGCTCCTTGCTCATCCTCTCAGGCCTCCTGCCCGCTCCATCTTACTCAAGGATGTCCTGATCTTGAGCTTGGAGGAAGTGCTGCTTGAATACTAACCAGCTCTCTTGGGCCTCCTTCCTTCTAGGGCCCTAGCCCATTGGATTCTTCCAAGTAGGTCTCTGAAGAGGCCAAAGTTGGCCCTTCCGAAGTTCATAGCTGCAAGGCTACTTACTGCCCTGCCTCCTCCTTGTTGGATCCTAAACTCCACCAGCTCATGATTGCTGCAGCCAAGGCTAACCCCCACCTTCACATCTCCAACAAGTCCCTCTATTTGTGAGTACGAGGTCCAGTAGCCCACCTCTCCTTGTTGGCTCCTCCACAACCTGTGTCAAAAAGTTATCATCAATCATCTGCAGGAACTTCCAGGACTTTTCATATCTAGCTGTGCTGTCTTTCCAGCTGATATCAGGGTATTTGAAGTCTCTCATGAGAACCAGGGCCTGTGACCATGAGGTTACTTCCAACATGCTCACAGAAATCGTGTTCATGGCAGTCCTCAGAGACAAAGACCAAGACTTGAGCCTTTCTGGTGCAAGCCAAGAGCTTGTTAGGTGAAGACACCGTTGCATTCAGTCATCCTTATTCAAAAGGAGGAAATGAAACAGGAACAGACCCAAAAACACCTCTAAAATGATCAGGGAAAAGCGTCATCTGTTATGTGAGAGAAGGATAAGAGAGCTGGCTTGTTCACTCCAGCAAAATGAAGGCAAGTGAAGATGAAATCCCTGTGCAGTGCCGTGTAGTGCAGTGGAAAGCATTGGCAGAGGAAAAACAAGGAGCCATGGAGGAGGTGGGGATAAATTTAGGCTGTCCAAAAACAGTCCTCCAGGGAATAGTTTTCCTCAAGATGACGACTATTCTGGATATCCTCCAAGGGGTACCCAAGAAACCTAGTTTCTGGGCACTTGCAAAGCTGCTCAGCCTGTCAAAGAGATGTCATGTTTTGGCATGTGATTATGGAGGTCTTGGTGCAAGCTGGCACAAAAGAAGTTTTTAGAAAGCAGAATTATTACTTCAAAGGTGGCTTGGCAGCATCTTATTCTGAAAACACGTTACCAAACTAACAATTGCTCAAGTACATCTTACCAGCAATGGCCGTTGATCTAAATAGACTCACATATTACACCTAAAATGCACAGTGGATTTTTCAAGCCTTTAAAATTATTCTGACTCAAGGATGTGTACCTGAAAATAAATCACAAATCAGTAGGAGTACGTAATTTGAACTAGACTTAAGCACTTAAGTAAATAAATTCAGCACTTTGCTGCTATTAAGAAACTTGAAGCAGCAATTGTAGATTGCTTTAGCAGAACTTTAGAAATTGAGATGGGAAAATATTTTACAACCCACAACAGTTTTTGCTACGTGTGATGTTACTGCCATTTAAGAGCATTATAATCACAGACTTTGTAAAACTACATGCACCAGTCCTGATATTGTGAACTCCTCAGTCTCTCTGAAGGTTATGAAAACCATTCATCAGAGACTGCTTTAAAATATAAAAGAAACACACCCTTTTCTTCTTTTTTTTTTTTTAAAGGAACCTTTGAACATTTTTTATGAAAAGCTGTTTGGCAATGAAATTCGCATAAACAAGAAAGTTATTGCTGGATAAACGATTACGTAGACAAGATATTTGTCAGCTGGAGAATTAGAAGAAAAGAAGTTAATGAGAAAAGCAACAGGACTTTGGGGACTGGAAATTTTGCTGCTGTAAAAGGGAAGAGGTGTAGAGAACGTCATTGCTGCAATGGCCGAGTTCCCTGGGATGTTCAGATACATTCCTAGAAGAGAAAACATGACCAATGGAGGAGTCTTTATCATTGTAATGAAGAGTGCCAGTGCTCGGCTGTTGGTATAAAATATCAACTTAGTTTCTGCACCAACTGGTTAAATCCAAGTACATTCCAGGTATCTGGGAAGTCAGCTGGGTGAAAATACATTTCCAAGACACCAGAAACAGTAGTAAAAGATGACTAGAGCAGTCTTCTGATCAAATTCCATTAGGGACTTTTTGCCCCAGAGGAGAAACATACCCTTTGACGCCACATGAATGGAGCGAAATGCCTGCAAGTGTTTTATCAAGGGATGAAGAAGGGAACAAGACACTCCTGGACATGCTCCACAGCAGTTTTCTTCCTTGTGGCCAGGCAGACCTTGGAGTCCAGGCTTGAATTACCCACTGACATAACAAGCCTAGATAGAGTATGAGAGCTGGCAGCATTGGATCAAGGAAAGTTCTTGCCTCCTAAAGCCATACTTCTCTCCCTGCCATACACATCAAATAAGATTTACTTTCCTGGAAGAATTATGAAATTCTTTCACACAGGATGCTTGGAGGACTGTGTTTGGGTCAGGACAAGCCATGGCCAGTTGTCTGAGGCCTTCAGGAGGCATTTTCCCTACACGACTTTAGCAACTCTTTTGAACAGGTTTTCAAAGCAGCCAGATGGGGTTGCAAGTCGTGAAAAGGAAATGTAAAGTTTCAGACATTCCTGGAGTGTTTTGAAACATGTTTCAACGAGCCCGGTCACACATCTTCTACAGAGAGATACAATCATGAAAGGCCTTGTAGAAGACTCCCTGCTCCTTTAAAGAAAGAAAGAAACAAACAAAAAGGCACAATTTAATCCCAAATACCTAAAGAAATTAACTACAGACCTTTGGAAAACACTGCTGTGTTTATTTGAAGATTAAAAACACTGCTGCAAACCACTCGCTTCTTTCAGACAGTCTCTCACTGCCTAGATGTTTTAGTTTTGATTATGTGCTTGACTATATAAATGCAACAACCATTTTAAGATCTTCCAGGCCTTCTAGTTGCGTTCCCGTTTAGTTGTGTTCCCCACAACAGAAAACAAGGCACTCGGTTCAGCCAGCGCTTTCATTGAATCATCCAGCCTTTGGGCAGGTGTTACCAGCTCAGGGTTGAGTTCAGAGAGCCCCACGAGCCCTTTGGCAAAGCGGGGGAATATCTGGGGAAGCAGAGAGCAGCTCAGAGGAATCTTCCTCCAACAGAAAGAGATAGAAAAGTTGCAGCAACCTGTCACAGACCTCCAACCTCTGAAAAATACCTGGTATATTTGAAGCAGAGCACTACAGTTAAGGGAAACATCAGGTACTTCACTTTCCAGGTCCTGCTCTGAGTGCCCACTCCTCCCAGCCCTGGGATCCACCAGCTTGGTGAAGACTTGCTCAACGTCACACCTCTCATGAGCAGAGTCCGTTAACTCATCCACACCCAGCATATGGATTTGATTCCTGAGGAACAATGGAGCAGCCTGCCCCAGTGCATGAAAGCATGTTTTTGGACAGCAAATACTCAGTGCTGTCTGGCACAAGGGACATTTGCTCAACATTAGACACGTTCGTTATTAAGTCACTTTTACTGTGGATGCCAGAACCCCCCCCAGGAATTATGGAAAAACACATGCTGGAAAAAGGAATTTTCCTCTCCTCTCCATTTTTAGAGCTCTAGGGCTGAGGTTTAGTATTAGGAACAACTCATGCATAGAACAACCCTGAACTTTTCACGCAGGTCCTCCTACCACCATGAGCACTTTGCTTCTGCAGGGGGCAACGTGTTCATCTGCTGGGCTCCAGCCTGTGACACAACCCCCTCCCCACAAGCCATCATCCAGGGGAAGGGTCCATATTCTCTCCTAACGTGCCCGTTCCCCAGTGTCTGTGCCACAGCACAGGCAGCACATTGCAACGTGCTGGCTCTGGTAAAATCATTTGTGCAGCCAGCAGACTAGCAGTGGACTTCCAAGACATCTACATGCCTTCAATCAGTCAAGGGATGTCACAGATCCCACAGATCCGTAACTTGAGGAAAATGGTTGCCCTAAGTTTCTTAGGATCCCTCCAAGTCCTGAGGGACTTTGTTCTTAGATTTCTCCTTTCTGGTACAGAGGAAGTCACCTCTCAGCAGAGAGCAGCTCCCTGCACATTCCACATAGGAGGCAACAGGCATAAACTGAAACACAGGGAGATGACAGAGTCCTGGCACAGGCAGCCCAGGGAGGCTGTGGAGTCTCCTTCTCCGGAGATCTTCCAAACCAGCCTGGATGCCGCCCTGTGCCCCGTGCTCTGGGTGTCCCTGCTGGAGCAGGCGGGGGTGGACTAGATGATCCCTAGAGGTCCCTTCCAATCTCAGCCAGCCTGTGATTGCAACAGCCTCCTCATGGTCCTAGCTCAAGACAAGCATAACCCGAGACCTGTCCTCTGCCCTGGCTGAACAGCACTGCTAGGTTCTCAGGAGCTGTGAGCGACCCTGAGCAGATTTCAAAGGAGAAACATCAGTAAGTAGGGACTTTGTCACTCATGTCTCCGGATTTACATTAACATTGGTCTGTTTGTAATCTGTCAGGATGGCTTCCAGTCACAACAAGGGCTGCCCTTCCCATCCAGTGACCTGGCTTGGATCAAGATGTCCCCGTGATACAGCTCCGTGCCCCAGATCAACCAAGAAACAGCTCTTCTGTGCTTGCCAAAGGAAAAGGCTCAGTGCTAGGGCTCGCCACCATCGTCTGACTAGAAGACACTTCCACATGGGCAGAGAAGAAAGTGGGAGCTGCAGCTGGAGAGAGCCCCATCTGCAAGGGCTCTGGGAAAGGGTGGCACTGACCACTGTAACATACCTGGATCCAGCCAGAGGAAGGGCACCTAGCTAAGAGCACCCACAGGAGGGCTGTGCCCTGCTACAAAGGCTCCTAGCACATGCACTGGAGGCACAAAGACACGAAGCCAGATGCGAGCTGCAGTAACAGCATCCACAGCAATGGTCTCCTCAGAAAGGGGAAGCAACACTGAGAGCAAGAGCCTCTTGAAGAACCGTTGTCCCGGGCTCTCTTGGCCCAGGGGCAGCCACCTTCTCCTGCCAGCAGAGAAAGTCTCATGATTTCCTGATTACCCTGACTCAGCCAACAACCCGCTCCGTCTTTGCCAGCGAGGACGCTTGGAACCATTGGCACTTTCCCCATGCCCTGTTTGTCGCCACTTATCTGAAAGATCCCAGCACTGCCCTGAAACAGGGGTTGGTAGAGAGCTGCTCACACTCACTACTTGCTTGGGGTTGGGGGAAGATAAGAAACCCAGTGCCACATGCTTCGCAAAAACGTAACATAGAGGGATCCCTGAGGGAGCAGTGGGGACCAGAGCCCTAGGCCAAGCCATGCCTTCTGTATCCAGATGTATTTGCCCAGCGCCTCAAAAGCAAGAACATTACACTGCTTATTTAAGTGCTGAGTTCAAATTACTTCCTTTGCAATTTTTGATTTCTCTTCAAGTTTTTTGGGCTCCTTTGAGATGGAGAACAGCAGCCAAACGTGCTGCCAAACTAGGCATCAGCTCTGCCTTGCGTTTTTCAGAGGCTAAGGTCACGCGTGCAAGGCAGTGGCTGCAGCCCAGCTGAGCCGGAGCACTTGTGCTTGGGATGACCCCAGCAAGCGCCCGAGCCGCAGGAACCAAAGCAGGACAAGCCACGGCACCAACAAACACAAAACTGAACTCCTTTATCCCCCCGCAGCGAGGAAGGCTGCTCCCCAGCACTGGTTCTCAAGCTCTCTGGTTCCTCCTACCCCTGCAGGCTCTTTGACAAGGGCCTCCCTACGCTTTACGTACGGGTGTGCACGAGAACGTATACTCACGGGTTGGCCGCCCCGCGGCGCTCAGAGGGCATCGCTGCCGGTGCCCTGTCCCCTCGGAGGCAGAAGGCTGGAAAGCGCCCCTTTTGCTGGAAAGCATCGTGGGATGGAGCCATCACCAAGCCCCACGGTAGATGTGAAACGGCACCAGAGGAACCACCAGGAGCTGGCTTCTTACTCGAGGTGTCATTCAGCAGAGCGCTGCGTTGTGGATTTTTGGAGAGTCGTCCTACTTATGTCTGCCACACGAGCCCGAGAGCCTTGTGCAAAGCGCTGGGGCCGGCACAGCCTCCCCGCCAGAACCTGGGGAGGTGCACGTGCTCCTCACCCAACACGGCCACAGCAGTGGCAAACCAAGGCCTCCTGCCCGTGAGAGCCTGTGCAGCCTCCAAGTACGCAGGGGAACACGTGCCAAACAGGCACTGCCAATGGGCAGCCCAAGGCCATGGATCCCTGCAGCATCTCAGGAGCTCTGCTTTACGCATCTCCATCCACTCCCGAGGCCAGTTTCTCTCCATGGAAATCAGCTTGGTGGGATGTTTTTGACCAACATATATTACTTAGAATAAGTTCGCAGTTTGCTGGGCAGTACTGTCTTAAGCGGAATGTTGCAGAGGCTCAAAGCTTGTCCTACAGCCTCAGCATGTGAACAGCTCTCTGTAGATAACGTTGGTCCTTTGTGAGCAAGCTTCAGTCTGCCACCAGTGGAATCCGGGGCCAAGATAAAGAGACCCATGTACAACCTCCCCATGGCGACCAGCACCAGTCATGGAAGTGAAACCAGGAGAGCTGAACCTTTACTCCTGCCATAAAAAACAAAGCTGAGCTGGAAGCGCCCGGGGACTCTGCCCTGGACAACTTTCCTCTCTGTCCTAAAAGGACCTCAGTTGCTGTTAGACCCTGCTAATCTTCCTTGACAGAACTCTCCTTTTCGCTGCTTGGTGAGAGAGGAGAGCGCAGCAAGCTGTTGTACAAGAACTTGGCCAATTCTCAACCAGGGCTCAACCAGGGCTGATGGAGAGGGAAGAGATCCTTGGACATAGCAAACCGTCTGAGGACTGCAGCTGAGGGTTGCGGGTGGCCCTCACCCCCATCCATGCAGCTTTGTGGCAGCACTAGGGCCCAAGCGTTCAGCACGAGCTCAGTGCACAGGGAAACCCAACCACGAGCTCAGTACAGAGGGAAAGGTGCAAGTTCCTAATTACCTTGGGCAACCAGGACTAGCTGTGGCATCCCAGCAGCAAATGCATGGTTCTGCTTTACAGAGCAGCAGCATAACACCCTCTTTTAGATCTGCACAATTGTATGTGAGCCTAAAAATGTCCATTTGGCAGGCTCTGCATCTGTTTCAGGCCTCTACGCAACTCATGTTTCAGTGGCACCGTACTTCTCATTGCATTAGCAATGAAAACAGCTAAGAGGAGTTTGAGAGCTGAGGTTCATTCCTGTAAAATGAGGAGACAAGCAAGTAGCGACAGGAGGATGTCGGGCATTTGGAGAGATTTCTGCACTAGAAAGAATTCAGCACCAGAGCAGGGGCCCGGGAAGACTACGGACTCTCCATCCTTGGAGGTTTCCAAGATAAAGCGAGAGAAACCCACAGGGACCTGGACAGTGCTGGAAACCATCCTGCTTACAGTGCAAGGTTGAACGGGAGACCTCTGGTTCTCTGCTTCCTCATACAGAAAAAACCTGAAGAAGGTTTCCCAAAGGGATACTTTCCATCAAACACAAATGAAGCAAGGACACTCCCAGCCTCATTTTACAGTCAGGGCCACTGGATTCTGCACGATTTTATGCTATTTGAAACTGAGCTGCTGAACAGTATGAGAGCTTCATCATCAGGTAGGTCGCTAAACCACCTCTGTGAAGTTCCTGCTGAAGCTGATATCAAGTAATTCTAGTTTTACACTACCCCACTTTCCAACAGGCCACTTGGGCATTGACAACTGGCAATGGCACTGCAGCAAACACGCTGGCAGTAAAATCACAGAAACCCCGGGATGTAGGAGGAAACATGGGACTACACATGAGATGGGAACCCAGCAGACAGTCAAGGCAATCAGAACATTAACCTTTGGAAAGTTATTTATAGATTTCAAAGTTAGCGTCTTAAGAGGAGTGAAACGATTTAGGAACGTCAGGACAATTGCTTCAGTTTGCCAGAAACCTCTACGAAGTCACACTGCCTTCACTTCTCCTGTTTTTATCTTAGCCATTAATTACTTTCACATTTAAACTGGGGAGCAAATTCATGCAACAGAGTTCCAGAAGTGAAACAGTTGTCACACTTTCTGCTCTGTCACAAATGAGCCCCATAAGCCAAGAGTTTCAGTAGCTGCTTTAGAAGACTCACCTGCTCTTGGTTTTCCAAAGCACGGATCAAGTCTAATCCATCCCCAGACCTTGTATTCCCCCATTTCTAATGCTCACAGAGCTGCTGCCAGCAGCAATTCCAGAACACAGACGGTGTCAAATAAAAGACAGACAATTGTAGAAATAACAGTTTTGGTTTAGTGTTACAATTTGTTTTACAGCTCATTAAGAGAAATCCTGATAGAGAGAACTCTATATTCATACATTTCTAACACAATACACTTTTAAAAATGTAAGGCACTTTCAGGCTTCATAAACCAAACACTCTTGATAAAAAAAAAAAGTATCACTAGAGGGCTAGATGAGAACCCTTCCTACCCTTAATGCTCAGGTCAGTAAAAGCTCAATCCTCTGGTCAGGCAGGCAAATGAAAGAATCAGCAGGAAGATGCCAAGACAGAGTTGCTGCTGTATTAGTGTGCACCCTCAAGTGGCCCAGCTGAAGCATCTTGAGACTCTAAAACGGGGAGCAGGGAAGAGAGGGGGAATCCATCCACGTGGTGTGAATAAAATGCATTAAAATAGTTCTTTGAACCGGGTAACAAAGACACATTGCACGGATTACGTTTCATTACTTTCATTGGATTAAATTCCTCCCATTCATTAATGCCAAAAAGAGTAAGCAACAAAAAGGAGCTGGCTCTCCCCTCCCTCCCCTCTACTCCCATTATAATTCAATACCACATTTCAAAGACTTCAAGTGACCACGGCAGAAGCCCATGAAAAACTGCCTCTGGCCCCTTCAGAGTGCGTGGAAACCGGCTTCCTCAAGCCTCTCCTCTTATTAAAGAAACACGGAAGAATTGGTAACTATACAAATTGCTTCCAATTTTTCCAAACTGATATTTTGCTCCTTTCCGACGGTGATCCTGCTCTTCTCGGCAAGCAGCCACATCCAGAAACAGCCACGAGCTCTTGGCCACGGGACGCAGGGATGGAGGGGAAGGCAGGAAGCCCCTGGTCGCCGTGGGGCGGCTGGAAGCAGCGCCTTGCGCCCCAGCCAGAGCCCAGGGGCCAGCCCGGGCTGCTGGAGCAACACGGGCAGCGGTGCCCAAGCACCCACTGAGGCCTCCCCGGCGGACACGCACCCGCAGACACCCAGAGCCACTATTTAACCTGCCAGAGGAGCTGCAGCTCTGCCAAGGCTCCATCTCAGGGCCTCTGCAGCAGCAGGAAGGGGACAACAGACACACGTCCCTCCCCAGCTCCTCGTGTTTTCACGTTTCGTCTGTTTGGGGGCGGACGAGGCCTGAAAAACAAAAGCCTGGATGCCTCAGGATGTTCAGCCCTGCGCTGCCGCACTCTCAGCTCTACCTTTGAGGGAAAGGAAAAGAGAAACAAAAAACTCATTCGTTTGTATTTCTTTTAAGTCCTTGTAAGACAATTTTAAACACTGACTTACTTGAATTGCACTTTAAAGCCCACTGGCAAAAAGAAAAAGATCGTTAGCTGCATTCAGGAATATATATACATTTTTAAGATACAAGATACTTTATCATAAAGACTATAAAGATTTCAACCAACCGCACAGACATATCCTCTGTATGAGCTGCCAAGTTTTGAGCTGGCTACGGAGAAGAGAGATCACTATTAACCAAGTAGAACTGGGCTAGAAATCAGAAACCCCTTTGGTTGGGAAAGAAAAAACAGTGAGGAGGGGAGTAAAATTTGAACCAGGCACCAGTTTGGAGTCACTGGTCTTAAGCCATCACCCAGAGGTGTTGCTGTGCAAACAGGATTTGTGGCAGAAAAAAACGCTTGTGCAATCTAATTTTGTGAACAGAAAAGAGTGTGGCTAAAGAAAAGCTCAAGGAAGATGTGAGCCTTCGAGCTCATGGCCCCAGGCTCAAAAGATCTTGATCTCCACCTGTGTGGTTCATATTCTCTGGCAAAAGAGCCAAGCTGTAGAGCACTCTCCGCACTCAGACCAGTTATCCTAGCATGATCCTAGTGATCCTGTGGCTCTGCCATCAGCTTATCGAGGACAAGAGCCGCTGATCCCACCCCAACTAACACCAGGCAGCTGGTTCCTCTCATATTTCTCTCATTCTTTGTCCCAAAAGAAACCTCACAGAATTTGCTAGAGACACATCCAGCTACTTTGGGCATTTACCTTACCGTGTCTTAAATAAGTACATTTAAAAAAAAAAAAAAAAGGCACAAAGGCACTGAGCATGGGCAGTTTATTTCCTTTAGGCACTTGTGTAGGCACGGGGGCAATCTTTAGCTATGCTGGAATGATTAATAACCAAAGGGGTGCCCCTTTGCAAATCGATTCTTTCTTGCAAAGTGTTCCCTGCAAAGGAACCGGGGCAACTGAGCCGCTCTGCCAAGGAGCTTCCCAGCAAGAAGTTCAACCTGCCCACCAAGGCAGACTGGCACGTACGCAATTTCACAGGCCTTGTTCTGCAGGTCACATTAAAAGAAAATGCAATTAAAAGAAAAAAAAATCACTAATGTTTGCTACGAAGAGTAAAATTATCAAAGTGCTTTAATAAAGTGTCAAGCATAATTAAAAAGAACCATTAATACAAAGCTCTGTAAAATATTCCAGCGGCTGTGTGTGTTTCCTGAACGCAGGAGAGGGCACTTTCCCTCCCAAAGTGTGTCCAAAACCCCCATACTAGTTCATTTAGATTCCTACCACTGTCAGTATTCACTGTGCTCATGCAACTGCGTGCACAGTTGGATTTGTAGCATCTCAAACTGCATCAGAAGGGCTGTCTGCTGCGAAATATCAATAAAGAGGCAGCCCTGATCGAGCAAAACACACACCAGCCCCACAAGCAGATTTACAAACACCTGTCAATGTCGTATTTTCTTTAAATTTATTTCTTAATATCTAAAATTGAGCTATTTTCTACAGCTTTCCTTTAAACATAGTCTCAAATGGCTGGCTGTGTTACCTGAGCAGCCTGGCAGACTGCCTGAGCTTTTAGAACAGAGGCAAATGCAAACCTATAGAGAGGCCTCAAAACGAACGTATGGCAGAGCTACCCAGAAAACGTGCCCTTACTTTCCTCCCACGGGCTTTTCTTCTCAAGTTAGCAGAAAGAAAGAAAAGCAGCATTCTCCACACTGCTTCCCCTCGTACTTTTAACTCACCACCTTCATCTGCTTAAAGTGGGCAGCAACTTGAGGACAGAACAGAACAACTGTCCCGAGCGTCGCAGGGCTCATGCGGGGGTTTCACCACTGGAAAGGTCCATCCTGCAGGTCACTGTGGAGAGCAGATCTGCCCCAGCAAGCTCAGAGGTGGAAGGCACACACAGAACATGGCGTTTGGTCCCTAGCACAGGCACACATGGCCACAGATCCCAACCCACCCCAAGCCTCCAGGGAATGTGTCTGCTGCTGAGGCCCTGTAAAGCTCTCCGGGTGTAATGGGAAGGGGGGCATGGGGGAAGGGAAAAACAAAGTGTTTCCTCTTAACTGGATTCCACGAGCAGCTTGGTATCATGAGGAAGAAAAAAAGGCAACTCGGTTGTAGGGCTGTGAAGGCTACAAAAGTGCAAAGATCCTGTGCCTGTAGGCAACAGAAGAACGTTTGCGAAAAATCGACTCCTGATCCAAAAGTTGTCATGAATGGGTGGAAAAATCTGTAACTAAAATCAAAAGGAGGCAGAAAAGAATCAAAACACAATACAAAACATTGGGATCCACATACACCCACATAGCATCATTAACCTTTTCCTGATTTGCCAGTGTTACAAGCCCTGGGCAAAGCCGCCTTTGCTCGGCAGGATGACTACGGTCCAGGGAAGTGCCAAATATTAACCCCTCCTCAGAACGCGCCCGTCGGAGGAAGATCCCGCTGGCCAGTAGGCGAGAGGGGGACCTCTCAGGCAGCAGAGCTTCCTAGCGAACCAGGCACCCTGCAGGCACTATGGCACCCACGTAGTTCTCCTAAGTAGCCTCGCACCAAGCAAGTCGAGCCTCGCTAGGATGTTCTTACGTGCCCTGACGTGGACTTGGGGACAGTTTCTTGCGAGCCCCTCGGGCCAGAGGCTCGTGCTTCGCAGTTCCCTCATTGCCTTTCTAGTGTTTTCCATCCAGTCTTTCCCTCTCGGTCCCTTTTATCCCAGGAGGACTTTCTGCATCCGGCGCGCAGCAACGCTGGCTTCGTCCTCGGAGTCGGACTCGCTCTGGGAAGTGGAGCTCTGGGAGGCAGAGCTGCAGGGAGAGGAGCACTCCGGGGAGCACAGGTAGTGCATCAAAGGGAGTCGATACTTCCCACAGAAGTCGACAAACTTGATTTGTCTGACGCAGCTGTCGAAGTAGACACCTGTAGGGGAAGAGGGGCCAGGAACAAAACGTGAGACGGGGAGCCGAGCAATGAGTAAGCTCTGCAAGGGCGCCGGGCCTCGGGAAGGTGCCTCAGACTGGCCTTGAACTGACACGGCACTGGATGTGGAGCAGAGGGGAAGAAAGGGAAGAAAGGAGGTACCAAGACCCACAAGGCAACTGGAGGTGTGAAATTTCTTCTCTCGGTAGATGAAAAAGAATTTCCTGGAAAAGTCTAATGGGTAGATGATTCACAGAAGGCAAATTCTACATCAAAAGACATGCAGCAGCAATTCCAAAGAATGAGGCAATTGCTTCCAAACATTAAGGAGAAATTTGAGGCTCGAATTTTACAGACTTCTCCTTAAATGTTGAATGAATTCACCCACCCGGCTTCCAAGTTTGTAAAAGCTCTTCCCCTGGCTAGCAAAGACATGTCTGCAAATAAACACTCTCCTTTCTGGCTCCCCTGCTCTTTTGCCTGAGTGAAGTCACCCCCCTGAGCTGGGACGATGCTTCCCGTGGCAACAGTGCTGCTCCGACACACAGGTACGGTCCTCTCCTGCCACACAAAGTGGTTTTAGCTACAGGCATATCTTAGGAAGTCTCCAGTGTTTAAGTCCTACCAAGTTTGGAGCAAGCTTTTCTCCTGCAGCGCTGGGGAAACACTGAGAGTTCAGAGAAAAAAAAGAAAGTTGAGGGTGAACCAACCCACTGTTACTCATACTGGGAAAAAAAATGCAAAAAAGAGGGGCAGAAAACTTTCTCTTCCAGTGCAAACTCCAGCCCTTCCACCTTCTCTGTCAGAGCTGCTTTGCTATTGTCCTGGAAGGAGATAAGATACAGACTAAATTACGACTACAGATTAGAGAGCAATTAAGGAACAGCATTTTGGTTTTTTGGCCTAATCTTTTATGGACACAAGGCATAGATCATTTACGCTGGATGAAAACTAAGCATTAAGCCAAATTAAGCTAAGCATCCTGGGCTTACCTATAAAGTATTCTGCACAGAGGTGCCATAAATCCTATGTGCCAGGCAAGAGCTAAATTAATTGCTCTTGGTAACTGGTAACACAACAGCCTACTCTTTTTCAATCAGAATCTCAGCTTACTGTCCAACAGTCCAAAGAGAAACTTCTGCAGAAGTTCTCCTGCCCTTCAACCAGCTGGAGTTACCTCAGGACAGTGCACTGAGCAACTTAGCATCAGAGAATCACAGAATGCTTAAGGTTGGAAGGGACCTCAGAGCTCATCCAGTCCAACCCCCCTGCTCCAGCAGGGACACCCAGAGCACGTGGCACAGGGCTGCATCCAAGCGGGTTTTAAAGATCTCCAAAGAAGGAGACTCCACAACCTCCCTGGGCAGCCTGTGCCAGGGCTCTGGCACCCTCACTGTCAAGAAATGTTTTCTCAAGTTCCTGGGGAACTTTTGGCGCTTCAGTTTGTGGCCGTTTCCTCTAGTCCTGTCGCTGGCCACCACAGAAAAGAGGCCGCCCCCTCCTCCTCACTGCCTCCCTTGAGGTATCTATAGACACTGATCAGGTCCCCCCTCAGCCTCCTCTTCTCCAGGCTGAACAGGCCCAGCTCCCTCAGCCTTTGCTCATAGGGCAGATGTTCCAGGCCCCTGATCATCCTGGTAGCCCTGCGCTGGACTCTCTCCAGCAGCTCCACATCCCTCTTGTCCTGGGGAGCCCAGAACTGGACACAGTCTCCAGATGTGGCCTCCCCAGGGCTGTGTATAGGGGGACGATCCCTCGACCTGCTGGAGACGCTCTTCTTACTGCACCCCAGGATCCCGTTGGCCTTCTTGGCCACCAGGGCACCCTGCTGCCTCATGGGCAGCTTGTCGTCAAGGTGAACTTCAGGACATACCAACACTACGGTGTGCTGGGATAAGCCACGAAGGCTCTGACAGAAAGCACTGCCTTACATCTCATGCAGCCACGACAAACCAGCATGGCCCTCTGACACGGGTGTTCCTAAGCTAAGAAATGGCATCTTCAAGCTTCCTTAAGATAAGCTTGCCAGAGGGCTGGAGCCAAGGAAATGGAGCTCTACAGAAGGTGGATGCAACAGCACATCTAGCCTTGCAGACCTACTCAAGCCACAAGGAGGCACAGGGAGAGAAAGCTGTGAGGCAAAAGCGGGGAGCGAAGGTGAGCTTACCCCCACACTTCGGATTGGGGCAGTTGCTGGCCAAGCTCAGGTACCGGACCAGGTTCTCCGGGAGGTCGCTGGGAGCGTAGGGCACATTGCGCGTCTTAATGGTGCGTCCTGCCAGCTCCTGGAGGCTTGGCGGGTTGTAGGTGAGGTCGCGCACGAAGCGCACCACGAGCGGGTTCCCCCGCAGGCTCAGCTCCTCCAGGTGCACCAGGTTGAGAATCTCGCGAGGCAGGTACGTCAGCAGGTTGTTGTGCAGGCTGAGGGAGCGCAGGGAATGCAGCCTGCAGGAGGAGAGGCAAGCGCCGTCAAGGGGTGCCAGCAAAATCATTCCACAATGGCACTACACACAGACCTCATTACTCCCTGCATGCTTCCCACCTGCTTCTTCCCTCTTTTTTCCCCTTCTTCTGAAGCACGGGCGCGTGCAGGAGTTGATATTACTCCACCACAGCCGATGCCCTAGAAAATCTGGCTCCGCTCCTGAATGCCCGTTAAAGAAGTAGAGTTTGAAACACGATATGTGGCCAACCCTCTTGCTCCTCCTCCCCCAGGGGAAAAAAAAAAAAAAAAAAAAAAAAAGATAGTGTTTTTTTTCCCCTCAGAATGCAAACAGCACTTTTAGAGGGAGATAATGTTTCCTTGTGCCCAGTGCATGCATCAAACCCAGCTCCACGCAGCATCCAAGTCACCTGCTTTCACTCATGCATTAAAGATGAATGCCGGTAGGCGGCCAGCTCTGGAAAATCCCAGGTTTTCGCTGCCTGCAGCTGCATCGCCTTGTGCTGCAATGCTATCAGATCTCACAAACTAAGCCAGGGCAGGCCAGGTTAGCAGCCGTAGGGGGGATGAGCAGCTTCTAACTAGGCTGTAGGAGGAGGCTCTCTCTGCTCAGGGAGTGCAAAGCAACACTGCAGCGCAGGGTCCGAGGATGCTATGGTCTCCACCTAATGCAAGCTCCAAGACAACTGGAATCATTAAAGTTTATCCTTCAAAAATGACACTGCTACACCATCAAACTCCAACTGATAATTTTCTATGCTGCCATACAATTGCTCTGGGGGTTACATCTGCACTGAATTCTTCACCTTTCATCTCAGGCAACCCAAACAGCATTTAAGTGTCCTCTTTCTCCCATTATGTAACAGATAAAGGAGTAACTTATCCTCTAGGGCTGTGCTGGAGGATTTTAATGAATGCTAAAACATTCTGAGATCCTTGAACAAGAAATGCCAAGGGAAAACAAGGGCTGGTACAGCAGACACACACACACACACACACACACACAGAGAAGACTTTAGATGAAAGACAAATCAGTCAGAAGCTTTCCACCCCAAGAACAGAGCAACATGGCAGGTTGTTTTCCCTGAATCGCCCAGGTGCTGCTCTGGATTTCCTGTAGAAACCCATCAAGTCACCTCAAGGTGGACACTGCGACATTTTTTTCCACAACCCTTTAACAGTGGCTTTCCTATTATATATTTGTGGTCTGTCTGCAGTGCACCACACTAAGGAAATTCCTGTTCTAGATAAAAAGAAGTGAAGAACAAACGCATCTTCCCAATTGCTTTTAGGCACATATGCAGAACAAAGCATAAATACTCACTGGGCCAGCTGAGGTGGAATGCTCTGGATCTTGTTGTCACACAAAACGAGATAGCTTAGGGAAGGCAGGTTTGCTAACTCGGGTGGAATGGAAGTGATGAAATTCCCTCCAAGGTACAGAAACTCTAAGCTGAAAGAGAAAACACCACATCAGTCATTAAGATCACTTAATTTAACACTAGGGTCTTCTCATCCCCCTTAAGAAAGTGTAGACTTTCTTAAAGTTATGTCTACACGTTTTCTTGGTTAAAAGAGGATTCTCCAGCTGAAGTTGACCATGCCCAAGGCCCGAGCTGTCTCGCAGAGGGAGAGGCCACGGAAAGGCAAGCGGAGCTGCGCCCCAGAAGCACGAGAGCGCTGCTGCGAGAGGGAGGCGAGGCGGCAGGGCGCCCTCCGTGCCGCTGCGGCCGGCGGCAGGCAGAGCCCGCGTGCCGAGGCGCCGCTCTGCACTCCCCGCTGCACGCTGAGCCGAGGGCAGGAGCAGTCGCCTCGGAGAAGCCCATGGCTCTTGGCCCTCTGATTCCTCTTTGTAGTGTCGCCCAGTGCCTCGGGCGCTGCCTGTGACCCTCCAGGCCGAGAGAGGCATCCAGTCCTGCTTTGACAACATTCACGTGCTGGCAGCGGCCCCGCTGCACCAGCGCGGCCAGCACCCAGGAAGTCCCCCACGGACACACGTGTGGTTTCTCCGGGGACAGCTTTCAGCACAGCCAAGCTGCGGAGGCCAGCGCCACCGCAGACACGAGCTGCCACGGGCTGCACTGCGGCCGGGGCAGCGCGGCACGTCCTGCAGAAGCGGCTGCCCTGCAGAGGGCACGGGCGCCAGCGCGGCCCCTCAGCACCTCCGGCCACGCGGCCGCGGCGCGGCCCTGCCCGACGAGGGGACGTTGGCACGCACAGCTTCAGGTCAGCTGTTGCACGCCCACTTCTCCACGCCCCTATCTAGCAGCCAAGGACTCTTCCTTGCCCGTTCTCCAACCCTGCTCAGAAGAGGGGCAAGGGCACAGCTTGCGCTGGCCCCTCTGGCGCGGATGAGACATAACCGAGTGAGGATCAGCATCCAGACAGCTCTTCCATGGCGCCTCCAAAAGGCGGATCCAGGGACAGCCCGAGGCACAGGCGTGTGCAGCTCCCCATGGCTGGCACGTACTCAGTCGAGCCAAGCACAGCGTCCGCTGCCCTCCTGGCTCAGCACGGCGGCCGAGCAGCCCGCAGCAAGCCGGGGAAGCAGCAAGAGCCGAGAGTGGCAGCGGCTCTCTGGAACAGCCCAGCCAGCGCTCCAACGGGAGACGCCTTCACCTCAGCTCCCACGGAAAGGCCACACACAGAGCTGGCAAAGGAGCACGCGGCCAAGGCGCCTGAGGGACACACTGCCTGAGGCAGGGAAGGGTCAAACCCTGGACCTCAGCCAGGGTGCGCACACAGCGCCGGAGAAGCTCCCGGTCGAGGCGTCCCCGATGTGGAGCACAAGAATGGCAGGAAGAGGCTGTTTTATTCTGCTCCTCCAAGAAACAGGAACCCAAGGATCCAATGACAGCGTCTGCTTGGGCTGCAGAGGCCACGTGCCTGAAGCGAAGAGCAGCAGAGCCCTGCAACACACGGCAGGGCTCCCAGGGCTTGCCTTGCCCCAGAATCACCTCCCCTTTTCAAGGATGCCAGAAGCACTGGGGACCTGGCAAAGTGGCTCCAAAATCCGGCCCTTTCTGAGCAGCTTTAACCGAAATTTGAAGGCCATTTGAAGCCGAGGAATTATCCTGGCAAAAAAAGCATGGAGAAACAACCCCCTCCCTCACCACCAGCCCCGCTCCGAGGCAGGCAACCCATGGGCAAGGAAGAGGCTGCTGTGCAGAAAACAGAGTGATTTTAGTTTTAATTAAACTTAGATGTCCTGACAAAGCCCAGAATTGTAACCCCAGGTCCTCCTTTGAGCCCCACTGTCTCCCCAGGTGGATCTAGGCTCTCGCTAGGAATGTGGCTGCTGACACCGCAGTTCCTAGGCCAGTTTTAACTCTAGGCCATCACAGGAGGCCCTGCCGAAAACTGTTGGACAAGGAGATTTTAGCAATGTGGATTTCAATGTTTAAACAAGCTTTAGATGTGTACAAGTCTCCTTTTCCTAGGAAAAGTGAATAATTAACTCTGCATCCTCTCTGTTGGAAGACAACGATGTCAGTAAGGCCACATTGCGTAAAAACCCGTAACGCCAGCGGGAGGCAGGGAAGGGAGCAAAGCCCATGGGAAATAATGGTCACCAAAGCCCGTGCAAGGCTCCCAAGGCACAGATCTGAGGAGCAGCAGCCTGCCCAAATTCAACGTGCACAAACACGGCCAAGCTACTGACGGCTAAAAATCCCACGAGAGGTAACTCCTTTCCGGAGCGAGGGCTTACAAACTGCTTTCTTTTTACCAGTCTCCTCTCAGAGGTCAGCATGTTGACAACCACCGAGGCCCAGTCTGACGGGTCAAACCCGAGATTCTCAGCATCAGTTTAAGATATGAATTAGACGGCAAGTTTGTAAGACTTGACAGGGAGGTGCTCTAGAGGCTATGAAGAGACTTATTTCACACATAGTGAAGATGTTCTTACAGCTTCCACTGAAATACCGCTCAGCAGCAGAAGCAACCCACAAGAAAACCTCACGAAACACATTTGGCTGGAAAGAAGGATGCAGCCTCCCCTTGGCTGAGCAAGATGGATGGACTAACAACTGTCCCTCGTGGATCAAATAAAAATGCCAAGAGTTGTGTGAGCAGAGCTAACAGTCCGGGTGAGGGGTTGAAGGGGCACCACCGTTCTGCAAGGAGCGCTGACCACGCCACGCAGGCCACAGGCTGTAGCTTGTCCCTTCCCAGAGTGCCTTCCGTGTTGTACCTGGCATCCAAGGCTAAGGCGGCTCGCACGCATTCCCGCTCGGAGGAGCGGCAGGCACCAACAGGACTGAGCTTAGCGAGGGACATTTCCAAGGAACTGTTTGCATGAAGAGCCAGGTTTTCCAGCGATTCTCAAGCTGCGTTCTCCTCACGCCTCGTGCAGGTTCCCCAAGGGGAGCTGGAGTTTTGCTGCCCTTTCCAAAGGCAGTCCAGGATCTCAGGAAAGCCAGTGAGCAACCACTCTTCTTGCTGGCAGAGGAGAATGTGAGCGTAGCCCCTTTTTCTGAAGCTAGAATAAGTTACGTATTTCTAAGCGAAGGCAATCAATCTGGCTGTGCAAATCTCCACCGAGGACACAAGGCCACAGATCAGCATTAGGCTGTGGCTGCAGCCTACGCACATTCCCCGTTAGGGAATCGACACGGGACAGGTGCCCGACACCAGAAAACAGCAGATCCCAGGTTTTTGCCATTCCCGTCCCCTTCTCTCCTCACTATGAGGGGTTCTAGATGTCTCTTTGCTGTACACCAGTAGCTTCTTGCAAATCTGGGCACGTTTTCTAACCTCCATTCCTCTAGTACTTTGGGTTAAAGTTGGCTACTGAGTGCTAAAGCAGTTCTAGGAAATGTTCACACAATGATGAATTGATACAGGTGGTGGCATCAAAAAGTTTCCATGTCGTCATGTGGGATGAACAATCCAAAAAGCTCCAAAACACTCAGAAAATGGGAAGTGCCCACTCGGAGCACTAGAGGTATTTTTAACACACTATCAATTACTATAACACTTTCACAGAGCTGTTTCAACTGCCTTAAAGCACAGAACAGACAACATCTCAGCCCATCCAGCTTCCCCAAAGATACTTGTTTGGATAAAATTAGCAGCTGACATCAAATGGATGCATCTAATTAGCTAATCCAAACAGAAACAATGACCTGAAATAGCTCCAGGTCTTTTTAAGATAAACTTTTCAGCAAGGAATTTCCCCCAGCAGTTCTGAGGCTCTTGCAAGGGAGAATTTTAAAAGCAGCCCACAGCACACTCCTGTTCACCCTGTTCTGCAATTTATTAATTCCTGAGAGAGCTCCACAGCCTTTGCTGACACACAAATTTAAGATCAAACAGTTGTCTGGAAACTATTTGCAAAGCGTTTGAAGAGGGAAAGAAAAAAGGGAGAGAGCAAGATTTCCTAATGCTGTATCTTTATCAAAGCTTCATTTGCTGCTTTTCCCACACCGTAACTGGTATTCCTAAGCATTTGCTTGTCTAACATGCTTACTACTATCCAGGAATAAAAGCAGATCCTCTGGCTTTCACCGCATCTAAGCCTCTACACAAAACTTGCGTGAATCCTCTTACAAGCCCGAGGCCTTTGATCCCAGCCCTTGGGTAACTGGGCTCACCTGGAAAAACCCAAGCAGGCAGGAAAGGCACCTGCAGGAAAGGCACCGGGGAGCAACCTGGTTCTTTCCTACCCTCTTTCTGCTTCTTCCCAGCGCTCTGCTGAACCCAAAAGGTAGTAAGACCAAGCTTTAAGGTCCTATGCAGAGATTCAAGGCACCAAGTGCCTTTCACTAACCTCTCAAGAGCTTGTCCCTCCGGGGAGCACTCACAAGACCTCTCCCATATCACATGGGGACAAGGACAAGCCGTGCACCAACAAGCCAAAGGCCTCGATGGGACACGCGAAGTCAACACTGCCTTTCAGCAGACCGCCTTGCCAGGCTAATTTAGTCAGGACAGGCACAAGCAGATGAGGGCATTTACCACAAGCTCTCATGCTGAAGGCCCACCACGATCCATGCTGCAGGCAGAACCACGGGAGAGATGATGCTGACAACCACCAATTCAAAGCACATCTTTTAACAGGCAACAAACACACGGAGGGCCTTTCCATTTGGTGAATTTTCTACTCGGCATTCACTGCAGCACCCAGTGCAGCAATTCTGCTTGTGCACGATCCTGACACCAGTGAGAGCGTCAGGAGATGCTCTGGCAGGAGACAAGGAGAGAGCAGTATTGCGTTTTCCACATGCCCCCCTCAGGGGAAAACACGCAGCAAAGGCTACTTGCCCTGGGTGCTGGTGAGCTCTGACCAGCATCACCATGTTACTGTCGTAACAGGGATCATGTCCACCTACGGATGGAGACACCTGAAGGGAACTTCAACCATCAGGACACTTTCAGGAGGTCATTCTAAAACTGCTTGAGAAGTTCTTCTGCTCAAGTTGTTACTGATAACCTACAAGGAAGATGAAATGCCCCGTCTCACCACAGGCTCTCACGCAGCTCCCAACGACCACACTTCTGTGGGCAAGGATGGGCAGATGGCTGAGGCTGGGGGAAGGCGAGACAGCAAGCCTAGCTGCAGCTCTTACCGCAGTTCGTTAGCTTGCCAAATCCCCAGGAACATGCTAGGAAAGCTTTGCACAAAATGCCTGGCTTGCTACAAAGATTTCCTGCCTTCGCCCGAGTACCCTCTCGTGACACATGTCTCTCGTTGCAGAGGCTTTGTAGCTGCCAGAATCCTCCTTCTTTTCCAGGACAGCTCCATCAGCTTTCTATTCTTGCAGCTTCACCGTGAAGGCTCCTTCCCTGCTGCAGCCTTAGTCTTCACCAGAACAACTGATGCACTATCTCTTCAAACACTACAACAGAAGTATATTTTGGAAACAGGGTAAAAATACGAAGCTTGTCTATTCAGAATTAGAGAGCTCACTCATGCCCTGATGGCCCACAAAAATATTCCTAGATCTCTGCAATTATGGCCACCCCTTTAATCAGGACTGGAGCAAACGGGAAGCTAGCAGGGTCACAGGCAGGAGAGGAGTGCTGGCCTCAGGAACCAGCCAGACGCAGATGTCTGGCCAAAGTGCTGCTTCATTCCTCTGGGGCTTCAGAAACTAGGAGACATGGAGACAGCTTCTCTGATGGGAAGCGTCCTGCTGAAGAAGGCTCAACACCTTGGCTTGCCAGCAACAGTGAGACAGCCAGTTTGCAGCTTTAGCTGTGAGGCTGAGGAGGGCAGAGAAGTCTCAGCATCTACACCAGGTCCTTCCTACCTTCCACTCCCTCCACCTGAACACTCTGGAATTCATAGATGCCTGCGTGCCACTTTGTCACAAAACTTGGCTCTGCTCTGTCCTTGCTCAGGCTCTTTCTGCCCACCTCAAAAGTTATCCACGTTCACTTTGAAGATACCTCTCACGCAGGCAAACAGAGGTGGGTCTGGCACTGGTTTCTCTTCAGTACATACTACATTTTCAGTAAAGGTGCCAGGTCATTGCCTATCTGGCTCCAACCAGCAGCCTCAGCACCCCCTGCGCAGGAATACTAAGTTACGAACATCCTGTTTTCTCCCTTTCTGGCAAACAGGCCTCTCCCCTTGGTTGCTTAAGTGGTCCCACAAACCAGAAAGAGTCCCCAACAGCCATACGTGTGAAGAAGCTGACAATCCTGCTGCAACGTGAATTTGCTATCTTGAGCTAAAGTTCAAATTTATTAAGGTGACATATTAGCAGAGGTTCACCCGGGTAACAGCTACTACCCAGACATGAACTCCCTGACACATCATTTTGGAACGATAAACAAGCAGTTTAATAGCTCTGTCCACGTAGTCCTCTCGGAATTGTTATTCTGGGGTTCAAGCAGGATCAGCCCAGGAAAAGCTGCAGGACAGGACAAGCAGTAGCCCTCCTTTAGGGCAAGGCAGAGAATAAAGCAGAGAGAATAAACAAATAGAAAAGGGAATAAATAACCAGGCAGCAGTAGTTTGCAGCATGTTGGAGCACTGTACACAGCCCACTGGGGCACCACATGGTGCACTGGGCAGCCTAGCAGCTCAGGCTGAGAAATGGCAACTTGCAGAGCAGGGAGCGTATGACAGGGCTGGGCCACTCCAACAGCACAGCAAACCACGCTGGGGGGGGGGGGGGGGTCTGCTTTTGGGAAAAGAAGCGCCCGAGACACTGCCACCCATGAGGGCAGGTGGGCAGCAGCAAGGAGCCCTCCTCCAGGCAGCAGCCCCACACCAGGAGGCAGCCCAGCTCTGCTGGGAAGGGCGAGGACCTTCTCCGGCTCTCAATGCACCAAAGCAGCGTCTCTGGGATTTAGCTTGGCCCAGCACTGCTCCAGGGCCCCAGCAGACACACGCTGTCTGCTATGAGGGCAAAGTAATGCATGCCAGGCTGCACTGTATCCCCCGTGACACACACAGCCGCCTTCAAGCGGCTTCAGTGCCTCCAGCTAGACCTTCAGGAGACAGCACGTCACGCGCCACATCGTTGGCTCCCACTGGATCCAGCTCTGCTGAGTCACCGGGGCAAATCCAACTCCTTTGGGTCAAGGTTACTGAAGCTTGCACAAGAGAGACCGACTCCAGCGAGTCGCCCAGCAAAGGGCCTGAGGTGAAGAAAGTTCAGGCCCAAGTCCTAGCACAGAGACAGGCTTAGCAAAGAGGCTAGTCGGAGGCTTGAGAAACCACCTGAACACATGGAAGTGCCCACACGTAACAAGAGGGACACAACACAGTCCCAGCTTGCCTAGGAGTAAGGCAGGCTTCAGAGGGAAGACCCCTCGGCCAATGCAGCCAGCAAACAACCAAGCCTACGCAAGACCTGCCCCCAACGCTGTTATACTCTTGGCTAGGATTCAACCATAGGGTTTATTGTTATTGACCTCCACAGGGTTCATCCAGCTCCAGAGTTGGGTGTATGGTGGCACCTGAGCGTAGCCTGGAGATCCGTCAGCTGCCCGTGGCCACGTAAGCCACAAGTGTGGAGTGGCCTCAAAAAAGGCCAGCTGTGCCAGCGAACTATCAGCGCTGCCAACAAGGGCCCCATTGTCCGCACAGGCCACAAGCGCCTCCTTGTAGTCACGCAGGGCCCAGCAGGTGCGCGCCGGGCAAGCACGAGCTTCGGGCCTGCTCCTACCTCGCGCTCTGCGAGGCGGCAAGGACACGGCGTGCGTTCCCGCGGCGCCAGCCATGCTGCCCCTGCCCCACGGGGCGACCCCGCGGCCCTCGCAGGCTGCGCCCTGACGGGCGGGCACGAGGCTGGTGACATGCACGGGAAGATGCTGCCGGCAGCGCCCTGAGGCTGGGCCTCGCTGCACGCTGGCGGCGCGAGCAGCCGCGGCACCGCGCAGGCCCTCACCTGCGCAGCTCCTGGATGTCGGGCGGGATGCCGTGCAGGCGGTTGCCGCCGAGGCTGAGGCTCTGCAGGCCGCGCAGGCCGAGCAGCGCGGGCGGCACCTCGGCGAAGCGGTTGCCGCTCAGGTTGAGGACGCGCAGGGAGCGGCCGAGCGGGGCCTGCGCGAGCCCCTTGGGCAGCGAGCCGGGCCCGCCGAGCCGGTTGTTCTTGGCGAGCAGCGTGCGGAGGCGCGGCAGCGCCAGCAGCTCGGCGCCCAGCTCCGCCAGCCCCGTGCCACTCACGTCCAGCTCCTCGAGCGCCGGGAACCACTGCGCGAGGCCGGCGGGCAGCGGGCCCGCCAGCCGCCGCGGCGACAGCACCAGCCGCCGCGCCT